>NC_060121.1:359255885-359574635 GCF_021461395.2 Schistocerca americana | reverse complement strand
CTCCGGTCAGTATTACACTCGTTAAGCTTGGACCGTTAACTATTTTTATTTTGCTGTTTTTTTTTCACAGTTCAGTCACACCTTCTTCCTGTTTTTATACCTGATTTGTGTTCAGTTTTTGAAAGGCAATCCACTGGGCCCTCTTACACTAAATCCGAGGCGACTGCGATGGGGAGTTTACCTTGTTAGTACTGAAACGTCCCCTTAGAAAAATTATTGAATTACTGTGCTGGAGACCCTTAAGTTATTTGATTTTCAAACAGCTGAGCAGAACTGAACGTACTCTGACATTTCGCTCTTTACTTATTCTGACCAACACTAAACTGGCACACAATATTTTTAGCGCAACGCAATCTGACTTTCAAAAATCACTACAAAAGAATGGCCCTGACTAACATTAACCTATACTTTTCATGAATCACTTACCTCACAAAAATCTTCGTTACTCGAACTACTGCAATACAGCGAGCGCCACTACTGCCAGCTAAATAAAATATTCTAGCACTACTTCTTCAAGACTGCAAGGAAATCCACTATATCCGTGTGCATTTTCTTTTCCTGCTCAGACTTTGTGCATAAAATTGTAATTAATACTGTGATGAATGATCAGGACTGTCTTTATGGACGGTGAGAAAATCTTTGCTTTTGGCCAACAGTGTACCAATAAGTGTGTGCATTTGATATCTTTGTTATTGTAATTATGAAAAATTTTAACAAATATGTATTGGCCAGTGCCCAAAACAATTTGTAAAATTTTTTGTGGGGACAATGGGGGCTATGTAAGTAGGCTGTTTAGGTTTTTTTTATTGGTAACGCCACGTAGCGCTCTGTATGAAAATCACTGGCTGTGCTGTGCGCAGACTGTGGCTGGTTTGCGTTGTTTGCTATTGTAGTGTTGGGCTGTTGGCTGTTAACAGCGCGTAGCGTTGCGCAGTTGGAGGTGAGCCGCCAGCAGTGGTGGATGTGGGGAGAGAGATGGCGGAGTTTTGAGAGCGGATGGTCTGGACGTGTGTCAATCAGAGACAGTACATTTGTAAGACTGGATGTCATGAACTGCTATATATATATATATTATGACTTTTGAACACTATTAGGGTAAATACATTGTTTGTTCTCTATCAAAATCTTTCTTTTGCCTACTATGCCTATCAGTAGTTAGTGCCTTCAGTAGTTTGAATCTTTTATTTAGCTGGCAGTAGTGGCACTCGCTGTATTGCAGTAGTTCGAGTAACGAAGATTTTTATGAGGTAAGTGATTCATGAAAGGTATAGGTTATTGTTAGTCAGGAACATTCTTTTGTAGGGATTTTTGAAAGTGAGATTGCGTTGCGCTAAAGATATTGTGTGTCAGTTTAGTGTTGATCGGAATAAGTAAAGAGCGAAATGTCAGATTACGTTCAGTTCTGCTCAGCTGTTTGAAAATCAAATAACGTAAGGGATTTACCACCACAGTAATTCAATAATTTTTCTAAGGGGACGTTTCAGTACTGATGCTCTCGAAGTCTGCGACCGAACTGGTGCCGACAGGCGATGGACGACTGGATAAGTCAGCGTTGACAGGTGAAGCTAAACTCTGTTTTTCCGGAAGTGTGGCGCTACCCACTCTTTCCACAGATGCGGTTCAGTGCCTTCTCGATGCCGTTTCGCGGCTCTGTGCTGTTCGGTGTGCAGTCGATGCTTTAGGACTGCAGACACAACCCTCTCCACCAACTACTTTTCCTACTCCCATTCTGGATGCTTCACTGTTTTTGGCAGGCAATGTAGTTCCAAAAGATCTGCACGACAACAGCTACTTCCAAGTAATCTCTTCATCATTTTCTTTCCAAATTACGTTATTTTATCAAATTGCAAACCGATGGAGTAATTCGCTGGCGTCTTTAGCTGACCAGTATTTGGACGTAGTTTGTAAATAGTAATGTTTCGACTTACATGAATTAAGATTTGGACGCGCACTGGGATTTGAACCCGAGTCTCCTGCTCGTTCCTTTTTCTCTTATCCCAATAGCTGGAAGTGCATGCAAAAATTGCCCTTTCGTTAATGACCTGTGCCAAGACAATATTTTGCAATAGCAGATTTGCTTGGCTGTTGTAAAGTTGAGTGACGCTTACGCTCAGTATGACGTGGCAGAACTCCAAGGAATACGGTAAGCATACGCCTTATGCAAACCAAGATCATCCTATACAGGAATTAAATGGAGTTATCTTATATAGTGGTCGAGGAACGCATTTCAAATCATATTTCGGAAAAATACGACCAGTCCTACTGGAAATGCTCCTTGCGTTAGGCAAAAAGGCCGTAGACTTTGGTGCCAGACTTTGGTGCCACCTTACTACTACCATCACGCACGTCCATAGCGCAACGCACGTCTGATCTGTGTTTCACTATAACCATTCCGACGAAAGATGACATCAAGATGGGCTAACCCAGCTGATACTCTCAGGGATCGAGATGGCGTGGGCCCTGTGAGTGAGTTAGGAGTACCCATTCACCCTGAGCTAGATGGTGACAGTTCAGCTTGTAGATACAAGTCAGTATGAGTAGGCTTCCTCTGAACGGATGTCCATCGTACCATCCATCAGCTTTCTTTTTGACCAACACCTCAAGGTAGGGAATGCAACTATCGTTTTTACGTCCATTTTGAAACATTCCGGTGAACTGAATTCAAATGGTATTAAAAGTTGTTCTAATTCTTACTGCCACGGGGCCGAATAACAAAAGCATCGTCTACACGCCGGAAAAAATACGCAGCTTTCGAAACCACATCAGAACCTCAAAAGCCACCGTCCCCAAGACACGTTTCTCGAAGTCTTTGAACGAGTCTGACATCCAAATAAGTTTTGATGTGATCTCTCTCTTCACATTGCTTCGTCTGATTCGTTACGATTCATTGAGGTTAGATTTGCTGTTGAATTAACGAAACTGTTTCGGCATGTGTTGACTTCCAATTGCTTTTTATTTAATTATGCTACGAGCAGAAAGATGGAGTTGCGGTGGAAAGCCCATTGTCACCTGTTATTGCCAGTTTGTGTCCCTGATTACTAGTTAAAGACGCCACCCTCAGAACACAGGTACATTTTTTCTAATTTTTTAATGGACTTCAAATAAAGAGTGACTGAAACAGGAAACCAGTATTATTTGTTTTTTTTTTTTACATTTTTTCTACTAACGTTACTTCAATTTTTTCGGATTAAGCGTATCTTTAAGCAAATTTTCATTGCTTTTCCCTGTTTCCGGCACGATGTAACTGACAGGTAACAAACTAGAACCGATGTAAAGTAAGATTACTTTCACTTTTTTAGATGAAGCTAAGTATGGCATTTTCCGAATATTAAAGAATATCGATTTAAATTGATTGTTTTCTTAACAACCTGAAGAGTGATAGATTTATAATACGGTTTGAATCCCTTACGATATGTTTTTCACCTTTCGCCATATTTTTTAAGGAAATACAAATAGCTTGAAAGGTATCTGCAATATCAAAATATTGTAGCGGTGCTGCTCTCTACTGCGTTCCTTTTCCCCACAGCTCCTTCAGTTTGATTTTATCCGATGCCTTTATACTATGATAATATTGTGGGTATGTTAGCCACAATAAATAATACGCATATCAAAATGCTGAATAAGAACTAATTTAATTACTGCTTGTAAATATACACACAACATTAACCTGCACACTATACAACAAGGGAATGTGCCTAGTACCTCAGAGAGAGCTGCTTCATTTATAACCGTGCAATAATTCACTAACTCGTTTTTCATAAGCATGTTAGTTCGATGATGATGATGATGATGTTTGGTTTGGGGGGGGGGGGGCGCTCAACTGCGCGGTTATCAGCGCCCGTACAAATTCCCAACCTTTGCTCAGCCCAATCTCGCCACTTTCATGAATGAGGATGAAATGATGAGGACAACACAAACACCCAGTCATCTCGAGGCAAGTGAAAATCCCTGATCCCGCCGGGAATCGAACCCGGGACCCCGTGCTCGGGAAGCGAGAACGCGACCGTGAGACCACGAGCTGCGGGCATGTTAAAAAAAAAAAAATGGCTCTGAGCACTATGCGACTTAACTTCTGAGGTCATCAGTCGCCTAGAACTTAGAACTAATTAAACCTAACTAACCTAAGGACATCACACACATCCATGCCCGAGGCAGGATTCGAACCTGCGACCGTAGCGGTCACGCGGTTCTAGACTGAAGCGCCTTTAACCGCACGGCCACACCGGCCGGCGCGGGCATGTTAGTTCGAGAAATATATCAAATGAACCGAGACTTACTTAGCTAGATTTCAGAAGCAGAAAAGACCAAGGTTACTAGACAGATGCGCTATCCATTATTCCACATTGACACTGTAGCTTCAATAGCTGCGTCGAATATCCTAGTACGTCTGCCTCGCCGATACGGATTCCAACTCACGCCACAGCCCATGGTGCTAGGTGGAGTGCCCATGTGGCACCACAGGTAGCGCATCTGCTTCGTAAGCAGGAGACCCCGGTTAGAATCTTTTTGCTGCTACGAATTTTCATTGCTTCAGCTTTATCATTAGTGTAGAATACGGTGAGATTCAATATGTCTCAGAAACATCAACTGTATATGGTTTGTAAATATTCAGGACTTGAAACGATGTCATGCGAGTACAGAATATCCGTCGGTATTGAACCTTTCAAGATGAAACTGATGATGTTTGGTTTGTGGGGCGCTCAGCCGGCCGGTGTGGCCTAGCGGTTCTAGGCGCTGCAGTTTGGAACCGCGAGATCGCTACGGTCGCAGGTTCGAATCCTGCCTCGGGCATGGATATGTGTGATGTCCTTAGGATAGTTAGGTTTAAGTAGTTCTAAGTTCTAGGGGACTGATGACCTCAGATGTTAAGTCCCATAGTGCTTAGAACCATTTGAACCATTTTTTTGGGGGCGCTCAACTGAGCAGTTATCACCGCCCGTACAAATTCCCCAACTTTGCTCAGTCCAATATCGCCCCTTTCATGAATGATGATGAAATGATGAGAACCGCACAAACACCCAGTCATCTCGAAGCAGGTGAAAATCCCTGACCGAGCCGGGAATCGAACCAGAACCCCCTGCTAGGGAAGCGGGAACGCGACCGCGTGACCACGAGCTGCGGACAAATCTTTCAAGACATGCACTCCACTTTTAACTGCGCCCGTTCCGACCGCGGTTCCAAACAAGTTGCAGTGACGGCTTCCCACGTGCACGCACTGTCGCGTCGTTCGTTACTTGCACTCGTGGATGCAATTACGGGAACTCTTAGCCGTGCTCTCTAGTGCAGCCCAGAAGAAGTTTATGCAGAAAGCGTGAAGGCTTGGCTTGAGATGGCTATCGCTGTTGCCTCACCTCACGCGACACGGCTTGCTCCGTAGCTTGCTGCGAGAGCAAGCAGGCATGTCTTGGGAGGGAGAAGGAAAGAACCGCTCCGCAGCGCACTCTCCATTTCGTCGAGAGGCAGGGGCACGCCTAAAAGGCGGTCATTAACGACCAGCAAGCGCGATGGCGGGCGAGCAGGTTAACAAGTCAGTAAAACATCACGTGGGCGGAGGCGAGGCGAAATGTGTTCCTCGACCGCTCGATCGTACCAGAGCTGTTGCGCTGGAACAGCACAGTGAGTGGTCAGGACGTAGGTAGTGTACTGTTCTCTGCTGAGAAGAGTGTGAGCGACAGAAATGCGGCAGTACATCGGATGTGCTTTGTGACGTATGGCAGAATAATACGAGTCGCTCTAAAAACATTAGCGAAGTGCATGTCTATCAACTTTGTACACTACTGGCCATTAAAATTGCTACGCCAAGAAGAAATGCAGATGATAAACGAGTATTCATTGGACAAATATATTATACTAGAACTGGCACGTGATTACATTTACATGCAATTTAGGTGCATAGATCCTGAGAAATCAGTACCCAGAACAACCACCTCTGGCCGTAATAACGGCCTTGATGCGCCTGGGCATTGAGTCAAACAGAGCTTCGATGGCACATACAGGTACAGCTGGTGAGAGATCTGGAGAATGTGCTGTCCAGGGCAGCAGTCGAACATTTTCTGTATCCAGAAAGACCCGTACAGGACCTGCAACATGCGGTCGTGCATTATCCTGCGGAAATGTAGGGTTTCACTGGTATCGAATGAAGGGTAGAGCCACGGGTCGTAACACATCTGAAATGTAACGTCCACTGTTCAAAGTGCCGTCAATGCGAACAGGAGGTGACCGAGACGTGTAGCCTATGGCACCCCATACCATCACGCCGAGTGGTACGCCAGTATGGCGATGACGAATATACGCTTCCAATGTGCGTTTACCGCGATGTCGCCAAACACGGATGCGACCATCATGATGCTGTAAACAGAACCAGGATTCACCCGGAAAAAATGACGTTTTGCCATTCGTGCACCTAGGTTCGTCGTTGAGTACACCATCGCAGGCGCTCCTGTCTGTGATGCAGCGTCGAGGGTAACCGCAGCCATGGTCTCCGAGCTGATAGTCTATGCTGCAGCAAACGTCGTCGAACTGTTCGTGCAGATGGTTGTTGTCTTGCAAACGTCCCCATCTGTTGACTCAGGGATCGAGACGTGGCTGCACGATCCGTTACAGCCATGCGGATAAGATGCCTGTCATCTCGACTGCTAGTGATACGAGGCCCTTGGGATCCAGCACGGCGTTCCGTATTACCCTCCTGAACCCACCTATTCCGTATTCTGCTAACAATCATTGGCTCTCGACCAACGCGAGCAGCAATGTCGCGATACGATAAACTGCAATTGCGATAGGCCACAATCCGACCTTTATCAAAGTCGGAAACGTGATGGCACGCATTTCTCCTCCTTACACGAGGCATCACAACAACGTTTCACCAGGCAACGCCGGTCAACTGCTGTTTGTGTATGGGAGATCGGTTGGAAACTTTCCTCATGTCAGCACGTTGTAGGTGTCGCCATCGGCGCCAACCTTGTGTGAACGCTCTGAAAAGCTAATCATTTGCATATCACAGCATCCTCTTCCTGTCGGCTAAATTTTGCGTCTGTAGCACGTCAACTTCGTGGTGTAGCAATTTTAATGGCCAGTAGTGTATAATTGACTTGTTCACGCGCAAACGATGCAAATATACAAGATGTTTATAAAGACCCTTACTGTTTATGTTTTAACATTAAAAATTTTGGTTTTTTGTGGGTGATATAAAAGAATGTACACAACAGAAGAAAGAGCATTTGTTGTTGCTGACCAACTGCATCCGGGACTATGTGAGTAACTTTTTTCCTGGGAGATGAGTTGGTCATATATCGCCAAGACTGCGCTTCCCGCTCGCCCGGTTTGACGCCAGTGAACTTTTTCATCTGGGGATTTATCAGGTCCGAGGTGTATCAGGTGCAAATCAGTAACCTTCAATAGTTGAAAGGCCGCAGTTTTGCAGATGGGGAACAAACAACGCCAGCTACGTTAGCAACGATGTTTCAGGCTACAGAGGAACGATGGAACTTGTACTTGCATCTGCAGGGTGATGACATTGAAATGAACTAAATTTGTGTCAGGAAATGTATCAATGTACGTTCATGATATTTGTAGCCCATAATAAAGTGGGAACTGCTAAGTGACACTATAAACTACCTGTACTGTTGAATCATCACACCATCTCAGCGTAGTGATATTATCCGAATAGTATCAGTCAATGTCTTAATTTCTGTAGCTACGATATTGACAGTGAAATATAAATACATTGCGTGACAAAAACTAAAATAAAGTAAAGCACCCAGAAAATATGGTCGGATGTCAATGTTACTTCTTACTCATACAAATCATCGATGAGTATGTAAATGATTACAGTTCCGATTCTCTGCGACAAACAGAACGACGACCAGTGCGGGCACGACTCGGAAATATGGGAAGGTCTTGATCGCGGAATTCTTTATTAAGCGTTACGCGTTTCAGAATTTCGTCGCCAGACTAAAGATTTAAATCAAACTTTAGTAAACAGCTCACGTAAGTGAGCACGTAGACTCAATATAATGCCATAATCTATTCGAAGTTAACTAGGTTTTCACTGAAGTTTCATTTAAATCTTCAGCCTGATGATGAAATTTTGAAACGCACAACGTTTAATAAAGAACTGTGCGATAAAGACCTTTCCGTATTTCAAACATGTGACAAGTGTGAATGGCTCACCACCTCTGCCATGGACGTATTTATCTATCGAGTAATGAGACCACTAGAGTGTATTATTGTTGTTCGTATTTAGTGTTGTTACCAGGGCTGGCAGGGCATATTAGGGCGTGAACAGCGTCTGATGTCGAATGAAAGGCCGCGTACACGTACGAGACAGCGTTATCAGCACCTGACAGTTTGAAAGGGGCTTACAGTGGGCCTCTAGTTGGTTGGCTGGTCGAACCGCGTAGTGTTCATGTTTGTGGGACATTTAGATGTGACAGTGGCCTGATATTGGAGTGCATGGGAACGAAAGAGGAGGTATAGAGGAAGACAGCAAGTATGAGCCACATAAGCCAAAACTGGTATAAAATATTTGTTGTTTGTGTTGAAGTGATGCATAGCTGCATAAAACCTTTATTTAAATGTTTTTTTGTATGATTGCCGAAGAAAAAACGACGCAAAGCAAGAAAAGATTCGAGATGTTCAGAAAAAATGTTGCGTATTATGGGCCACACAACAAAACAGAATTGTGATTCACAAATAAATTAATCTGCTTTTATATCAACATTACAAGATGATAAAAACATAGTTGGTTAAAAAACTTTTCAAACTCTGCAAGACATTTCTAATTGTTTCTTCGTCAAACTCTCCTAGAAGTCTTCACTTGCTAGTTTCATTTCTCTGTTAAATCTGTGAGGCAGTTATAAATTTTCTGTCAAATCGTAAACGAACGCATAAAACTCAATTTTAGCTAGCGGCATTAACCTAGAATCTAAATCTCTCATGTGCGTAGCAAGCATTTCTTCGTAATTGTCTTCAAATATTTGTTTGAAAAAACCGCGTCTGTGGTGTCGTAGATGTCGCTGATTCCCTACAATTCATTTTAATCTCCTTTTTTATGTAGTTCTAGGGACATTAAAATGCATTAATTCTGGTCTAGCTGTGAGGCGGTGGTGATAGTTCCCATGTGATTCTTGTTTACAATGAGTATTTGATGTGTGCATGGATGTTTCACGAGAATTTTGACTTATATCACTGACACTGTAAATACAAAAATTGGCGGGAAAAATCAATGTCAAAGGTAAAGTTCGTCGCTTTTCGTAGGAGAGAAACATAGCATAGAACACGCATGCACACACATACATGAAAATAATATTCGTATCAATTACTGCGTACTAAACACAGTGTTTCAATGCATAAACTAAGAGAATGCCAGCAACGAAACGCGACGCAACGAATTTACATCCAAGTCTGCCAGGAGAACTATATTTTTCGAACGGCCGATACCACTGATCATATGCAGTCGCGGAACGGTAGGGGGCCAGGGAAGAGGCTTTGAATTACTTCATTGCCGTACAAAAGAGCTGGAACTGCCATCATTTTGTAGATTTTCGTCTGTGTCTCCCTGTGGCTGTCTTTCAACAGTTATAACTCGCCTGCACATTCACACGAAAGTAGCTAACTTCCGATGTCTTGGTCGCCGCTTATGTGATTATGCAGCCTAGGTAAGTACTGATACTTTTACGAGACTGGTGCTACATACGCGTATTTTTGATTTTACATCGTCCTTTCAGGTGATACTACGCTAAAAGTAGTAGAGCAGTTTTACCATTTTGAAAAAACGCGCTATGTTCATATATGTAGAATGAAAAATAGTCATAGGTACCAACAATTGATGTAACACATGAGCACGAGTCAGTAAATAGCGCAAAACGCTCAAAGTTTTTAGGTGTACTTACAGATGACAACTTAAACTGAAAGAAGCACTTTAACAAGTAAGTTCAGCTCTCTTCGTACAGTTGGTAATCTTGGAAACAAACAGATTAATATCTTGACATGTTTTGCACATTTCCACTCAACAATGTCTTATGGAATAATTTCACATGGTTACTCATCACTTAGAAAGAAAGCATTAACTGCACAAAAGCGAGCAGTAAAAAGAATATGTGGTGTTTACCCACGGAAGTCATGTAGCTACCTCTTCAAGGAGCTAGGCATTTTAATTACGCTGTTCAAAAAATGTGTGTGAAATCTTATAGGACTTAACTGCTAAGGTCATCAGTCCCCAAGCTTACACACTACTTAACCTAAATTATCCTAAGGACAAACACTAACACCCATGCACGATGCAGGATCGAACCTCCGCCGGGATCAGCCGCTCAGTCCATGACTGCAGCGCCTTCGGACTAGAACAGTGCACCAGAAAAACTGCTACTTGTGTTCCATATCAATTACTTGCATGGACATACTAAAGACCGCTCGGCTAACCCCGCGCGGCAATTATGCTGTCATAATACATGTATTCGCTAGTGGAATTCGTCGTAAATAATCCATCACAATTAGAGAAGAACAGTAATGTCCATGCCTACAACACTTCAGTGAAAAATGACCTTTATTACCAATTATTAAGGCTTTCAGTGGCTGAGTATGGAGTCCAACATGCAGCAATAAAAATTATCCTTCTCCACTTAGAGACACTCATTCTTAAGGTTATTTTATTGAAAATCACTCTGTCAGTTTACAGGGGGCGGCATCATGCAGCACACTTTGTTAATAGACCCCGAAAATCGTCGAGCAGCCTCACTTGCAGCAGCTTTGACACATACTAGTGATGCCGCGTTATCATAGGAGGAGAAGGCATTCGTGCCCTGCAGTATACAAAGCTATTGATAATATTGCTATTAGTATGAAGAATGGAGTAGGTGCCCAAGTGATTTTGCATGGCCCATCAGTCTTTTGCGGGTGCGTATTGAATTGCACGCTTACGAACGCAGACGATAATAGACATGGTAGTGGTTGTGTTACTGTGGCTGTAGTACGTGGTCCTCAAGTAGACACTGTAGCAGGGCAGGAGACATTTAACAGTCGAGAAATTATTGCTTATCGGACATTTCAGATGTGTGAAGTCTGTAACAGAGATTGAGGTACATCTTATTATATGTCTACAATGCCGTTAGTTCTCAGGACGAGGAATCATCGTAAAATAAATGAGTCAGAATCTGTGTCCGTATGGCTTAATGGAGCTCTTAACTGTAGCAAGATTAAAGTTGTTTGTGATGTAACACATTGTTACAGAAACTTAAACAAACTAGCTATCCCTTCCTTATCTCCCGTGAGATTAAAAAAAACAACAAAAAAACAAAAAAACAAAAAAAAACAATCTACACATTGATCTTGCCAGAAGTCAAGTTTGGTAAAATCTCATCTCGTTATCCCAGGGCCAGCGAATACTAAAGGACGGATAATGTAGCCAGGAAGCCCCTACATACACTCCTGGAAATTGAAATAAGAACACCGTGAATTCATTGTCCCAGGAAGGGGAAACTTTATTGACGCATTCCTGGGGTCAGATACATCACATGATCACACTGACAGAACCACAGGCACTTAGACACAGGCAACAGAGCATGCACAATGTCGGCACTAGTACAGTGTATATCCACCTTTCGCAGCAATGCAGGCTGCTATTCTCCCATGGAGACGATCGTAGAGATGCTGGATGTAGTCCTGTGGAACGGCTTGCCATGCCATTTCCACCTGGCGCCTCAGTTGGACCAGCGTTCGTGCTGGGCGTGCAGACCGCGTGAGACGACGCTTCATCCAGTCCCAAACATGCTCAATGGGGGACAGATCCAGAGATCTTGCTGGCCAGGGTAGTTGACTTACACCTTCTAGAGCACGTTGGGTGGCACGGGATACATGCGGACGTGCATTGTCCTGTTGGAACAGCAAGTTCCCTTGCCGGTCTAGGAATGGTAGAACGATGGGTTCGATGACGGTTTGGATGTACCGTGCACTATTCAGTGTCCCCTCGGCGAGCACCAGTGGTGTACGGCCAGTGTAGGAGATCGCTCCCCACACCATGATGCCGGGTGTTGGCCCTGTGTGCCTCGGTCGTATGCAGTCCTGATTGTGGCGCTCACCTGCACGGCGCCAAACACGCATACGACCATCATTGGCACCAAGGCAGAAGCGACTCTCATCGCTGAAGACGACACGTCTCCATTCGTCCCTCCATTCACGCCTGTCGCGACACCACTGGAGGCGGGCTGCACGATGTTGGGGCGTGAGCGGAAGACGGCCTAACGGTGTGCGGGACCGTAGCCCAGCTTCATGGAGACGGTTGCGAATGGTCCTCGCCGATACCCCAGGAGCAACAGTGTCCCTAATTTGCTGGGAAGTGGCGGTGCGGTCCCCTACGGCACTGCGTAGGATCCTACGGTCTTGGCGTGCATCCGTGCGTCGCTGCGGTCCGGTCCCAGGTCGACGGGCACGTGCACCTTCCGCCGACCACTGGCGACAACATCGATGTACTGTGGAGACCTCACGCCCCACGTGTTGAGCAATTCGGCGGTACGTCCACCCGGCCTCCCGCATGCCCACTATACGCCCTCGCTCAAAGTCCGTCAACTGCACATACGGTTCACGTCCACGCTGTCGCGGCATGCTACCAGTGTTAAAGACTGCGATGGAGCTCCGTATGCCACGGCAAACTGGCTGACACTGACGGCGGCGGTGCACAAATGCTGCGCAGCTAGCGCCATTCGACGGCCAACACCGCGGTTCCTGGTGTGTCCGCTGTGCCGTGCGTGTGATCATTGCTTGTACAGCCCTCTCGCAGTGTCCGGAGCAAGTATGGTGGGTCTGACACACCGGTGTCAATGTGTTCTTTTTTCCATTTCCAGGAGTCTATTTGAGGCAAATTACTTTGAAACATCATTTTTAAGGAAGAAGAACGGACCCAAAACTGAACCTTGTGGGACTCTCTTCGTATACAATTAATTAATTATCTTTTGGATTTCCCTGACGATGAGCACATACCTCGAAACATATTGCGGAAATCAAACACTTCTAGCAACACAACAAAGAACCTGTTTATAAATTTCATCAAACGGTCACGGTCGAACAGCAACTGATACGGTTATAAACTGTTCGATGGAGCCGCTTCGTCGACTTGGCATCGAGGCGTGGACGGGTGTGCAGCAGCGACAAGTTTGGGCGGCATTCCGCGACCGGCCGTGGAGAAAGTCGCTCCATTTGCAGCGCGCGACTCAGCGGTTGATAGGCTCGTTCTCCTAGCGGGGCAGCCCGGGAGAAGCAGGAGGAGTAGGAGGTGGGTCCACTGGCCGCTCCGCTTGCGACACCTCGCCAGCGCTCTGCGCTCTACATTGCCCTCTTATACTGTCTCTGCTCTGGACAGCCGCGCACACATTTGCATTAATATTTCCTGTTCCATTCCGTCTCTCAGTGGTATCCAGCTTTGCGACACGCACACTGCTTTATATGATCGTTAGATAACCTGGGCAGTCCAGGAAAGGGATCGCTCACGACTGCGATGTCGTCATCTTTCATTCCCCGCTCACTGAAGAGTATGTGAAGTTTCAATTAAGTGGTAGTATTACAATGGTAAAGCTGCTATTCCAATTTATGGCCCACGATCCTCAAAAACTGAAACTAAAATCAAATTTATTGACACTATGGGAAAGGAAGTTGTTGTGCTGTCAGTAAAGACATGTGATGCAACTTTCCACCTAGTCAAATCCTGCTCAGCATCCTCATTTCTGCTTAACTAATCCAGCCTACATCCATTTGAACCCCACACTTCTCTTCAGAGCCGAACGAAAATTCCTAGATGCCTCATGACGTGTCCTACCAACCGATCCATTCTATTAGTCAAGTAGTGCCATAAATTTCTTTTCTTCCCAACTTAATTTAGTGCCTCTTCATTAGTTACCCAACCTATGCATCTAATTTTTATCATCATTCTGTAGCATCACATTTCAAAGCTACTATTTCTTTATTGTCTGAATTGTGTATCGTCCACGTTTCATTTCTGTGCCATGCTACATCCCCAACAAATACCTTTTTATAAACTTCCTACAACTTAAATTAATATTCATTGTTGACCTCAATCAGTTAGTTTTCTGTCCAAAGCTAGGTAGTTACATAGTCCACAGACCATTTGGACGATTCTTTTATCGAAATGATGGAAATTTGTGGTGAGAACTATGGGACCAAACTGCTGAGGTCATCGGTCCCTAGGCGTACGCTCTATTTGATCTAAATTAAGCTAACTTACGCTAAGGGCAACACACGCACCCATGCCCAAGGGAGGACTCGAACCTCTGACGGGGAGAGCCGCGCGATCAGCGACAAGACGCCCCGACCGCACTGGTACCCCGCGCGGCTATCGAAATGATATTGAAAGAGCCAGTTTACAGGGTAACGTATTCATGATTGTATTGTATGTCAACCGGGGGCCTAGAAACGATGGAGAGGTTCCGTCCCCGCCGCAGCTGCAGTGCTCCACAACCCCACGACGACTGCCGCAGTCCACTTCACTCCTCCGCCGCCCCACACCGAACCCAGGGTTATTGTGCGGTTCGGCCCCCGGTGGACCCCGCCCCCCCTTCCCAGGGAACGTCTCACACCAGACGAGCGTAACCCCTATGTTTGCGTGGTAGAGGAATGGTGGTGTAGGCATACGTGGAGAACTGGTTTGCGCAGCAATTGCCGACATAGTGTACTGAGGCGGAATAAGGGGAACCAGTCCGCATTCGCCGAGGCAGATGGAAAACAGCCTGAAAACCATCCACAGACTGGCCGGTTCACCGGACCTCGACACAAGTCCACCGGGCGGATTCGTGCCGGGGACCAGGCGCTCCTTCCCGCCCGGAAAGCGGTGCGCACGGCCAACCGGGCGGGCCGTATTCATGATTAGTGTTAACATTAATGAACACATTATTTTCAGTCCTAGTCATGCAGCTAAACTTAAAAACAAGTTTTGGAACAGAACGAGTTGTCCAGGGGAAATGATTTAAGTTCGATTTAAAACTTGTTTTTTACTTGTCAAACATTTTGTTGGCATTGGATAAATGATAAAAAATTTTAGTTGCTAACAGTAATTTATCCTGCTGCTGCAAGTGCAACTGCTCGACGACTACTGGAGTCTATTAACAAAGTGTGTTGCATGGTGCCGCCCCCTGTAAACTGGCAGAGTGATCTTCAACAAAATAACCTTAAGAATAAGTGTCTCTGAGTGGAGAAGGATAATTTAAAAGCGAATTAGTAACTTTAATTTTGTTTGGCATACTCCCTTTCATTTGGAGAAGTGACTGGCTCATAGGCAACACACAACGCATATACACGACGCAGAGTGCCTACGCCCTGCCGCCTCTCACTGGCAACACCAATACAAAATGACGGTATGGCCAGTGCACATTTTCCAGAATGAAATTTTCACTCTGCAGCGGAGTGTGCGCTGATATGAAACTTCCTGGCAGATTAAAACTGGGTGCCGAACGGAGACTCGAGTTCGGGATCTTTGCATTTCGCGGGCAAGCGCTCTACCATCTGAGCTACCCAAGCACGACTCACGCCCGCTCCTCACAGCTTAACTTCCGCCAGTACCTCGTCTCCTACCTTCCAAACTTTAGAGAAGCTCATTTTGGAAACAACCCCCAGGCTGTGGCTAAGCCATGTCTCAGCAATATCCTTTCTTTCAGGAGTGCTAGTACTGCACGTTCGCAGGAGAGCTTCTGTAAAGTTTGGAAGGTAGGAGACGAGGTACTGGCGGAAGTGAAGCTGTGAAGAGGGGTCGTGAGTCGTGCTTGGGCACGTCAGATGGTAGAGCACTTGCCCACGAAAGGCAAAGGTCTCGACTTCGAGTCTCGGTCCGGCACACAGTTTTAATCTGCCAGGAAGTTTGAGCGAACATGTTATCTAACAAAAGTGATGTATCACCTCTCCACGTTTGGTGCGAAGTTTTTGGAACAACCTGTATATGTGAATGGCCTTCCACTTAACATTCATCAAACAGAATTAGTCCTCTTTAGAGACGATACTAGTACTGCAATAAATTCCTTTAGTGAGAAAACGACAGAAGAGATTATTAATGACATTTTTCAAAGAATTATGAAGTGGTTCTAAGAAAATGGACTAAATTCTGAGAAGACACAGCTATATTCAGTTCTTATAACAAACAGACGCATATGAACAACTGAAGTAGCACATGAAAAGGAGTCAGCAAACAGGGTAGAAGGCAATACATTTTTGGATATACTTATTGATGAATACTTTAACTAGAAGTACCTTATCACTCAGCTGCGTAAAAAATTGAAACCAGCTTCTATTTCTCTTCATGCAATTGCTAGTCTTGGAAACAAACATATGAATCTCTCGACGTATTCTGCGCATTTTCACTCAATAATGACTTACAAATTTCCTGGGAGAACTCATCATTTACGAAGAACGTACTGATTTAGCAAAAACGAGCGGTTAGAATAATATGTTACTGTACCATAACTATAGATATATATTCGCTAGTGAAATTCGTCATGAACAACCCATCGCATTTTGAGACGGATATTGACGTCCATACCTAAAACATTAAAGGAAAATTGACTTTTATTACCCATTATTAAATCTGACAGTGGGTCAGAAAGGAACTGAATATATAGCAACAACAGTGTTCTATAATTTGTCCATAAATATCGTACATGACAAACCTAAATTCGAATATATGTAGTGATATTTTCGTATTGAATATAGTGTGTGCACGCCGTAATTTGTAACTAACTTACTTTTTTTCATATAGTTCAACAACTGTAACCCTGTATCTATATATGTATATGTAGATGACGCAATTCGTTGATGGTTTCGGTTTTGTGCTTGTATCTGCAGAGGACGTCAGATGACTCGCCGAGGTCTTCGCGGGGCAGCCGCAAGTTCGACAGTACGAGCGCGCGCGAGGAGCTGGGCGTGTCTGCCGCGGACTGGGAGGCGGCCGTGACGCCGTCCCTGGGGGCGGCGCGATCTGCCGGCTCTCGCAGGGGGCCGTCCGCCTCCAGGGGGCAGTCACAGCAGCAGCCCGCCTCCAGGAGGAGACCGGCCGCCCCCGTCGCTCGCCCCAAGATCGACCTGCAGGTACGGACACGAGAAACCGACCCGTTTAAACCGATACCGGTATTTTAGTTCTGATTAACCGGTATTTGTTTAATCTCGACTACAACAGCTTTGTTTTTCATTTTTAGGTTTCCGTACCTCAATCTATGAAAACGGAAACCTTATAGGATAGCTTTCTTGTCCATCTGTCTGTCTTTTTCTCTGTCTGTGCGATTGTTAAGAACCCTTTACCTCAGGAACGGGTGAATGTATCAAGTTCAAATTTATGTCAACTATCAAGATTTTCGGTTCCCTGACAGTGTAAAAACTTTGAGCTTCTAAGTCAATTCAATCAGAAGATCAGGCCATTTATGTCAAGGAATTTGATACTTGAACTCGCACATCAAAGCCTATAGGATACTTTCCGTTGACCTAGAATCATGAAATTTGGCAAGAAGCAAGGTTTCACAGTACAGGTAAAGGAAAAAATCCGAATATTGTTGATTTATAATTATACCACACATAAAGAATTTTTTAACGTTTTTTATCCATCTGTCTGTCTGACCGACTGCTAAGATCCCATTTTTTGGAACAGGTTGGCGTATCAAGTTCAGATTTATGACAGATACCAAAATCTGTAATTCCTTGGCGGTGTAAAACACTTATGATTCTAAGTCAATGCAATCAAAAGATGCAAAATCGTTAGGGAATTCAATATTTCGAGAATTACAGTGTCAGGGGTGTGCCAGAATGCCAAATTTCAGGCATTATCTCTCACCATGGACAAAGCAGTGGCCAACGGCCTTCACTTAACGGCTGAGAGCAACAACGTTTGCATAGAGTTGTCAGTGTTAACAGACAAGCAACACTGAGTGAAACAACCGCAGAAATCAATGTAGGGCGTACGACGAATGTATCCGTTATGACAGTGCGGTCAAATTTAGCGTTAATGGACTACGACACCACACGACCGACACGAGTGCCTGTGGTAACATCATGACATCGCGAACAGCGCATCTCCTGGCCTCGTGATCATATTGATTGGACCCTAGACGTCTGGAAAACAGTGGCCTGGTCAGATGAGTCCCGATTTCAGTTGGTAAGAGCTGATGGTAGGGCTCTAGTGTGGCGCATACCCCATGGACCCAAGTTGTCAACAACCCACTGTGCTGGCTGGTGGTGGCTCCATAATGGTGTGGGCTGTGTTTACGTGGAATGGACTGGGGCTTCTGGTCATGCATATATTCGGCTACTTAGAGGCCCTTTGCAGCCATTCATGGACTTCATGTTCCCAAAAAAAACGATGGAATTTTCATGGATGACAATGCGCCATGTCACCGGGGCACAATCGTATGCGATTGGTTTGAAGAACTTACTGAACAGTTCGAGCGAATGATTTGGCCATCCATATCACCTTATGAATGCCACCAAACATTTATGGGACGTAATCGAGAGGTCCGTTCATGCACAAACTCCTGCACCAGCAATACTTTCTTAATTATGGGCGGCTATAGAGATAACATGGCTCAAAAATTCTGCAGGGGACTTCCAATGAACTGTGGGGTCCATGCCTCGTCGAGTTCCTGCACTACGCCGGATAAAAGAAGGTCCAACACGATGTTAGGAGGTATTCCATGTCTTTTGTCACCTCGGTGTAAGCACATTCGAGAAACAGTCACGTCACAGGGGCATCACACTAATAAGGTGTAACACTACCTCTAGCCTAGACGACGGCCTCAGTTCAGCGAGCATGAAAATCCACACATTTCTTCCGGTGCGCCAAATCCAGATGAAGATTCACTTTTGGATGATAAGGTCCTGTACAGCTACCAAATTGTGGGGACGTTGCTAGATATATTTCACCTGCTGTTCGAAATACCAGTAGGCATTTTTATCGGTTTGAGATGAGGTGATCTAGCGGGCCAATTGAGGTACGGCAGGGTGTTTGGGTCTTCATCGAGCCAGGAACGTATGCGTGCAACCGTATGAACACGGCTGTTATCTTGTTGGGGGGTGTCAACAGCATACTCATCACGAATACGGTATGGAGGATATTGAAATAAGCATCCTGGTTCATGCTGACGGTAACCTAATAGAGCAGGAGCAATTAATGGTACAAAAACGACAAAAAAATTTCACATAACAACCACCAACCTCAACTACACCCTCCGCACCCTGCGGCTAAATGCTTAATCGGATCCTTGATCCACCCCATCCGTTGCATCATTTGGAAAGAGGATCGTCTAGCCACATTATGCGCCTCTATTGGGCTACCTTTCCACTGCGGTGACAGGAGTTATGGGATACTTGCCAGTATCGTGTCGGACCTTCTTTCGCCCGACATACTGCAGGAAGTCGGCGTGTCGTGGCCTCAAGAAGTCGTTGGAAGGCCCCTGCGGAAATAGTAAGCCATGCTGTCCCTATAACCAGTGGAGCATTTTGTGCTCGAATTGGCGTCTCGATTACGTTCCATATATATTCGATAGTACCCAGGTAGAGAGATATGGATGGGCAAATCCAGAATGTTCTTCAAACCAGTTGCAAAGAATTGTAGACCGATGACATGACACATTGTCATCCATAAAACTACAATCGTTGTTTAGCTGCAAAAGTCCTCCAAGTAACAGAACATAACCAATTAGTTCAGGAGCCCAGGAAAGGCGATGTCGCGCTGTTAGCAAAGGTACTCTCGTTGGTCGTCTGTTGCCATAGCCCATTAACGCCAAATTTCGCCTCACAGTCCTAACGGATATGTTCGTTGTGCGTCCCACATTGATTTCTACGGTCATGTGACGCAGTGTCGCTTGTCTTCTAGCACTGACAGCTCTACGATAACACTTTGGCTGTCGGCCTCTGCGTTTTCCGTGGTAAGAGGTAATGCCTGAAATGTGGTATTCTCGGCGCACCCTTGACACTATGGATCTCAAAATATTGAATTCCCTAACAAATTCCGAAACAGAATGCCCCATGCGTCTAGCTTCAACTACCATTTCACGTTAAAAGTCTGTTATTTCCCGTCGTGCGACCATAACCACACTAGAAACTTTTTCACATGAATCATCTAAATGCTATTGACAGCTGTGCCAATGCACGGCCCTTTTATACCTTGCGCACGCGATACCGCCACCACATATAAATGTGCATATCGCTATCCCATGACTTTGGTCACCTCTGTGTACGTTTCTGTGTTGTGTGACCACTGAAGGCGCAGAATGAACAGTGATCTTCTACGTGGTACATGACTTCATACTCCACTGCATCCAGTTCAGTCCCCACTATTCGCTCTGAAACTGGGTGAGAAGGATATGCATTCACTGACAGAAACAGTTCCTGATGGGTTTGAAACAGACAGCCATTGAAAAGGGTTGACACTTGTCTACGGCCCCTGACGGTCATGATCCGTTTATGACCACTGATCGTAAGCTTTGCTACATGGCTACGAGCGGCGCGCCATTTATTGTAAACATAGTGGACATCCTGCGTTGATCTCGCTGAGGTTCGCGTCCACCTCAGCGAGTGCAGGGGTCTGCCATATAGCATGTGAAGCACTTAAAAATACTTTGCGGACTGTCAACCCATGCCCATCGAAGAGATATGTTGCATTGTAAATAAAATATTTAAATATTGTTTGTTCGAGCTTCGTAATGTATTACATTCCATATCTTACGTACCTATTTGAAGAACTATTTTCCCCAAATAGATTTCACAAGAAAGGAGGTGGAACAACGGTGGACAACCGCTGCTCTATATCACTTAATCGGCTCTTCTGAGGTAGACTATCCGAATCCTGCTTCATTCAGTGATATAACCTGTGCAAGTACGATTGACTATAGTACCAACTTACCCACATTTTAGACATTTTTGTCATTCATTCTAGTTTTTTTGTGTCAAAAAATTGTTAGTCCTGTATACCAGGTAGGTCTTACATCGGTAGTTGATGGTCCTTTTACTACTGATGTTTTATACTGAACGTATTTTCTCAGCTTTTCCTAACATCTTTATTTTCTTTATTTCATTCCTCTTTTTACTCCTTACAAGCAGACAGAATATTGCAATATTTCGTGCATTCTTATTTACTTTTCTCACTGCAGATTATTTCAAATGAAAGTTTTTATACTTTAAATTTGTGAAATTTGCGTTTTTTACAGAAGAATGTAGACTTTATGATTCTGTCATTTTAGAATAACATAATGATAGATTACGATAATTTCTTGAGTCCTCTGCATTAGTAAAGCAGCAGCAGTTAGGCCCAAGCCTTCTTTTTCCCATTGCAAGTTCCCTGTAGTAGCCGACTCCTTGAATTTTTCAGTCATTTTGATATTATAGGCATTTCCGATGGGTACTGGCACACAATGATCTATGCAGAATGCTTGGCGAATGGCTAATGTATTTCCTTAGTGTACGTCTCTACTGCTCCTCTCTTCCGTTATACCTTTGGGTTTTCGAAGCAACTCCTTCCACTCTGTAGTGGTCATCTCGAATGGCCATTTTTAAAAGGTTATTCCCACTGATCTGAGGCGTGATGTTACATCTGCGAGCAAGAAATCTGTCCAGAGCTAAAAGACAGTAAATTTGAGATTCTACCAGCACTAAAGTCTACGCTGAGGAGCGTAAGAGAGGGGTTGATGATGTGGGAAGCGGTGATGTAACATTTCAATTATTAATAGGTTTTTTTTGGAGGGTCGCACTGGGATACTTCCAAGAATGAGAACATCATCTGAAAATAAAGTTATAATTATCATTGAAATGCTGATTCATTAATTATTACAATAAAAAAATGGGTGCAGACACAAGTTCTTAATCTGAATGGTTGATGTATTTGGTTATCTTAGCTGTGAAAGCTAGTAATATAGTAACTAGTTTAAAAAGAAAGAACAAAATATGAGAAACCCATCACTTTGGCCAAAAAAATGCATGCATGTCCAAAACAACTTAGCATCGTAGAATAACACAGGCACTGCAATATCGTATTTACCTGCCGTACCGTTGTTGCAGTCGCTGGAGGTAGAGCAGGTGGCGGCGTCTTCGGTGATCGCTCCGGTGACGCAGCAGTTCGTCTCGCGCCGCCCCTCTGCAGAGAAGGGCCGCTCGGCGCCGGCGGTGGCGGCGCGCCGCAGGGACGTGGAGACGCCGGGCGCCGCCCCCGAGTCAGCGGCCCCCACTCGGCGCCGGCCGCAGCCCAGCAGCGACGCAGACCTGGCGGCCGTCGCGTTCGAGCCCACCTCGTACACCCGCCGCCGCCCCTCTCCGTCCGCCTTCAGCAGCGAGCTGTCCGGCGGCACCTACGAGGGCTCGTCTTCCAGCCGCAGGCGGCCCGCGGCCGCGCCGCCCACCGCCGCCCCCGCACCTGTCGCCGAGCCCCCTGCGCCTCCGCCGGAGCCGTCCACTACGACGACGACCACCACCACTACCACTACTACTACAGCGGCGCCCGCTCCGGAGACACCATCCACTCAAGAAAGGGTAAGACTGCGAAGCACCGTTTCGTGCTGCCCACTTCCATTCTCATCCAGTAAAGTCGAAACTACACCTCGAGTTCCTCAACGAAGTGTGATAGGCCCTCTGCTGTTCATTATCTATACCAGGGCCGGCCACGCCGTGCCAAATTTCACTCGGGACGAGCGTGCGAAGATGGACCGGCCAAGGCTCAGCCTTTATTGTCTTTAGAGAATGAGATTTTCACTCTGCAGCGGAGTGTGCGCTGATATGAAACTTCCTGGCAGATTAAAACTGTGTGCCGGACCGAGACTCGAACTGGGGACCTTTGCCTTTCGCGGGCAAGTGCTCTACCAGGTTCGCAGGAGAGCTTCTGAAAAGTTTGGAAGGTAGGAGACGAGGTACTGGCAGAAGTAAAGCTGTGAGGAGGGGGCGTGAGTCGTGCTTGGGTAGCTCAGTTGGTTAAAAAAAAAAAAGAAAAGAAAAAAAGTTGGTAGAGCATTTGCCCGCGAAAGGCAAAGGTCCTGAGTTCGAGTCTCGGTCCAGCACACAGTTTTAATCTGCCAGGAAGTTTTTATTGTCTTTGCTCGTTCCTTCCCGGAAGGACTCGCTTTTCTTTCTGTTTTTTTTGTTTGAGGGGGGGGGGGGGGTGGAGTCATCACTCTTCTGACTGGTTCGATGCGGCCCGCCATGAATTCCTCTCTAGGCCAACCTCTTTATCTCAAAGTAGCACTTGCAACCTACGTTCTCAATTACTTGCTGGATCCATTCCAATCTCTCTCTTCCTCTACAGTTTTTGCCCTTTACAGCTCCCTCTAGTACCATGGAAGTCATTCCCCCATTTCTTAACAGATGTCCTATCATCCCGTCCCTTCTCTTTATCAGTGTTATCCACATATTTGGAAATTTGTTGAGGAATGGGAGAGCAGAACAGCAGTAAACTGACACAGTATGCCATGCATCTCTAGTAAACCAAAAGGATTTGATTGCCCTCGCAAAGTTTGGTCAACTCTTAATCGCATCAGAACCAACTATGGGAGATGCGCCGACTCCTTATACAGATGGGGTAAACTTCCTTCGGCCGCTTGCGACTGTGGCGCTGAGAGACAGACGGTCAAACAAATCGTGCAGGAATGCCCACTAAGGGCATATGAGGGTGACCCACAGGATTTCCTAATGGCGACCCAAGAGGCAATCGACTATATATTATCTAAGCTGGACGTTTGTTTGTGATTGCTCTTCTGTGAGTGTACATTTACAATTGGTGGTGTCCTTATATACAAACTGTTATTTATTGTTCTGTTTATGCATATGTGATTTTTTTAAAATCGTGTTGTTTCTGTAATTTTTACTGTGATGTTATGAGCCATACGCAAAATAAATAAATTGGAAATGTGCGATAAAAAATGGTTCAAATGGCTCTGAGCACTATGGGACTTAACTTCTGAGGTCATCAGTCCGCTAGAACTTACTTACACCTAACTAACCTAAGGACATCACACACATCCATGGCCGAAACAGGATTCTAACCTGCGATCGTAGCGGTCGCTCGGTTCCAGACTGTAGCGCCTAGAACCGCTCGGCCACTCCGGCCGGCAATTTGTGGTAAGGTCTTATAAGATCAAACTGCTGAGGTTATCGGTCCCTAAACTTACACGCTACTTAATTTAACTTAAACTAACTTACGCTAAGGACGACACACACACACACACACACACACACACACACACACACACACACACACACACACACACCCATGCCCGAGGGAGGACTCGAACCCCCGACGGGGGAAGCCGCGCGGACCGTGACAAGGCGCCGTAGACCGCGCGGCTATCTCACGCGGCTTTCCACATAGTTCTTTCCTCTCCGATTCTGCGCAGAACCTCCTCATTCGTTACCTCCTCAGTCCACCTAACTTTCAACATTCGTCTGTAGCACATCTCAAACGCTTCGATTCTCTTCTGTTCCGGTTTTCCCATAGTCCGTGTTTCACTTCCATGCACTGCTGTGCTCCAGACGTACATTCTCAGAAATTTCTGCCTCAAATTAAGGTGTATGTTTGATACTAGTAGACTTTTTTGCCATTGCTAGTCTGCTTTTGATGTCCTCCTTGCTCCGTCCGTCATTTGTTATTTTACTGCCTAGGTAGCAGAATTCCTTAACTTGACCTACTTCGTGACCATGAATCATGATGTTAATTTCTCGCTGTTCTCACTTCTGCTACTTCTCATTACTTTCGTCTTTCTTCGATTTACTCTAAAACTATATTCTGTACTCAGCAGACTGCATTTCATTCAGCATATCATGTAATTCTTCGTCACTTTCACTCAGGATAGCAATGTCATCACTGAATCGTATCATTGATATACTTTTACCTTGAATTTCCACTCGTGAACCTTTTTTTATTTCCATCACTGCTTCTTCCATGTACAGATTGAACAGTAGGGGCGAAAGACTGCATCCCTGTCTTACACCCTTTTTCATCCGACCACTTCGTTCTTAGTCGTCCACTCTTATTATTCCCTCTTGGCTCTTGTACATATTGTATATTACCCGTCTCACCCTATAGCTTAGTCTGCAGCTCCTGGTCTCGCGGTCGCGTTCTCGCTTCCCGAGCACGGGGTCCGGGGTTCGATTCCTGGCGGGGTCAGGGATTTTCACCTGCGTCGAGATGACTGGGTGATTGTGTTGTCCTCATCATTTCATCATCACTCATGAAAGTGACGAGATTGGACCGAGCTAAGCGTGGGAATTTGTACGGGCGCTGCTAACCGCGCAGTTGTTCGCCCCACAAACCAAGTGTCATCATCCCTATAGCTTACCCCTAATTTTCTCAGAATTTCGAACATCTTGCACCATTTTACATTGTCGAACGCTTTTTCCAGGTCGACAAATCCTACGAACGTGTCTTGATTTTTCTTTAGTCTTGCCTCCATTATCAATCAGAATTACCTCTCTCCTACCTTTACCTTTTCTGAAGCCAAACTAATCGTCATCTAGCATTTTGGGGTCGGCACAACTCTCTTCGGTTCGGCAGAATCGTGGTGCCTGCGCTGCTTATCTTTCGCTGTTTTTTCGTGGTATAAAAAACGTGCACAGGTCCACTGGATGTTTGCAGTAAAGGAGCAGTGTAGCGATCTATCGTCACAAGCTTTTAAAATGGATGGGATCAACAGAAGAGAGGGATGAGAATTCTCAATACATAAGCGACCGGTGCAGCAGGTTTCCTAGGAGACGGTATTACAGTATATTAGAGTACCATCCAGGAAAAATTTAAAGATCCAGTTGACAATGGAAGAGCAGAAAATTACAGCGATCGGCAAACGGGATTCATTGTTCTGTACATCAGGCATGCAGCAAGTGAACATATTGGTGATACGAGTAGTAAATTTTCTGATGTCGCACGCGTTATTCCAATGCCAGTTGCAACTGTTTCCGATGGAACTGAACAAAAGTATGGGGACTTTATATATTACAGCAAAGAACATTGGTTGTATCAGGGAGCAAGCCTGGAACGATTTTTCGGTTTAAAACTCGCAATTCTTGAGTTTATGAAGGAAAAAGAATGCAGGAAAGAAAATTAGACCATCCAGAATGGACTACGCACCTCGCATTTTAAGCAAGACATTGCAAGATGAGGGACAACTTCTTCTGATTTGATGGGGGATGCATCTAAAAAGAAAATCGCGTTATAGCGTTGCAGGAGTGACACATTTTGATAAACACAGTCCAGTTCCCTAGGCACACTGCCGATAAAGAAAATGCGCGGTTTAAAGAATTCTTTGTGGCCTTGAAAGAGTTACAAAGATAGTTCACTAAACGTTTTGTCTATTTTCGAGTTGTTTTCGAGACCGTTTTCCGTTTCAGTTGAAAGCGCCCCTGCACGTGTGCAGATGTAACTGATCGATCTGCAAGATAGCTCCCGTTTCAATGACAAATCTTTTTATACTAAAATTGTCCAGGATGCCGACATTGCTTTCCTCAGATAGAGTTTCCACGTTTCCATAATGAAGTTGCCAAGTGCTACAGTATTTCGCTCGATATATTTGTGTGAAGTGCTCTTCTCAATTACGAAACGAAATAAGTCACAATTAGGCGGCAACTTGAGTGCGAAAATGTGCGAAATTGTCAGCGTCTGTCAATTCGGCAACGGTTTGTACTAGATAAAAATTATGTCTTAATGGCGCCAAGAATAATTAAATAACACTGAACACTTGTTTTGCCTGTAATATTGTTGACAAATGTGAAATATAAAACCATGTCGTACGCAGTGCGACTATAGTGCGATTTAAATGCGACGCGTTTCCAGTTTCCTCCTCTTCCCCCTCCTCACGCTCAAACACCATAGCTTGGCGGTGGGATATATGTGCAGCGAAGTTGATTGTTATGGCACTCGTACCAGGTAACAGCCCGCGAGTCGAAATCTTAGTCACTACTGATCTATTCAGAATTTTTTTAAAAAGTATTGGATACTTTGAAGCGTCGTAATATACCAAAACGAGACAAAATTGCCCGGTAATTCTGGGCTCTAAAATGCATACCTTAAGAGCATTTACCACTTGTTCATGTTCACTACTATGAAACACACCGCCTCTACTGCAAACATTGCTATTGCAAAGCGATAGACACGCTAAGACCCACACACGCAAACAAGACGATGCACCACGAAGGAATTATCCGAATGGGACGGAAATCGGTAGAAGTAATGAACATGTACACACAAACAAATGATTACAATTTCAGAAAAATTTCACGAATTATTAAAGAGAACGAGCTTCACAATTTGAGCAGCTCAATAACGCATTGGTTCATTTCCGGCCCTTATGCAAGCAGTTGTTCGGCTTGGCATTGACTGATAGAGTTGTCAGACACGATATCCTGAGGGATATCGTGTCGGATGTCGTCCAATTGACGCATTAGGTCGTCAAAATCCTGAATTGGTTGGAGGGTCCTGTCCGTTATGCTCCAAACGTTGTCATTTGGGGAGAGATCCAACAACGTTGCTGCCCGAGGTAAGGTTTGAGAAGCACGAAGACGAGCAGTAGAAATTTTCGCCGTGCGGGGGCGGCCATTGTATTGCCGAAACGTAAGCCCAGGATCACTGCAGATTACTGCTTCCAACAGAGCCCCGATGACCAGCGAACACATGCCTGGAGATCGCCTGGACAGCAGTGGGGTACCAAATTCACTGTCACCCGCCATAATGCCTGACATACAGGAGAGATGGTCTGGGGTGTCATCCGCAGCATTCTTACAGAACAGCGGTACGTTCACGATATTCTTCGTTTCGTTTCTTGCCCTTTATGGCAAGCCGCTCTGGGCTTACATTGCCGGGCCGCAGACGGCAAGAGTTTCTGCTGCTTATCTTCGTGCTTGTCAAACCCTACCTTCGCCACTAACGTCGTCGGATCGCTCCCCAGTTCAGAGCGTTTGCGGCGTTGTGGGCCAGGCCCTCCATCCAGCTAGAGATTGTGGCGGCATAACGCGCCCATTGGACACAATCTGGGATGATATCCCTCGGGATGACATCCAACCACTCTATCAATCAATGCCAAGCAGAATAACTGCTTCCATAAGGGTCAGAGGTGGACTAACGCGTTGCTCAGTTGCTCAAATGGTGAAGTTCGTTTTTTGAATACATCATCCCCCAGCTCGGTCGGAGATTTTCTCCCCCCAGGGACTGGGTGTTTCATCCCCATCGACGCGCGAGGTGACGAAGTGGCGTCAAATCGAAAGACTTGCACTCGACGAACGGTCTACCCGGTTGGAGGCCCTAGTTCAAATGGCTCTGAGCACTATGGGACTTAACAGTTGAGGTCAACAGTCCCCTAGAACTTAGAACTATTTAAAACTAACTAACCTAAGGACATCACACACATCCATGCCCGAGGCAGGATTCGAAGCTGCGACCGTAGCGGTCGCGCGGTTCCAGACTGAAGCGCCTAGAACCGCTCGGCCACTCCGGCCGACAGGCCCTAGTCACACGACATTTACAGTTATTCAGTTTTTCTGAAATTGTAATCGTTTGTTTGCCTGTAAATGTACATCACACCTACGGATTTCCGTCCCATTAAGATAATTCCTTCGCTGTTCCTCGCACGGAGATTTCCAGAAGCGATTTCATACATGGGCATCACACAAAAGCCATGTATTGCCATGGTTTACAACTAGAATTTGGAGGCGTGTATTGGAGCGATTTTTAGCTCCAAAGCTAGCTACCAAATAGCCAGGAATTCAGGATTAGTCTCTCGGAGTAATTGGCCATTTCCTCTCCACAATAGGAGTCATCAACTGGACGTGAACATGAAAAGTGACTCCATTTCCAGAATTTTTGTCATAAACAACTAAGAAAAAAAAAATGGCTCTGAGCACTATGGGACTCAACTGCTGAGGTCATAAGTCCCCTAGAACTTAGAACTACTTAAACCTAACTAACCTAAGGACAACACACACATCCATGCCCGAGGCAGGATTCGAACCTGCGACCGTAGCGGTCGCGCGGTTCCAGACTGTAGCGCCAGAACCGCTCGGCCACCAGCGGCCGGCAACGAAGAAAAGATCAACAAAGTGATGAAGAGTATGCACCAAAAGAGGCATTCGAGAAGTGACAATCTTATTGTTGTGCAGAGTGTAAAGTTTCTTTCGTGTAGCACTACGTTCTAAAATGCTTCACACAAAAATGATCTGCAATTATGTGAAAATGAAACACCAGTCTCTTCTGTAACACAGTTTATTTGATACTAATCCACTTTAGTTTTCAGAATGAGATTTTCACTCTGCAGCGGAGTGTGCGCTGATATGAAGGCAAAGGTGCGCTGATATGAAGGCAAAGGTCCCGAGTTCGAGTCTCAGTCCGGCACACAGTTTTAATCTGCCAGGAAGTTTCACTTTAGTTTTGTTCCATAAACTAAAATCAACAGATAAATGTCTTAATGAGTGGGAAAGTCACGCGATGCGATTGTGACGGCCAGTCAATTTATCCAACTGAGACAGAGGAGCGCACCCGAAGAATACCTGGCTAAGATTATGCTTATCCATTACGGATATTTTAGAACCGTGACTGTATATTGCATGTAGGTAAGTTATACAAAACTGCAACCAGTCACTTTTTTGAATAATTTTGTTTTATTCCATGAACCGGTTTTCGAGCCTTTTCAGGATCATCTTCAGATGGTTTTAGGAAGTTACATCATTATTGCTAGCTGGGTGCTGGCACTATGAAAAACAGGTGGAACACACTTTAATGTTTCGCCATGACTATATCTGTCGATATGGATGTAAATTTAGTTTTTTACTTACTGCGACAGTATAGGCGGCTTTCTTCGGTTAGTGTCCATCTCTCTGTCTCCATTTTGACGTCCAGTTGTTATATCGCTACACACACTTCCACACAATCTATATTAATTTACAATATAGTTTTTGCGGACGTGTGTGTAGTGATATAACAACTGGACTTCAAAATGGAGGGAGACAGATGGACAGTAACCGAAAACAGCCGCCTATACTGTCGCTGTAAGTAAAAAACTAAATTTACATCCGTATCGACAGTTAAGCTATAGTCATGGCGGTACAGTAATGTGTGTTCCATCTTTTTGTCATAGAGCCAGCACCCAGCATTATGCTAGCAGTAATGATGTAACTTCCTGAAACTATCTGAAGATGAACCTGAAAATGTTCGAAAACCGGTTTGTGGAATAAAACAAAATTATTCAAAAAAGTGACTGGTTGCAGTTTTATATAACTTAATTACCTGGTTAAGAGATTGATTATGGGTACTAGTGTCTCTATCAAGCTTAATTAGCGGGTAGAGGATATGGAATAAGATCCCAGATATGTGAGTGGCTTGAGGACTTCTTACGTAACATAACCCAGTATGTTATCCTCGACGGCGAGTATTCATCAGAGACAAGGGTATCACCAGGAACGCCCCAGGGAAATGTGATAGGCCTGTTGTTCTGTATGTACATAAATGATTTGGCGGACATGGTGGGTAGCGATCTGCGGTTGTTTTCTGATGATGCTGTGCTGTACGGTAAGGTGTCGAAGTTCAGTGACTGTAAGAGGGTACAAGATGACTTACACAAAATTCTTAGTTAGTGTGATGAATGGCAGTTAGATCTAAATGTAGAAAAATGTAAGTCAATGCAGATGAATAGCAAAAACAAACACGTAAGATCGGATACAGCATTGGTAGTGTCCTGCTTGACACAGTCACGTTGATAAAATATTTGGGCGTAACGTTGCAAAGCGATATGAAATGGGACGAGCATTAAAGGATTAAAGTAGGGAAGGCCAATGGAAGAATTTTAGGAAAGTGTGGTTAATCTGTAAAGGTGTAAGGTGCCAGGACACGGGCACTTACACGTTAGCTTACCAACATTAGTATTAATAATAAAGGAACTGGCAAGGGCATCAGATCATGACTCTATTGAATTATGATAAATATGAGGCACTCTCGAGCAGTATTCCCTGCATGTCTGCATGATTAAGTCACTAACTTAAATCGTTGGTGAAAAGTGCCGGAAGTTGAAAATTATGGAATATAAAGTCTGCAGCTGGCCGTAGCTCGCCGGGCCGCCGTGGGCGGCAGGTAGCGGTCACCGGAAACGCGGGACTGTACGGCGCTTTTGGGGATAGCCCGGCATCCGGAGCCACCTGCGCTGGGCAACACGTGGCGAAGACGGGAATTTCGTTTGCCTAGGGGCGTTATGACCTACTCGATCATTGGGTAGATCTCAGAAATGTCGTTGGAGGGATTTCGGCGATGACAGAACATTCGACATTGATCGAAACTGAGTATTCTTCCGCCGCGTTTTCGTACGCGTGGGAGACGGGAGAATCGTGGAGAGAGTAGACTTCGCCTTCAGCCATCGTGCGGTACGAACTTGGAGACGGCGTCTTGGCCATCGTCTTCGAAGGGAAATATACGGTCTGTATCGCAGCACTGCACCAACGCGTGTTCCGTGCAGAGTTCTGCGGTTAGAGCTCTTTGTGTGCTCAGAAGCGAGATTTTCACCAACGCTTAACCACTTCCAACAAATTACCTAATATTCTTGATCTGGTAGTTATCCTTGCGAGGTGCCGAGTATTTATCAACGCAGCTGCCGGTAATAGGGGCGCGTAATTACAAATTATTAATGCGCCATTCTCAGGAGTGTATGGGTGGACAAAGAAATTCACATTTTTTTGTAAATTTTGTCAGTTGTGGGGGATATCAAATTAAAATGCCAATATTACAGTCGAACTATCGACTTCATTGTAGCTAGCATTTACCCTGTCCCAGTAAGCTTTACATGTACTCTAGTCAGTGCACAGCTTGCCCAGACGGGAAGGAAAGAAGGTTTGCGGTCTTCTGTGTCAGCGACGGACAAATAACCTTACAAAGGAGTTCGCATATAGGACGCTGGTGCGACCTACTCTCGAGTACTGCTCGAGTGTTTGGCATGCGTACCAGGTTCAAAATGGCTCTGAGCACTATGCGACTTAACTTCTGAGGTTATCAGTCGCCTAGAACTTAGAACTAATTAAACCTAACTAACGTAAGGACATCACACACATCCATGCCCGAGGCAGGATTCGAACCTGCGACCGTAGCGGTCGCTCGGCTCCAGACTGTAGCGCCTAGAACCGCACGGCCACACTGGTCGGCGGTGCCAGGAATACGCCAAAGCAATTCAGAGCTAGATTTGTTACCAGTAGGTTCGAACAACACACAAGCATTACAAAGATGCTTCGGGAACACAAAAGGGAATCCCTGAAAGGAAAGCAACGTTCTTTTCAAGGAATCCTGTTGAGAAATTTTGGAGAAGCGGTATCTGGAACTGACTGGAGAACGATTCTACTGGCTACTGCCAACAAAATTTCGCGTAAGAAGCACGAATATACGATAAGTTAGAGCTCATACGGAGCCATAAAGACAGTAGTTTTTTCCCTCACTCTATTTATGAGTGGAACAGGAAAGGAAATGAGTAATAGTGGTACAGGGTACTCTCCGCCACGCACCGTACGGTGGCTTGCGGAATATCTACATAGATATACACTACTGGTCATTAAAATTGCTACACCACGAAGACGCAAAATTTAACCGACAGGAAGAAGATGCTGTGATATGCAAATGGTTAGCTTTTCAGAGCATTCACACAAGGTTGGCGCCGGTGGAGACACCTACAAAGGGGATGACATGAGGAAAGTTTCCAGCCCATTTCTCATACACAAACAGCAGTTGACCGGCGTTGCCTGGGGAAACGTTGTGATGCCTCGTGTAAGGAGGAGAAATGCGTACCATCACGTTTACGACTTTGATAATTGTCGGATTGTAGCCTATAACGATTGCGGTTTATCGTATCGCAACATTGCTGCTCGCGTTGGTCGAGATCCAATTACTGTTAGCAGAATATGGAATCGGTGGGTTCAGGAGGGTAATACGGAACGCCGTGCTGGATCCCAAAGGCCTCGTATCACTAGCAGTCGAGATGACAGGCATCTGTGCGACTGCTACGGTCGCAGGTTCGAATCCTGCCTCGGGCATGGATGTGTGTGATGTCCTTAGGTTAGTTAGGTTTAAGTAGTTCTAAGTTCTAGGGGACTGATGACCACAGCAGTTGAGTCCCATAGTGCTCAGAGTCATTTGACCCATGACAGGCATCTTATCCGCATGGCTGTAACGGATCGTGCAGCCACGCCTCGATCCCTGAGTGAACAAATGGGGACATTTGCAAGACAACAACCATCTGCACGAACAGTTCGACGACGTATGCAGCAGCATGGACTATCAGCTCGGGGACCATGGCTGCGGTTACCCTTGACGCTGCATCACAGACAGGAGCGCCTGCGATGGTGTACTCAACGACGAACCTAGGTGCACGAATGGCAAAACGTCATTTTTTCGGATGAATCCAGGTTCTGTTTACAGCGTCATGATGGTCAGATCCGTGTTTGGCGACATCGCAGTGAACGCGCATTGGAAGCGTGTATTCGTCATCGCCATACTGGCGTATCACCGGGCGTGATGGTACGGAGTGCCATTGGTTGCACGCCTCGGTCACCTCTTGTTCGCATTGACGGCACTTTGAACAGTGGATGTTACATTTCAGATGTGTTACGACCCGTGGCTCTACCCTTCATTCGATCCCTGCGAAACCCCTACATTTCAGCAGGATAATGCACGACCGCATGTTGCAGGTCCTGTACGGGCCTTTCTGGATACAGAAAATGTTCGACTGCTGCCCTGGCCAGCACATTCTCCAGATCTCTCACCAATTGGAAACGTCTGGTCAATGGTGGCCGAGCAACTGGCTCGTCACAATACGCCAGTCACTACTCTTGGTGAACTGTGGTATCGTGTTGAAGGTGCTTGGGCAGCTGTACCTGTACACGCATCCAAGCTCTGTTTGAATCAATGCCCAGGCGTATCAAGGCCGTTATTACGTCCAGAGGTGGTTGTTCTGGGTACTGATTTCTCAGGATCTATGCCACCAAATTGCGTGAAAATGCAATCACATGTCAGTTCTAGTATAATATATTTATCCAATGAATACCCGCTTATCATCTGCATTTCTTCTTGGTGTAGCAATTTTAATGAGTAGTAGTGTAGAATCGTCTGCTTGCCTGGAATGACCACCGTGTACCCTGCAGGTGGTACCTCCGAGATTCGACACCGGCCGCAGACGCGGCGGCGGCGGCAGCGTGGCTGAGCCAGAGGCGACGTTCGGCCCCAGACAGCGAGGCGGCGGTGGCAGCGGCGGCAGCAGCAGTCGCAGGTCCGGGGGCGGCAGCTCGCGCCGCGGGGGCGTGTCCTTCCAGGAAAGCGAGGCTGCCGCCACCCTCAGCCGTGACCGCGCCCGCGGCAGCCGCCGGGAGCAACTCGTCACTACGCCCAGGTATCCTACTGCCGACTCGTATTTCTTAGAGAGTTATTCGTCGTACAAACGGAATGTTTCTATATATTATTGTAACGGTAAATTTTTAATGCAAATGTTTTGGGTCAGCAGTCATCTGGCTGCTTTGACTTGCTGATCTCTTCATTTCACGGGAATTCTTGTTGTTGTTGTTGTTGTTTTGGTCTTCAGTCCAGAGACTGGTTTGATGCAGCTCTCCATGCTACTCTATCCTGTGCAAGCTTCTTCACCTCCCAGTACTAACTGCAACCTACATCCTCTGAATCTGCTTATTGTATTCATCTCTTGGTCTCCCTCTACGATTTTTACCCTCCACGCTGCCCTCCAGTACCAAATTTGTGATCCCTTGATGCCTCAGAACATGTCCTACCAATCGATCCCTTCTTATAGTCAAGTTGTGCCACAAACTCCTCTTCTCCCCAATTCTAATCAATACCTCCTCATTAGTTATGTGATCGCCGGCCGCGGTGGTCTCGCGGTTCTAGGCGCGCAGTCCGGAACCGTGCGACTGCTACGGTCGCAGGTTCAAATCCTGCCTCGGGCATGGATGTGTGTGATGTCCTTAGGTTAGTTAGGTTTAAGTAGTTCTAAGTTCTAGGGGACTGATGACCACAGCAGTTGAGTCCCATAGTGCTCAGAGCCATTTGAACCATTTTTGAAGTTATGTGATCTACCCTTGTAATCTTCAGCATTCTTCTGCAGCACCACATATCGAACATTCTGTTCTCTTATTGTCCAAACTATTTATCGTCCATGTTTCACTTCCATACATGGCTACACTCCATACAAATATTTTCAGAAACGACTTCCTAACACTTAAATCTATACTCGATGTTAACAAATTTCTCTTCTTCAGAAACGCTTTCCTTGCCATTGCCAGTCTACATTTTATATCCTCTCTACTTCGACCATCATCAGTTATTTGGCTCCCCAAATAGCAAAACTCCTTCACTACTTTAAGTGTCTCATTTTCTAATCTAATTCCCTCAGCATCGCCCGACTTAATTCGACTACATTCCATTATCCTCGTTTTTCTTTTGTTGATCTTCATCTTATATCCCCCTTTCAAGACACTGTTCATTCCATTCAACTGCTGTTCCAGATCCTTTGCTGTCTCCGACAGAATTACAATGTCATCGGTGAACCTCAAAGTTTTTATTTCTTCTCCATGGATTTTAATACCTACCTCGAATTTTTCTTGTGTTTCCTTTACTGCTTGCTCAATATACAGATTGAATAACATCGGGGAGAGGCTACAACCCTGTCTCACTCCCTTCCCAACCACTGCTTCCCTTTCATGCCTTTCATGTCCCTCGACTTTTATAACTTACGAGGAATAAACTCGAAATTTTACTGTTGCATAGATCAGCTCTCTATCCTCTCTATTTTGAAATTAATTCCAAGCAGCTCTATTTCATTATGTTCGTTTATTATGACCGATTTCGAAGGAAGAAAGAAAGGAAAGGAAATTAAGAGCATAACATCCTGTCGATCAGCGAGGCCATTAGAGACCGAGCACAAGGTCGAATTACAAAAGAATGGTCAAGTAAATCAGCCATGCCCTTTTCAAAGGAATCATTCTGGCGTTGCCTGGAGCAATTTAGGGAAATCGCGGAAAACCTAAATCTGGATGGCCGTACGCGGATTTGAAGTGCCGTCCTCCCGAATGTGAGTTCAGTGTGCAAACCACTGTGCCATCTTGCTCGGTGACCGATCAGGCACGTGCCGTGAGAATCAGATTACCGCACACCAGCAATATATACAGGGTGATTCTGTAATGATGGTACAAACTCTCATGTGTGATGGAGAAGAGTTGTGAAACGAAAGAGTCGAAAGTTATAAGCGAAAATTTTTTTTACACCTCTAGCAATGGACTTCTTCGACAGCAAGCTCTTTGCCTTCCATATTCTGGGAGAACGTAATTGGACCAAAACAAGAGAAAATTATCTAGTAAACATGAGCTGTAAAGTACGTACCTTAAGAGCTGTAAGCACTTGTTCAGTAGAAGAGATGTGTTTCACAATAGAAGTGATGAACAAGTGCCCATGGCTGTTTAGGTATGAAGTTTGGAGCACCTATTTTCTGGACTCTTTTTATTCTTTTGGTCCACACCGCATCCTCTCAAAATATGCAAAGCAAAGCTTTTCCACTGTTACTTCAAATTGGTACATTTACTCTTCTCCATTAACCCTGAAACTTCGTAACATCATCATGGAATCACTCTGTACATCTTGACAAGCATAGAATTGTCAACATCAAAACATCAAGTTGAACAATATAGTGGGTACGTCGGGCTGGGCTAGCATTTGGATGGGTGACCATCCGGTCTACCGAGCGCTGTTGGCGAGCGGGGTGCACTCAGCCCTTGTGAGGCAAACTGAGGAGCTACTTGATTGAGAAGTAGGGACTCCGGTCTCGGAAACTGACATACGGCTGGGAGAGCGGTGTGCTGACCACACGCCTCTCCATTTGCGGATCCAGTGACGCCTATGGGCTGAGGATGACACGGCTGCCGGTCGGTATCGTTGGGCCTTCACGGTCTGTTCGGGAGGAGTTTTTTTTTTTTTAAATAAACAGGTATACATGTGTAGCTGCAGAGTAACTAGCAACACAACAGGCAAAAACGGCTGTTGTCCGTTACGTCGGAGTTACACATGTATACTTGGATATTTTGTATCCACGATAGTGTTCGACTTGGTCTTTCGGTTAATGTTGCCAATTACATAATTGTGAAGATATAGGTACTTTGTGGGTGTGCTGCTATTTGGATGTCACGAGATGTCCCTGACGTGGATCCATCAGAGCTTCGAAATAAACATCATCAAATATAGCTGTTTGGAATAAATTTCAAACTAAAGAGTATAAACAGTTGCTCTACGCAACAACACTACATCGGCTGATGCCCGCATCTCGTCAGAAAATGGAACAACAAAAACCATAATGTTTTAATTACCACTTAGAAAAAAGGAAGTATCGTAACTAACTTTTTGTTTATTTGTACGTATATGTCTTGATTCCCAGTATAAACTGTAATTTCCACACCACAGCACTGTAACACACTTCTAGAGGAACCAAAATAAAATGGAGCACCCCATCTCCACTTCTCAGTGGGCTGCGCCGAAATTTCAATGTGAACCATGACTGCAGGCAAATATACATTGCCGGAAAAAAATTAGTACACCCCGTCGGGCAGACCGTTCGCCGGGTGCCGGTCTTTCAATCTGACGCCACTTCGGCGACTTGCAGACAATGAGTATGATAATGGTTTCAGCGTCGTCCTTCAACAAATAGCGGTAGTGACGTAGCTACTAGAACGCCACCTGTGTCTACTCTGTAATAGAGAATGGACACAGCTCAGCGTGGCGCAGCCGTGTGAAGGAGGCAGACAACCATGCCACGGACACACGCTGGTGCTTGCTAAAACCAAGTGTGCGAGTTTGAAAGGGGTCAAATTGCGTCGTTCCGAGTGGCGGGATGGCCCTTTCGAAGAATTGCCACTCAAGCTGGACGTGCTGCGTCAGTTGTGCAGTGATGCCGGTAGTGGCCACGTGAACATTCTTACGCTCGTCGACGAGATTCTGGACGTCCACGTGGCACAGACATCCCCCCAGGATCGTGGTACTGTAAGGGCAGCAGTGGCAGATCGTACAGCTACCACAGCACAGATAAGAGAGCTTGTGAGCCCAGACGTGTCAACACGAACTGCTGCGAACCGGTTATTAGCAGTGGGGACTACGGGCACGCACACCTGTAGCCCGCCTTCCACTCACGTCCCAGCATCCACGTGCACGGCTCTATTGGTGCCGTCAGAGGATCACTTGGAAGATGGTATGGCGCGCTGTGGTCTTCAGCGATTAAAGCAGATTCTGCCTGCATAGAGTTGATAGTCGTTTGCGTGTACATCATAGATCTGGAGAGCATGTCTCGTAGACTGAATTCGTTCAAGACATACTGACCCCACTCCAGGCCTTACGGTCTGGGCTGCGATAAGCTACAACTCGCTTTCACCTTTGATGTTTATAGAGGAGACGCGAGCCAGCATTCGGTATGTACAGATTGTTGTTAGATCTGTTCATTGCCTTCTTTGCAGCAGAAAGGTGACGTGTTGTTCCAACAGGATAATGCTCGCCCACACACTGTCCGAGAAACTCAACGTGTCCTGCACGACGTGCAGCAACTTCCCTGGGCAACACGATGCCAGGATTTGTCTCCAATCGAGAATCGAGTGGAATGTGATGGAACGAGAAGTGACTCGTGCGACTCGTCAACCAAAAACTGTTACATAACAGCGTGAACTGGCCGAGCAGGCTAGGCAGAACGTATCCCACAACAGTATTCGCCACATGTACGATCGACAGGATGCCGAATCAGCCCCTGGAAGGTACACCACGTACTAATATGGGTGTTTCAGCATGGTCGATAGCTGGTACCTCAGAACCGCTTGTGCTATTGATCTTTAAATGCAATCATTTCATGTGCTCCTTATGCACAACAGATTTTGAGTGAATTGGAAATCTGTGAAAGGGTGTATTAATTTTTGCCGGCAGTTTATGCGCAAACAAACAAAATAACAATAATTATTGTGATCGTTATTACCTTTTTGGACATGTAGTTTTCTATGGAACTAAACAGAGGGCTGTTTCCTTTTATGCCACATGCATTTCGCTTTCTTTTACTTAAGAAACATCATCGGTATGGATTCCATGGGACCTTGTTATCCCATAGAAACAACAAAAGTTTTGAAATAAGACTCAGTGAAAGTGAAGTGTTTAGATGAAATGTGCTCACAAACGCCGAAAATCGGATATACTGGTGTAAGCAGGACCATATTCCAAGACGATGCCTCTGTGATAACGAAACCCCATAAAACACCACTGTTGACGCTTCGCAAATGGAGGGAAGCGATTCGAGTATGACATAAAAACAAAAAGCCTTTTACTTGGTTGCAAAGACCATACCTCCAATAATGATAATAATAATAACCATAGTAGAAGCAACTAAGGAACTACAGAAACATAAATACATTAAACTCTTCGCTAATCCGGCCATTCCTTGCATTTGTGGGTGCCGGATTAGCGGAAGTGCCAGGTTACTGAGTGAGTTTTAATTTAGTGTAAATGTATAGGCATTGTACTTTATTAAATCCAGAAGTAATTTGATTTTTCATAAAAAAACTTAGTCCTTGAGCGTGTACATATACAATAATATCACTGACTATGAAACTTGTTCCAACTTTCTGTTTGTCGCAATGCTAATGCGCGACGGCAGTACGCTTAATCATACAACGGTACAAGCATTACTTCGGTACTGCATGTTTCTTACTGTTGCCTAATGTACTCCAGGAAGATGTGTGCGTGTTCAGCACCAGCAGTGAGAGATGTCTTTTTGTTCTTTCCTTCTGTGTCCTCTTCTTCGTCACTTTCATCGTAACTTTCCTGTACGCTTTTGATTATCTCGTCGTCTGTTAAAGTTGCTAGTCCAACACTGTACTCAGCAGTAATGGCTTTCTGCGAAGAACCTCATTTCTTCTTATCTCTAATTTCGAGTTTCTGCTTGAAGTCTAGCATAACGTGTCTCCTTTTAGAAGGCTTGATACTGAACTGTAAAGAAAGCCACAAATTTAAACATATGTGACATTCCAGATTGAGATTTCCACTCTACAGCGGAGTGTGCGCTGATATGAAACTTCCTGGCAGATTAAAACTGTGTGCCCGACCGAGACTCGAACTCGGGACCTTTGCCTTTCGCGGGCAAGTGCTCTACCAACTGAGCTACCGAAGCACGACTCACGCCCGGTACTCACAGCTTTACTTCTGCCAGTATCTCGTCTCCTACCTTGTACTTGCCCGCGAAAGGCAAAGGTCCCGAGTTCGAGTCTCGGTCGGGCACACAGTTTTAATCTGCCGGGAAGTTTCATATGTAACATTGTTTAACGTCGTCATTAATTAACAACTTTGATGCACACAAGAATTCATTATTGTATGCGTCATTTCTGCTTCAACGACTAGAAGTTTGAGGCCGGACTACTCAGCGCCGGATTAGCGAGAGTTTAGTATAGAAAGAAATAAAAAATTAATTATGTAAGTTTATTTTTACGAGGTTATAATCAAAGCTTAATCATTATCCCTCGTGCACCCTGCGTCCTCTTTTTTTTTCTTGGTTATATTCCAATCTCTCTATCCCATACAGTTTACGCTTACTGTGGTTCCCTCTACTATTGCGGAAGTTATGCCTTATATCCCACCACAACCTATCCATTCTTCTAATCATTGTTTTCCACATATTCCTTTCCTCGAAGAAACACTTCATTACTTATCAGTTCACTTAATTTTTCCAACTTCCTTCTGTAACATCGCATCTCAATCGCACCGGTTATCTTCTTTTCCGGTTTTTCCAACAGTCTATTATTCACTTCTATACAATGCTGTGCTGTAGAACTACATTCTTAGAAATTTCATCCTCAAATTAGGAACTAAGTTTGATTCTTGCGAACATCTTTTAGTGAGGAACCCTCTCTTTGCCTTTGCTGGTCTGCTTTTTATATACCCGTTGCTTCGTCCGTCATGCCTTATTTTCCTTCCAGTACAGGCTGCCCAGTTTTGATAAGTTTATCGATAATCTCATTTCTGCTACACGTTACTACTTTCATCTTTTGTGTGCTCTTTTCACATTCTGTGCCCATTACACTGTTTATGTCCGCAGCTCGAGGTCTCGCGGTAGCCTTCTCGCTTCCCGAGCAAGGGGTCCCGGGTTCGATACCCGAGTGTTAGGGATTTTCACCTGCCACGAGATGACTGGGTGTTATTGTGTCGTCTTCATCATCATCATTCATCCCCATTACGGTCGGAGGAAGGCAATGGCAAACCACCTCCGCTGAGACCTTGCCTAGTACAGCGGTGCGGGTCACCGCATCGTCCCCTACGCTCTGTCGAGGAGTATGGGACTTCATCATCATCACACTGTTTATGACACGCAAGGTCATGTAATTTCTGCTTTCACCGAAGATTGCAAAGTTGCCAGCGAATCTCAACTCTGATGTCACTTTACCCTTCGTTGCATTTTCTGTACTCGAAGCTGTCACATGGAGCCGTTACTTCTTGGAGTTCGTTCGTCTATCGTCGGATTCGGGTTGCATGATGGACGGAAGAGTTCCGTGTTTCAAGGTGACGAGAGTGCTGCGCGTGCCCCTACAGGTCGACCGCTGCGCGAGGGCGTGGCTCGTCAAGGACCACAGGCAGCTCGACCACCTCAACAACGACGACCACGACGACAACCACGACCACGGAGGCTCCCCTGCTCACCAACCCGGACACGGAGGTCGCGCCCGAATTTAATGGGTGAGCCACTTCAACTTCTACGCTCCAATTTGCTTTTTTGGTTTAGTTATTAGCTAGAGACATTCACCGACCTTGCACAGGTAGCGCTTAAGTATCTACGGCCAGACTGGTTGTCTGGCGTAGTAGTAACAAATCATATGGACAAACGTGCCTCGTGAATCAGTCAGTGAAAACAGTATCAAAACCCCTCTATCCAGAGACAGCAGAGTGGACCAAAATAAGAAAAAAGTATCTAGCAAACATGGGCTCTAAAAGGCATACCTTAAGAGTTATGGGCACTTGTTCAGTAGAAGAGATGCGTTTAGCGGTATCAAAAATGAACACGCTCTCATAGCTCTTAAGTCATGTGTATCAAAATTCCTACATTCAGACGTGGCAGTATAGATCAAAACAAGAAAAAACAGTCTAGTAAACACGGACTCTAAAATATGTCCCTTAAGAGGTATGGGCACTTGTTCAGTAGCTGAGATGTGTTTCACAGTATCGAAGATGAACGAGTGCTTGTAGCTCTTACGATACGTGTAACAAAATCCCTACAGTCAGAGGTGGCAGTATAGACTAAAACAAGAAAAAAAAGTGTGGTAAACACGGGCTCTAAAATACGTCCCTCAGCAGCTATGCGCACTTGTTAAGTAGCTGAGATGTGTTTCACAGTATCGAAGATGAACGAATGCTTGTAGCTCTTAAGGTATGTACAGAACCGGTACATGTATTCCTGTAAAACAGAAGTGATTTCTGGCTTTCCCCAAAGTAGTGTTATAGACCCTCTGCTGCTCCTTATGTATTTAAACGATTTAGGAGACAATCTGAGCAGCCGTCTTAGATTGTTTACAGATGATGCTGTCGTTTATCGTCTGGTAAACTCGTCAGAAGATGAAAAGAAATTGCAAAATGATTTAGAAGAAAAGATATCTGAATGGTGCGCCGGCCGGTGTGACCGACCGGTTCTAGGCGCTTCAGTCTGGAACCGTGCGACCGCTACGGTCGCAGGTTCGAATCCTGCCTCGGGCATGGATGTGTGTGATGTCCTTAGATTAGTTAGGTTTAAGTAGTTCTAAGTTCTAGGGGACTGATGACCTCAGATGTTAAGTCCCATAGTACTTAGGGCCATTTGAACCATTTGAATGGTGCGAAAATTGGCAATTGACCGTAAAAAATGAATAGTGTGAGGTCATCCACATGAGTGATAAAAGGAATCCGTTAAACTCCGGTTATGTGATAAATCAGTCTAATCTAAAGGCCCTACATTCAAGTAAATATTTAGGAATTACAATTACGAACATTTTCAATTGGGAAGAACACATAGAAAACATTATGGGGAAGGCAAACCAAAGATCGCGTTTTATTGATAGAATACTTAGAAAACATAGCAGATCTACTAAAGAGACTGCCTACACTACGTTTGTCCGTCCTCTTTTGGAGTATCCTTACCAGATAGGATTAACGGAATACATCGAGAAAGTTCAAAGAAGAGTAGCACGTTTTGTAATATCGCGAAATAGGGGAGAGAGTGTCGCGGACATGATGCAGGATTTGGGGTGAATATTATTGAAACAAAGCCGTTTTTCGTTGCGGCGGAATCTTCTCACGGAGTTTCAATCACCAACTCTCTTATCCGAATGCGAAAATATTTTGTTGATGTAACAGACCTACATAGGGAGAAACGATCATCATAGTAAAATAAAGGAAATCAGAGCTCGCACGGAAAGATACATGTGTTCGTTTTTCCCGCGAGCTGTTCGAGAGTGGATTAATAGACAATTATTGTGAAGGAGGTTCGATGAACCCTCTGCCAGGCACTTAAGTGGAATTTGCGGAGCATCCACGTACATGTAGATATAGTTGTAGATTGTCAGAGGTGTCAGAACGACTTTCGCTTATAGCTTTCGAATCAGTCGTTTACGTACCAGGTCGGCTACCTCAAACTGATACCTTTAACCTTCTCCATAGTTCCTGAAAGTTTGTAACATCATCACGGAATCACCCTGTATATCAGTGCAATCAGGAAAGACTAGAATTTTACAAAGTTGTAAAAAAAAAAAGTTGTCTCAGAAACTGACATACGGCTGACCACATGCCCCTCCATATCCGTATCCAGTAACGCCGGTCGGCTGAGGATGAATGGCGGCCGGTCAGTACCGTTGGGCCTTCATGGCCTGTTCGGGAGGAGTTTAGTTTTAGTTTAGTTTTTGTAAAAAAAATCCATTTTACACGATTCAAAAGTATTAAGTCGTTCTTTATTTCTGTGTTGTTTTCCTAGATAGTGTATGCTACCGTCAGTAACGTAGTTATAGATATTAAAGTTCAGTTCCCAGCTCTCCTGACATCGATGTTTGGTGCTTGTATTACCGTCAGTAACGTGGTTATAGATATTAAAGTTCAGTTCCCAGCTCTCCTGACATCGATGTTTGGTGCTTGTATTTTGCAGTGGCGACGAAGACAGCAACGCAGTGCAACAGACAGACGCGGCGACGGCGGAGAGCGCAGCGCAGGAGCTGCCGCCAGTTCCGGCCGCCACCGAAGCGCCGCAGGGGGCGGGGAACCCCCGGGCAGAGACGTCTCGCCGCAAGAACGCAGACGACGGCGGCGCCACTAGGCAGGCGCCGGCAGCGCGGCGGGGCTCCGTCAGGTAGCGCACGCTTCTGTAACACTGTGCTCACTACAGTGGCCGACACGAAAATAGGCAAACCAAAGTCATCTACCGTCTTATGCCTCTGCAGTTAGTGATAATTTTAAATGTTAGTAAAATTCCGAAAAAATATCAGGTGTATCTATTTGTAATTTAGAATATGGTGGAGTACTTTCGAAAACAAAATTCTTGCCACTTGCCAGTCGTTATGATGTTAAAAGAAATTTTCAAGAAAGATATTTTGCTACTTCATTCTTCCAAAAAAAAAAAAAAAAAAAAAAAAGTAAAATCAGCAAATGCCATAATCCGATTTTCCATAAACTACGCTTAGTTGAAGAGGGATCAAAATAAGCGAGTATGCCCTGTCTTGACCGTAGATACTTGAGCGTTTCTGAGAAAACGACGGTCAAAGTTTTCGAGGTACTTTACTTGTCTTTTAGCGAGTCAACAGTTCGGCTGAAGCGTTGGCTCAGTGGCTACTGTCGTGGCTTTAAACTTTTGTGCGCCGTGTTCGAAACCCGATTATTATTTTTTTTCTTTTTCATTTATCTGCCCATGTCCACTGAAGATTACTACAAAAACATTTTGCAGTGTATATTGAAATAACGCTGTCCTTATCCGTTTACTAATTGTATGTCTGGTGAATAAACGACAAAATATTATAAGCAGCCTAAATGAATGGAAAAATTATTTGAAATTGTTTTCAATGAAATTCCTGTAGCGTAATGCTATTTTGTCTAAAACTGACATGGTGAGACCGTGGCTGCGTACAATTAATGTAATGACATTTCTTCGCGTGAATCTCACTCGGGAAAGAAACGTCGTTAACATTGCTAAGGATTTCACTCTAACTACGCAAAATGGATAACTTGTCCGAAAACTGGAGCTTGCAGTTGATTATGTGTCAAGATACGCTACAGGAGGTTAATTCTTACAAAGAAGAAAACAGCAACGAGCCACTATTAATACTGCCATTTATTTAGGTAAATAGCGCCGTTACCGGTTTCGAACTGGCAAGTTCATCGTCAGACGGCAGTTCACATGATTTTCAAGATACACTACATTATCGTCCGTTTTCGATTTTTATTATTCCAATGTGGCGAAGTGTGTGTGTGTGTGTGTGTGTGTGTGTGGTGCTTTGCACAATATGGTGATGTACAAGTTACGTAAGTAATGGATGTATTTAGGAATATGCGAAAAATACAATCCTGCAACTTCGCAACAAAATGGCGCGCAATTTTCGAGCGCAACAACACACCAAAAATACTTCGCCACAGTGGAATAATAAAAATCGAAAACGGACGATAATGTAAAGTGTATCTTGAAAAATCATGTGAACAGCCGTCTGATGATGAACTTGCCAGTTCGAAACCGGTAACGGCGCTATTTACCTAAATAAATAGCAGTATTAATAGTGGCTGGTTGCTGTTTTCTTCTTTGTAAGAATTAACCTCCTGTAGCGTATCTTGACACATAATCAACTGCAAGCTCCAGTTTTCGGACAAGTGATCCATTTTGCGTAGTTAGAGTGAAATCTTTAGCAATGTTAACGACGTTTCTTTCCCGAGTGAGATTCACGCGAAGAAATGTCACTGGCGCTAACCTGCCTCCGCGCCATGCTCGTGTTGTCTGGAATTTTTGTGTTTAGAATGTTTCTACGAACGGTATCGTTCAACAAGGGAATGAACCAAATCTTCCCTAAGAAAAAACATAAGAATAAAATATAAGAATCAAGGATTCATATGAGAATGGAATATAACAATATGAGACTTTTAAAAGATTGTGTCCCCTGAAAACACCATACACACATATGTTATACGAGGGTTCGAACTAAAATAGTGGCAACTATTTATTCACAACCGATACAAAAGAGTTACATGTTTGCACCTGTTACTGTCCTTCAAAGTAGCCACCAGAGTTGTGTAGAACCCGTTGCCAGCGATGTGGAAGGCGTAGTATACCGTTAGCAGAGCCTGTTCTGTTGATGATGCGAATGGAGCGGTCTACTGCCTGTCGAATCTCTGCAACAGTTCTGAAGCGAATGTTACGAAGTGGTTCCTTCATCTTCGGAATCAAATCAGTCACAAGGACAATGTCTGGTTCCGATTGTTGAGGAAGAACTGGATGCTGCCCATCAACAGACTTTCAGAAACTTCACGATAAATGATGACAGCCAAAACAGTTGCAGGATAAAGGTTAATTAAAATTCTTGACCAAGGTTTCGGTATATACAAATATACCTTATCTGCCCTAGGGCTTTCACACTCTCTTCACGACAGTTCATAGGCGAAGTACTGATGCTAAACTGTGTTCGCATCGACCCTGTGTCCACAATCGTGTTGTATAAATGGAGATGATGTCTTAACTACTGACGACGCCTTTGGCATAATTGTTTTATTAATCTCCATTGCAGGATGTAATTTTAGACATTTTACTTCTTGGTCAAGAATTTTAATAAATCTTTATCCTGCAACTGTTTTGGCTGTCATAATTTATCGTGAAGAATTTCAACAGTTGCTGTTTCAGCCATGTTTAAATCTTGAAACCTTCAGAATCCTCACTGAAGGTGTCCCCATTTCAAATCATCATAAAGGCAAAGGATGGACACACCCAATTTTAAAGTCACCAATAGGTGTCCGGTTACTTTTGATCAGATTGTATAGTAAACCGTCCCACCTTCTCAGTGTCTCACGTGCAGAGTTCGTCATGAAGCTGAATATGAGACTGCTCAGTACGCTTCTACTAGGAAGGACAAGGAAGGCCTGGGCAAATGTAGGTTGAGTATCATTCGTTATAAAAATTCACATAATTCCAAATCAACACTCCTAAAAGGTTGGCCCCCAAAACTAGAGTACTGTTACCAATTGCAAAATTGAGAGCATTGAGCATCTGAGAGTAAAATTACATAATCTTAACGATGTAGGGCTTTAAATAATATAAAACAACATTTAAAACGTTTTAGCTGTTCGTGTAATAATTTACATAAACTGACAGTAACACCTAACTGAACATTAACTGGACACATTCTGCGACATTTAAATCAATCTAAATAACAGTTTAAGAAAAGATATGTACAACTATTCCCATAAGAATGTGGAAGATGAAACTTTTACAGAATACTCTGAGCAATCGCTTGATTCTGCGAGCGGTTCGCAACAGGTGGTAGATCCCTTGACACTACACAAGAACACGGCCAAGTAGCCTAAATTAACTTTTTCTAAAACATACACAAGGATATTATTACAAACAATAAAATTAACGCACACAAGATGGCTTGGCAACTAATAGCTGAATCTTAAACTCGGGGGATTAGATTTAGGGATTAGCAGCTCCCCTTCCTTCAAAGCCATTCTGTTTTACCTTATAAGAAAGGAAAAATAAAAATTCCTGGTACCAGGTGATATAACAGAGAACTACAGCACTATCGGGTTTCATAAAACAACCCCATTGATAGCTTAGAGAGCCCAGCCTGCCTCATCTCCACAAGAAGCACCTGCAAAAACACAGATGGAGCGTGAAGTCACACCAAAACTTTAAGCTGTTCACAACGACAAACATTACTGAATATAACGTCGTATGTCCTTCTTCATTTCTCTCACCAAAGGACCAACGTAATAAACAGCAAGGATGTAACTATAGGGAAGCTTTACCATGGTAGGCTGAATCTTGTCAAAGGAATCGAGTGATTTAAATAGCGAGATGATAATTAGCGGCTATTGCAACTTCACTCGGGCTTGTACACAACATTTTACCATGACTCGTCTGCAAAAGGGGTTCGGTTGTGCACAGTTGCATTCGCGCTCTATATCGAGTAAATAGCCATCCTAAGTACAGCAGTGAACGAATTTAAGTATTTGTCTAAATCACGATCGTTCACAAATGATTTACACCGACAACAGTTTAGAATGAAAACGTTTTCTATTTTTCTAAATCACATCCACAAAACAAACTGATGGCCACATGATACTATGTCGGCGGCTCTTAGCCGCACCGACCTTACCGCACCGACGGACCACGATCAAAAGACCACGACCTTTGTCCACTATCCTCTGTCCTGTGTCCGGTCACGTGACACTGCATTAGTCAAATATATTATTTCGAAACATGGCCATCGTGCATTTACAATGTTACAATATTGGAATACATAAAACTAAATACCTTATATTGTTTTGTAGACAATCATCAGGTTATTTACACATGTAAGGGCACTCCACTTTTTGGCAGTTTCACCCCTCTTCTTTTGTTTAATCACGTCTTCGCCTAAAAGGTGTGGCATACGAAATATTCATTTTGCTCTACATAGATCGAAAACTGAACAGTACCTTCACATTAAAAGACAATAACTTATTATGCAGAGGTTCTCAAACATCCTTACAACTTTTTATATAAACATGTTCTTTAATGTCCAAAATATTATCCCTGCTACTATGCTTTAAATTTGAATTTTGAGTTATTTTGAAGAGCTCTTATGTTTATGGAGTATTCCTATTTCAGTGATCAGATACCTAGCTAATCCAATGATTAGCAAGGCAAGCACACCTTACATTATTAACATATGTACTAAGTTATGCACTGAGACATAGGCAATTATGTAACTAACAAGGGAACCTCCCCATCGCACCCCCCTCAGATTTAGTTATATGTTGGCACAGTGGATAGGCCTTGAAAAACTGAACACTGATCAACCAAGAAAACAGGAAGAAGTTGTGTGGAACTATGAAAAAAATAAGCAAAATATACAAACTGAGCAGTCTACGTGCAACATAAGCAACACAAAGACACTATAAGATCAGGAGCGCCGTGGTCCCGTGGTTAGCGTGAGCAGCTGCAGAACAGGAGATTCTCGGTTCGAGTCTCCCTCGAGTTAAAATTTTAATTTCTTTATTTTCGCAGTTATGATCTGTCCGTTCGTTCATTAACGTCCCTTTTCACTGTTATAAGTTTAGTGTCTGTGTTTTGCGACCGCACCGCAAAACCGTGCGATTACTAGACGAAAGGACGTGCCTCTCCAATGGCAACCGAAAACATTTGATCGCAAGGTCATAGGTCAACCGATTCCTCCACAGGAAAACACGTCTGATATATTCTATACGACACTGGTGACGGCATGAGCGTGACATGACAGGAATATGTTGTCGACCCACCTAACTTGTACACTTGGCGAATGGGTAAAAAGATTCTTAGGTTTCCTTGTGGATGTGATAATCACTCCCTAAAAAAAGATGAAAACATAAGAGTTTGTCACATAAACTGCAACAAATGAATGCAACAGTTTCACAGTCGCACAGGTTTCCCTGTGCTCTGTCAAAACATATGTTTTTAACGTTTTCAAATTTTTCCGTGTGTAGACCGTCAAATCCTTCATATGCCCAAGCAAATCTGAACAAGTCCTGGAATTTTGGAGAGCGAAGTTGATTATGTGTGAGTGCCTGCACTCTGATAACTGTCTGAAAATAAAAATTTAAACTTTTCACTCGAGGGAAGACTTGAACCAAGGACCTCTGGTTCCGCAGCTGCGCACGCTAACCACGGGACCACGGCGCTCCTGAGTTGACACCATCCTTGATGTTGCATATCTTGCGCATGGACTATTCAGTTTGTATATTTTGCTTATTTTTTCATAGTTCTACACAACTTCTTCCTGTTTTCTCGATTGATCTGTGTTCAGTTTTTCAAGGCCTACCCACTGTGCCAACTTATAACTAAATCTGAGGGGGGTGCGATGGGGAGGTTCCCTTGTAAGTAATTCAATGTGAAACTGTTATATGCTGCCTCCTCTCTTTATCAAGAAGGTGACTCCATAAATATATTGACTTGTGCTGGCTACACCCCAGCTGTTTTTCCACAGTAAACAGTACCAGATCCAGCAAATTAGTTATACTATTACAGTATCCCTTGTAACCTCACACTATCAGATTCTGTCAGAAGTCCACCTAAAAAAAAAAAAAAAGGTTCAAATGGCTCTGAGCACTCTATGCGACTTAGCATCTGAGGCCATCAGTCGCCTAGAACTTAGAACTACTTAAACCTAACTAACCTAAGGACATCACACACATCCGCGCCCGAGGCAGGATTCGAACCTGCGACCGTAGCGGTAGCCCGGTTCCAGACTGTAGCGCCTAGAACCGCACGGCCACTCCGGCGGCAGTTAACGAACATTACCCAAGTTAGAGCACCTTGCAAGACACTCGGATGGTATGACGTGTAACTGCGCGTAGAACAGTCATGTTGCACTGCTAAATGTAAGAAAGCACTTCAAAGCTTCTCACCGGTTATTAATGGAGAGACGTAAACATGCAGCTTGCGGTCCCGTATCAGCACGCCGAGTAGAAGCCTGTCCCAGGCGGCGGTTTGCAGCACCAGTTCTTAGACTGTAGTGAAAATGGCCGCTCTTCCCGTTACACCACCAGCTACGGCGGAGCACGGCCTGCATGGTTGATGTCAAAAGCACAGTCGCCAAACCGGACTCCCAGGTGCTCAGCACGCCACACGAGTTCTGCTAGGCACCACCAGTCTTCTCATCGGACTGTCTGCGAGAGAGCGAGTTCCTCAGATGCATATTAATGTCCACTAAAGGATGTCCGGATACTCTTGATCAGATTGTGTACGACGCTGAAGAGGGCGCAACCCCAAACACCACGCAGGTTTGCCCTCTGAGCTACTGGACTGGCAGGTAAAGTTTCAGTTTTCATAGGGAATGTGCCAAGTGTGACTGTTGACCGCAGGTCGCGGGGCGGGTCCAGCGCCGGCGACGAAGGCAGGAGCGCCACAGCAGCCGTGAACAGCCGGCGGTCTGGCTCTCGTGGCGGCAGCAGCACCAGGGGCGGCGCCGCTCAGCCTGCGGCCGCACCGGCCCCATCCGCCCCCGCAGAGGACGTGCTGCCCACGGGGGCGGGAGCACCCGCAGCCTTCGCCAGGACGGGCTCACGTCGGCCTTCCCCCAGAAGCCGGTAAGACACAACAGCACACTGCTGGCCACTCAAATTGCGCACCAGCGAGCATGGCAAGTAACAAAATTATTTCACTTACTGTTCATTGCTATCTATCTTTTTCCCTCTGCCTTCAATATATATATATATATATATATATATATATATATATATATATATATATATATATATATATATATACTGGTTCACCTGCCTAATATCGTATATATTATTGGGTAGGTGAACCAGTATTTTTGGGTCTTCAGTATATATATATATATATATATATATATATAGAGGGCGTCCCAGCTATCTTGTCCACCCAAAATATCTCTGGAACAATAACAGCTATTGGAAAACGACTTTCACCGGTATCAATGTATGGCTGGGGCCCATGAATGTACATATTTGGAAACATTCTAAAACGAAAGCATATGTGTTTTTTAACACAAACTTATGTTTTTTTTAAATGGACCTCCCATATTTTTTCTTCAGCAATCCATAGCATGACAAAGCACATACACAATGGCGTTGATTGCATCGCAATATTCCCATTACATCCCGAGATATTAAGACGCGAAGTTGGCGCTTGAAACACCCGACATGCGCTGCTAGCGCACGTCCTGAGGCTCAGGCGTGAACCCCATGCTGCCCGTAATCGCGATGTGATTGACATGCGTAATCACACTTCCATACTTATCAACATAAGGTCATGACACAAGGTGCAGTAAAATCACAGCATGATTCTTCTTCAGGAAATAGGACTCCAAGGTAACATCGTGATGAGAAATGAAATTTGGCAACAAACTTTTAAATATTTCTTGCTTATGCCTCCTCATTGTTTCACAAAGGGTTCATTTCTCTTGTGAGCTTCAATTGTAAGTGGACGAGACCTAAAAAAATTATCAGTGGTGATCCTGTAATCTTCTCTACGCAGCTAGTTCGATCCAACACTACTCTTTGTTCTTGATTTTTTTTTCTGGGACATTCCCTTCTTTTTCAGTATACACTTGTAAGTTCAGTGAACAATTTGATTTGGCATCAACCAAACCCCTATACTTTCATCTGTCCTTGGCAGTTTCTGAAATCATATGAATAACAAACAGGCAATGCCTCTGGAACGAACAAAGTGGTTCATCTACTGTAAGGTGTGAATGAGAACTGTAATTAGATTTTCAGTGGTTGGCAAACAATGTGAAGACATCTCTGACAGCAGAGAGTGTGTCATTCTTTCTCCTTTTGTTTCCTGTAGTAGTGTCATCAAATCTGATGAACGTAGATCACAGCTGAAATCGAGTTCGAGACATGGAAGCAAGGAAAATATTTCTTTTGGATATAGGATTCGAGCTCCACAAGTCCACAAGCTTCCATTTAGGTTTTCAACAGTCATAGTTGTCACACTCCTAGAAATGAGAATGTCGTCACCATCTGTCAATAACCATTGTTTCTGCTTTTATGGATATCTTGCGCCCCATTCCTCATAATACGTCTGGGCCTTTATGTTGATACTGTCCACAATCTTTTGTAATACCGTCATCAAAGAACAATTTGAAAGCATCACTTACTGATTCAGTGTCACTAGTCGCACCTGTAACTCTGGAAAGACTTCAGTAACATTATGAACTGTTCAAAACACATATCGGTGAATTTCTAAACCGAAATATTCCATTTTTACTGACATAATTTTCATTTACATTGTTTTCTATTTCATCTGCAGTTTCTTCTTTTAACTCTTCCACAGTCTCATTTTTTGAGTCGCTTGCGCTACTATCATTTTGTACCATGGAAATTACTTAATAAAGATGCTCATATCTGCCATGATATATTTCTGTCATTTTTATTTCACTGGCATAAACAGCACTTACGCTAAATAATAAACTAAATGAAAGCAGACAAAACAGCAATGGCTGCTCATGCTCCCAATAATGAACGTACTGAAATACTTATTAGGTGCATCATTATTGCCAGTGGAACGAAATCATTTACATAAAAAGAAATTTTTGTATCATGCTGATTGCGAAGTGGGTTCCATAAAGAACCCATTAAATAAAAATAAATATTATTTTCATCTTATTCGCTTCGTTATGTAACCAACTCAAGAGACATGAGGTAACAAGCGAATCTGACCGTAATGAAAAGTTACATTAAGTGCAACTGTTCATTTGACGTCAAAATAAGGGAAAAGTGTATGGAATCTCGCGAACCCCGCTTGGTAGTTTGAACGTTAATAGAACTAGGCTACTTGATTTGAAATGTTACGTTGCTTTCTTTGTTACTGTTGTGCCGTAGAGATACATCGTTATTGTAGCGTGTAAACGTCGTCATAAACCAACCATTTCTGTTGAAGATGTCACAGTATTTCATTCCCCTGAACGGCAAACAAGTTCCCGTCATTAATTTCAGGAGACATGCGGTTTGAGGTGGTACGGAATCCGAAATACGGTGTTTTACATTGTTCCACAAAGATTGTCAGACGTGAAATTCGCGATACCAAGAAGAAAAATTTATCATGGACGGGTTTTTAGTACATGCTGTAGGTTTAGGCGCTGTTATATACCGGATTAAACGATGATGTTCTTACGCATAATAAACGTTTTTGATTATTCGAACGGAAAGGACTAGTGGATAATTTATTAACAAAAGCGTGATTACAAATATAACAAGATTTCGTGTGCGTCTACTCTTGATTTTGCAGACAGATTTCGTAGCACTTACCACAAAAATAGCGAGTATCACCGTCAGTCCACTGATATCTGCGATTTCTGCTGAACAGTACCAGGGTTCGGTTTAGGGGGGGAATCAGTTTGTCGCTTTGACCCTCTTCACCAAATATATAAGTACCATTTTTAACGTGCCACGGATGGGTACGAGTTTCATAATAATAATACTAAAACACACAAAATATTTTAATATACCGTTACCAATATTAAAAATTTAATTGTCATAAAATATGTATGAGTTGTTTTAATGCACCGATAGTAATAGTTTGTTTAATAAGTTAACAGAACTTTGCTTTAGTATGGTGTCCAAGACATTTCATTTGGAAAAATACTGCCTTTACAAAGCATATTCAAAAAATTGATAAATACATGTGTTATGTAGTTAATTTAAAAACTGGAATTATAATAGCAACAAACTATCGTGACTTTGATAACGCCATAATTTGCACAATATAAAATCAAATGCACACTCGTAAATTAAGAGTATTTCACTAAGCACTGTGAATGTGAACAATAGTAGTACGAGTGTGTGAATGTGAGGAACGCGGTTTTTTTTCGATCGTTTCCGCAAGCGTTTGCGAAGTCACTTTTTTGGGAATCTTCTCTCGGTCTTTCCTTACTCAATTTTCCATCTTTTGCAGGCTGTACGTGTGAATTCTTTTTTTACGTTCAGTCATGCTACTTTATTCTCTGAAAGTTAGCCTACAACACGTGATCAAAAAGTAAGGAAATTTTGTAGTTTCTCATGTTGTGTTAGTCCAATTCACGCGATATTTCCGTTGTTGTGTGAGAAACATATCAGAAAAATATCCACATAATGTTTAGATATCGTCTGTTTTTAGCACGTAAGTTCCCAAAGGCGGGTCGGTGCGAGGGGGCGGGGAGAGTCCGGATCGCCCCCCCCACCAATATCTCTTAAATTAAATTACGGACGACCCGTTTAGACAAACTGAAAGATATTCTGATTTTCAGTCATACGACGAAATGGTATACGCGTTGTCGATAGTAAAGAGGCCATCGATAAATTGAAACTCTCGATATATTGATAACACTATTGTCTAATCACCCTCATTTACTTTAGCCAAGACATTGTTGGCCTTACTTTAGTACATGTGTTGTTCTGTTATTCAGTTCCGTTCCAAGTGTTTATGCTGACCCTGTTTGAATGAGCTCACTTTTCTGGGATTAGTAGACTTAATGGTAGAGGTCTTCAGAGTAGGAGATTGGTTAGTTTAGAGACAAGGGACCAAACTACATGGTGATCAGACCAAGAGTAGGAGACAGTTAACATAAATCATAAAGTATGTGTAACAGAAAATTTGGAATAATATAGTAATTTTCTGCAGAAACTGATTACACCAAGCATTTCTACCAGCTGCCTGAAGGGTATAGCCTTTCAGAAATTTGTCTCTGCAGTAAAATGTAAGCATTATTAGTCTCATTTGAAACGTTAATATAGGTCCGGTAGATGTTTAAATGTTGTTTGACAGACTTCTCGGTTGTCATCAGAATTGAAGGAGGAGATGACTCTTACAATTGTGGATTGTACAGAGCTTAATTATGTGTCTGTTGTTTCCAGGCCCACAGCAGTGGACTTAACTACTGCTGACACATCACAAAATGATGTGCAACCTCGCTCATCCACGAGAGGCCGTAACCATGCAGACAGTGTCCCTAGCAGCAGCAGCAACAGCAGGAGGTCAAATCGCAGAGGCTCTGCCACATCAGATGTAGATGCTAGTGGGAACTCTGCAGCAGGTGCCTCTGTGCAGAGAACGAGCCGCAAGATCAATGCCGAAACGAATGCACGTCCCAGCTTTAAGGTACAGTGGTGTAAAATCTGTAGCAAATGCGTAACCACTTCCTTAGCCCAAGTTTTTCAAATTCCATCCTTTCTTTGAATGAACCTTTTGTACATGATTGATTGAACTCTGGCAACACAGTCTCAGTACAACTCATTTCTCTCAGTCTGACCACACTGTTTATTGGAAAAGATAGAAAGAACGGCCATAAGTTCAGATTTTTCTGTCACATTTGCTCACAGATGGCAAAAAGTTGTGGCAGATCCGAAGCAGAGTGGCTCCCCACAAAGTAGAAGGGAAGACACATTTGTATACAGAAGGACATTGGGAGTTTTTCATAAAGCAGGGGGGGGGGGGGGGAGGGGGGGGGGGAGGTTAACATTTTATGAAAGTGAATGTGTGTGCCAAAGTAGCAGTTTTGTACAGTCCTTGACTCACAGTATTACTAGTTCCCATAGACACTGCCGTATTAGCTATCTGCCATCTGCAGAATAGTCTTACAGATAGGTGTCAGACTATGCCACGCCAGTCTGGTCGCTTTAACCCCCGCAAACCAACCAACCAACTGTTGTTGTTGTTGTTGTGGTCTTCAGTCCTGAGACTGGTTTGATGCAGCTCTCCATGCTACTCTATCCTGTGCAAGCTTTTTCATCTCCCAGTACCTACTGCAACCTACATCCTTCTGAATCTGCTTAGTGTATTCATCTCTTGCTCTCCCTCTACGATTTTTACCCTCCACGCTGCCCTCTAATACTAAATTGGTGATCCCTTGATACCTCAGAAAATGTCCTACCAACCGATCCCTTCTTCTGGTCAAGTTGTGCCACAAACTTTTCTTTTCCCCAATTCTATTCAATACCTCCTCATTAGTTATGTGATCTACCCATCTAATCTTCAGCATTCTTCTGTAACACCACATTTCGAAAGCTTCTATTCTCTTCTTGTCCAAACTATTTATCGTCCATGTTTCACTTCCATACATGGCTACACTCCATACAAATACTTTTAGAAACGACTTCCTGACACTTAAATCTATACTCGATGTTAACAAATTTCTCTTCTTCAGAAACACTTTCCTTGCCATTGCCAGTCTACATTTTATATCCTCTCTACTTCGACCAACATCAGTTATTTTGCTCCCCAAATAGCAAAACTCCTTTACTACTTTAAGTGTCTCATTTCCTAATCTAATTCCCTCAGCATCACCCGACTTAATTCGACTACATTCCATTATCCTTGTTTTGCTTTTGTTGATGTTCATCTTATATCCTTCTTTCAAGACACTGTCCATTCCATTCAACTGCTCTTCCAAGTCCTTTGCTGTCTCTGACAGAATTACAATGTCATCGGCGAACCTCAAAGTTTTTATTTCTTCTCCATGAATTTTAATACCTACTCCGAATTTTTCTTTTGTTTCCTTTACTGCTTGCTCAATATACAGATTGAATAACATCGGGGAGAGGCTACAACCCTGTCTTACTCCCTTCCCAACCACTGCTTCTCTTTCATGTCCCTCGACTCTTATAACTGCCATCTGGTTTCTGTACAAATTGTAAATAGCCATTCACTCCCTGTATTTTACCCCTGCCACCTTTAGAATTTGAAAGAGAGTATTCCAGTCAACATTGTCAAAAGCTTTCTCTAAGTCTACAAATGCTAGAAACGTAGGTTTGCCTTTCCTTAATCTTTCTTCTAAGATAAGTCGTAAGGTCAGTACTGCCTCACGTGTTCCAGTGTTTCTACGGAATCCAAAATGATCTTCCCCGAGGTTGGCTTCTACTAGTTTTTCCATTCGTCTGTAAGGAATTCGCGTTAGTGTTTTGCAGCTGTGACTTACTCGTATTAAACTGATAGTTCGGTAATTTTCACATCTGTCGACACCTGCTTCCTTTGGGATTGGAATTATTACATTCTTGTTGAAGTCTGAGGGTATTTCGCCTGTTTAATACATCTTGCTCACCAGATGGTAGAGTTTCGTCAGGACTGGCTCTCCCAAGGCCGTCAGTAGTTCCAATGGAATGTTGTCTACTCCGGGGGCCTTGTTTCGACTCAGGTCTTTCAGTGCTCTGTCAAACTCTTCACGCAGTATCATATCTCCCATTACATCTTCATCTACATCCTCTTCCATTTCCATAATATTGTCCTCAAGTACATCGCCCTTGTATAGACCCTCTATATACTCCTTTCACCTTTCTGCTTTCCCTTCTTTGCTTAGAACTGGGTTTCCATCTGCGCTCTTGATATTCATACAAGTCGTTCTATTATCTCCAAAGGTCTCTTTAATTTTCCTGTAGGCAGTATCTATCTTACCCCTAGTGAGATAAGCCTCTACATCCTTACATTTGTCCTCTAGCCATGCCTGCTTAGCCATTTTGCACTTCCTGTCGATCTCATTTTTGAGACGTTTGAATTCCTTTTTGCCTGCTTCACTTACTGCATTTGTATATGTTCTCCTTTCATCAATTAAATTCAATATTTCTTCTGTTACCCAAGGATTTATAATAGCCCTCGTTTTTTTACCTACTTGACCCTCTGCTGCTTTCACTACTTCATCCCTCAAAGCTATCTTCTTCTACTGTTTTTCTTTCCCCCATTCCTGTTAATTGTTCCCTTATGCTCTCCCTGAAATTCTGTACAACCTCTGGTTCTTTCAGTTTATCCAGGTCCCATCTCCTTAAATTCCCACCTTTTTGCAGTTTCTTCAGTTTTAATCTACAGGTCATAACCAATAGATTGTGGTCAGAGTCCACATCTGCCCCTGGAAATGTCTTACAATTTAAAACCTGGTTCCTAAATCTCTGTCGTACCATTATATAATCTATCTGATACCTTTTAGTATCTCCAGGGTTCTTCCATGTATACAACCTTCTTTCATGATTCTTAAACCAAGTGTTAGCTATGATTATGTTGTGCTCTTTGCAAAATTCTACCAGGCGGCTTCCTCTTTCATTTCTTAGCCCCAATCCATATTCACCTACTATGTTTCCTTCTCTCCCTTTTCCTACACTCGAATTCCAGTCACCCATGACTATTAAATTTTCGTCTCCCTTCACAATCTGAATAATTTCTTTTATTTCATCATGCATTTCTTCAATTTTTTCGTCATCTGCAGAGCTAGTTGGCATATAAACTTGTACTACTGTAGTAGGTGTGGGCTTCGTATCTATCTTGGCCACAATAATGCGTTCACTATGCTGTTTGTAGTAGCTTACCTGCATTCCTATTTTCCTATTCATTATTAAACCTACTCCTGCATTACCCCTATTTGATTTTGTGTTTATAACCCTGTAGTCACCTGACCAGAAGTCTTGTTCCTCCTGCCACCGAACTTCACTAATTCCCACTATATCTAACTTCAACCTATCCATTTCCCTTTTTAAATTTTCTAACCTACCTGCCCGATTAAGGGATCTGACATTCCACGCTCTGATCCGTAGAACGCTAGTTTTCTTTCTCCTGATAACGACATCCTCTTGAGTAGTCCCCGCCCGGAGATCCGAATGGGGGACTATTCTACCTCCGGAATATTTTACCCAAGAGGACGCCATCATCATTTAATCATACAGTAAAGCTGCATGCCCTCGGGAAAAATTACGGCTATAGTTTCCCCTTGCTTTCAGCCGTTCGCAGTACCAGCGCAGCAAGGCCGTTTCGGTTATTGTTACAAGGCCAGATCAGTCAATCATCCAGACTGTTGCCCTTGCAACTACTGAAAAGGCTGCTGCCCCTCTTCAGGAACCACACGTTTGTCTGGCCTCGCAACAGATACCCCTCTGTTGTGGTTGCACCTACGGTATGGCTATCTGTATCGCTGAGGCACGCAAGCCTCCCCACCAACGGCAAGGTCCATGGTTCATGGGGGGGGGACCAACCAACTATGCCGTGCAATATGAAATAAAAAGTTAAAGTAGGTGTTTCCACGGGTGTATCCAAAATGACAGTGTTATGTTTGTGAGAGACTGAAATGGAAGGATTACATGAGCTGCTTGAGCAAGATTGCGCCGTGGAGTGCCTCTTGGACTACTGAATTTCCTCACTGAGTTTCCATTCATCTGTCAAACTGGTGTTGTGACGAATTGTGGTCGCAGATATGTCCAGGTTTCTCACATGTGTTGTTTCTCCTTATAACGTAACTTGTTGATTTTATTTGTATTTTCCCAGTACATACCAGTACTATTATAATTTCCTTGCTCTTTTTTTTACAGTGTTATCACTGTAACATCATGCAAAACTTTAATTATCATGTTCTTTCAGATAATAGTTTAGGGCTGTCCTAGGCAATATTCAGTCTCTTTCCAGTGTGTGTGTCTTCAAATTATATAAAGTGGAGCTAACCTTATAAATCAGCTCATAGAATCATTATTTATTATAACAATCTATTGCATCTACATCTACATTTATACTCCACAAGCCACCCAACGGTGTGTTCCGGAGGGCACTTTACGTGCCACTGTCATTACCTCCCTTTTCTGTTCCAGTCGCGTATGGTTCGCGGGAAGAACGACTGTCGGAAAGCCTCCGTGCGTGCTCGAATCTCTCTAATTTTACATTCGTGATCTCCTCGGGAGGTATAAGTAGGGGGAAGCAATATATTCGATACCTTATCCAAAAACGCCCCCTCTCGAAACCTGGCGAGCAAGCTACACCGCGATGCAGAGCGCCTCTCTTGCAGAGTCTGCCACTTGAGTTTGCTAAACATCTCTGTAACGCTATCTCGGTTACCAAGTAACCCTGTGATGAAACGCACCGCTCTTCTTTGGATCTTCTCTATCTCCTCCGTCAACCCGATCTGGTACGGATCCCACACTGATGAGCATTACTCAAATATAGGTCGAACGAGTGTTTTGTAAGCCACCTCCTTTGTTGATGGACTACATTTTCTAAGGATTCTCCCAATGAATCTCAACCTGATACCCACCTTACCAACAATTAATTTTATATGATCATTCCACTTCAAATCGTTCCGTACGCATACTCCCAGATATTTTACAGAAGTAACTGCTACCAGTTTTTATTCCGCTATCATATAATCATACAATAAAGGATCCTTCTTTCTATGTATTTGCAATACATTACATTTGTCTATGTTAAGGGTCACTTGCCACTCCCTGCACCAAGTGCCTATCTGCTGCAGATCTTCCTGCATTTCGCTACAATTTTCTAATGCTGCAACTTCTCTGTATACTACAGCATCATCTTTTTTATATAAAATAATACTCCCTATTTATTCCGAGTATTTTTCTCCCATATCAATTTCCTTATACATATAACTACCCTATGAACTTTTACTGAAGTTAAACAGTTCTTTGTACTATGGAACAGTTACTAGCATAATACAGAACAGCTCGTGATGTAATACAGACACTCTCTGCTAACCCATGTCATTTGCAGGTTGTTTTATGTAGCATGCTTCATTATGAAACCAGATTTGTATTTTTCAAGGAATCCCTCTATGTTAGGCTGCTACCCTTATAGCCCAAGGGTTGTGCTTTGTTTACTCCAACCTACTTTGAAATTTAGAAACAGTTGATGTCCAGTTATCTAATTGCTCACATAAATATTTAAAATTCATCAACAAAGTGTGTATTAATGAGTAATTATAGCCCGTTTAGTATATTACAAAATGCAGCTCCAGCAGAAAACAACTGAGTTGAGTTTGAACTTTTAATATGTATTGAAATAAATTTCTTAATGAGTTCATAAGACAGTTTTATAATCTTAAGACTGCTATTTGCAAATGAATGTTGTGAAAATGAATCACAGGTTTCCCTGTACTTGGTACTGACACCAGAGTTTACCTACATTTCACCTTCCAGAACACAAGAAGAGGCACTTCCAGTAAAAAATTAACAACTGAAACTACTTCAGTAAAAGATGAAATTGATGAGTCTGAGAACTATCCTCCTGAGTTCATACACAAGATAAAGTCTTCTGTTGATACAAAGGTAAGTGCAGATATTTAACTTCTAATTAATTGTATAACATATATTAGACAAAACATATCACATTTCTGTCCAAGATACCCTTAGTTTTGCAGAGGAAGTCAATTTAGCATGTAAATAATTACTGCAACACATCATAAAGTAATTATTATATTATAACAATGCAAAAGAGGATGTGGTTATAGTGCACTTATGGTGTCTTGTGGTGATGTTGGCCATTTGTTGATGTTGGTTGCAACCAATTGGGTGGTAATGCACGGTAGCCAGTGACAATCACTGAATGTAATGATTTATTTTGGTATAAGATACAAAATGATTACATTCCTTTTCAACACAGAGAGTCCCAGAATAACTTTTACTGATCTCTTTATTATGAATTTTATGGTTGCTTACAAATTTTTATATTGGTTTGATGACTGGAAAAAGCTAGCTGTGCTGACAGAATAGACTGACCTTTAGTGAAGTCTAAGGCCATATTAATTTGAAATGTGACATTTTGGTTGTGAAACTTCCCACAAGATTAAAACTGTGTGCCAGATTGAGACTCAAACTTGTGACATTTGCCTTTCACAAACAAGTGCTCTGACAACAGGATCTTCTGAATTTCATAGGAGCTCTCATGTGAAGTCTGCAGTACCAGCACCAATGGAAGAAAGGATATTAAGGTGACAGAGCTTGGCCACAGTGGGTGGGATGTTTGCAGAATGAAATTTTCACTCTTTGTGGAGTTTGTACTGATGTGATACTTCCTGACAAATTAAAACTCTGTGCGAGACAGAAGACTCGAACTCAGGGCCTTTGCCTTTTGTGGGTAAGTGCTCTACTGACTGAGCTACCCAATTGAGTCCTCACAGCCTTACTTCACCCAGTACCTCACCTCCTACCTTCTGAACTTTACAGAAGCTCTCCTGTGAAACTTCAAGGTCTAACACTCGTGCAAAATAGGATGTTGCAGAGTCATCGTTTCACCACAGCCTGTGGGATTTTTTCAGAATGAAATTTTCCCTCTGTAGTGGAGTATGCACTTACATGAAACTTCCTGGCAGATTAAAACTGTATGCCGTACTGATACTGGGACTTGGGACCTTTGCTTTTTATGGCCAAGTGCTCTGCAAATATATTTTTTTTAATTTATAAAATATTTATTTATAGGATTAACAAGTGGGAACTATAGCAGTGCACATGAAAAATAAAAACAAATAAGGTTGTGGATGAAAGTTATCTGTGAATAAACGTGTAAGGGAAAATATTTAGAAGATGAAGAGAAAACAATTGGTCAAGTGCGAGTGCGACTCACGCACTGAGGGCTCAGTACAAACTGAATTATCTATGTATGAGTATAGTATTCCATGCAGTAATGTTCATCTATTATGCTTTTGACAGATGGTGAATGCAGTGTATATTCTAATGCCAAAAAGATATTTTTGTGTGATAGACTTTACAATTTTACAGTTTTTGGATTTTTTTTGCTGTACTTGTACTGTGAAATCTTACAACTTGCCGAATTTCAGGATGCATAGTCAATGGGAAGTATTCTATAGGTTTTGATGAGTGAGTTTGCAAGTATCAAAATATGTACATAAATGGGTGAATCTTTTGGTTGCATTGGCTTGGAAGGTTAAATCTTTACACCACTAAGGTGCCATAGACTTAAGACATAGATCTGAACTTGATATGCCAACTTGTTCCAGAGAAAAATGGGTCTTAACAGACAGATGGACAGACAGACAGATAAAAACTGAGAGAAATTTTTTGTGTGTTTTAAGTACAAATTAACAGCTTATGGATTTTTTTCTGTACTTGTATTGTGGAATGTTGCTTCTTGCCAAATTTCATGATTCTAGCACAACGGGAAGTACTCTATAGGTTTTGATGAGTGAGTTTTTGAGTATCAAAATATGTGATTTAAATAGCCTAATCATTTGATTGCATTGACTTAGAGGCTTAAATTTTTTTTTACACCTCTTATAGATCATAGACCTTAGTATGTGACATAATTATTAACTTAATACGTGTACCCGTTTCTGAAAAAAAGGGTTCTTAACTATCAGACAGACAGATGGGCAACAAAGAGTTCTGTTTTTACAGGTCGAGGCTTGGAACCCTAAAAAAGAAGGGGGAAAGTTAAGGAAACTATGAAGAGATGTGGTGTCAAGTTCAACAGTGTCTTGTGGTTGGAACAACGTCTACTCAGATAGTGGAAAGGGGGGATGTCTCGTCTCGTCTCGTCTTAATTGATACGCTTCATCAAGATTCCAACTCCTGGACTGGTTGACAAAAATATACTGTAAATAATTCCCCAAATTGGCCCGATAGTGTTGGATGTGGTGTGGGATGTGGTGTTGTACTTGGAGACACATCCATGAGTCTACCATACTGATGATGTCATCCATACCATTTAGATGGTAGGAAATCAGAAAATATCAGCATGGTAGGAGAGCAGTGATGTTGTGGTACACTGGGGTAGAAAGCCATGATCTTCTGTACAAGGGTCCAGATGTCCGCTGCTGCTCATCACTCGAAACTGTGTAAATCCGTATCTTTGATATTACACTTGAGGCACAGGGGTGAGTCCACCAGCACAGTGCGGTACAGTTTCTGTCTTGTAGCATATTTGCCATTGACGAAAAGATACCTCATTGCTGTAGTGTCAGTGGTGTAGTATGTTTGATGGATAATTTTCCAAACTGTGGTCTACAAAATCTGGGGGTGGAGACAGTTGTAGAAGATGTTAGATGTCTTGGGTGGTCGTCTTCCTGGTTCCTGGGAGCTTGGCACATATGTAGAGATGTTCCAGAAGGAAATGGCCAATGTGTGGAACTGGAGGTGCAATATGTGCCACTAATGTTGGCGGGCATCTCAAAGTAGGTGTGAATTCAGCAGTCAGCAGTCCAGTGAATCTAATATCCTGGAATCTAATATCCAGCGAATCTAATATCCACAACCAGGCCATGGCACTGGTGTAAATTGCTGTGGCCCTAGCTGTAATGTTAACCTGAGCTAGACCACCATCTCACTTCTCTAAAGTGAGGGCATCATACTGGACTTTCAAAGATATCTCCAAAACATATAAAATACCCAAAGGCCGCCTGCAGTCTGGCCACCATTGTTGCAGTGATGGGCAGAATCTGCGTAACGTGGGGTATCTGGGCTGCCAGAAATGGCTTGGAAGGTTAAATCTTTACACCACCAAGGTGCCATAGACTTAAGACATAGATCTGAACTTGATATGCCAACTTGTTCCAGAGAAAAATGGGTCTTAACAGACAGATGGACAGACAGACAGATAAAAACTGAGAGAAATTTTTTGTGTGTTTTAAGTACAAATTAACAGCTTATGGATTTTTTTCTGTACTTGTATTGTGGAATGTTGCTTCTTGCCAAATTTCATGATTCTAGCACAACGGGAAGTACTCTATAGGTTTTGATGAGTGAGTTTTTGAGTATCAAAATATGTGATTTAAATAGCCTAATCATTTGATTGCATTGACTTAGAGGCTTAAATTTTTTTTACACCTCTTATAGATCATAGACCTTAGTATGTGACATAATTATTAACTTAATACGTGTACCCGTTTCTGAAAAAAAGGGTTCTTAACTATCAGACAGACAGATGGGCAACAAAGAGTTCTGTTTTTACAGGTCGAGGCTTGGAACCCTAAAAAAGAAGGGGGAAAGTTAAGGAAACTATGAAGAGATGTGGTGTCAAGTTCAACAGTGTCTTGTGGTTGGAACAACGTCTACTCAGATAGTGGAAAGGGGGGATGTCTCGTCTCGTCTCGTCTTAATTGATACGCTTCATCAAGATTCCAACTCCTGGACTGGTTGACAAAAATATACTGTAAATAATTCCCCAAATTGGCCCGATAGTGTTGGATGTGGTGTGGGATGTGGTGTTGTACTTGGAGACACATCCATGAGTCTACCATACTGATGATGTCATCCATACCATTTAGATGGTAGGAAATCAGAAAATATCAGCATGGTAGGAGAGCAGTGATGTTGTGGTACACTGGGGTAGAAAGCCATGATCTTCTGTACAAGGGTCCAGATGTCCGCTGCTGCTCATCACTCGAAACTGTGTAAATCCGTATCTTTGATATTACACTTGAGGCACAGGGGTGAGTCCACCAGCACAGTGCGGTACAGTTTCTGTCTTGTAGCATATTTGCCATTGACGAAAAGATACCTCATTGCTGTAGTGTCAGTGGTGTAGTATGTTTGATGGATAATTTTCCAAACTGTGGTCTACAAAATCTGGGGGTGGAGACAGTTGTAGAAGATGTTAGATGTCTTGGGTGGTCGTCTTCCTGGTTCCTGGGAGCTTGGCACATATGTAGAGATGTTCCAGAAGGAAATGGCCAATGTGTGGAACTGGAGGTGCAATATGTGCCACTAATGTTGGCGGGCATCTCAAAGTAGGTGTGAATTCAGCAGTCAGCAGTCCAGTGAATCTAATATCCTGGAATCTAATATCCAGCGAATCTAATATCCACAACCAGGCCATGGCACTGGTGTAAATTGCTGTGGCCCTAGCTGTAATGTTAACCTGAGCTAGACCACCATCTCACTTCTCTAAAGTGAGGGCATCATACTGGACTTTCAAAGATATCTCCAAAACATATAAAATACCCAAAGGCCGCCTGCAGTCTGGCCACCATTGTTGCAGTGATGGGCAGAATCTGCGTAACGTGGGGTATCTGGGCTGCCAGAAATGTGTTGGCAAAAATGACCCTCTGGCACACATTCAGCAGATGGCTCTGTATGTTTGCCTGGATGCATTGTAGAAGCACAAAAAAACTGATCGCTAAAGTCACATGTGTACACCTTTTAAAGACACCAGACGGCATCCATCTGTTGAAGGGGGTTGTGTTACCTATGGGAAGGTCCTGGCTGACCCTTGTGGCACATGATTTTGTGAAATGTGCTGTAACAGGCAATCCTGTGCTTTGTAGCCTCTATTTTGGCCACTAAACGTACACTGAGGGCCAAGTTGTCTATGTAGGTGCAACATCGGTAAACATGCTCCTGGAGTGGAATACCCACCAGACATTTCCGTAGACCACAGATGAGTGGTTCCATCGCAGTGATGTAAAGCACAGCCAACAGCAGGTAACCCTACCATACTGAGTGCTCAGTCCATATGGGTTGGCTGTGTCTTCCATTGGCAAGAAGCCAGGATGTTGCCCCTTGAAGGAGTCATATGATCACCAGTGTGAACATTTGGCTAATTACCACCTGGTACATCTCTGCATTCAGGAATGCATAGTTGATGTGGTCTAATACTTGGTTGAAGTCAGTGAGGATTAAAACAGCTGGCAGTCAGATGTGTCTTGCCATGATGATGGCATCTAAATATTTACTGAGGGCAGTCTGGATCTTATTATTGCCACCTAAGAAGGTTTGTCGTGGAACACAACTTGCCGTAACATATGTTTGGGTCACATAGTTTGAAGGTATGTGAAAATATTGAAATCGGAATGTAGTAATGTGTCTGGCCAGTAACTATTAAGCTGTGTTCCTCCCGTGTGCTTTGCACTGGGATAGGTAAACCTCCCATGAACTGTGGTGGTGGGAACACTGTGCCAGACAGAAGTTTCCAGTACATGTCTCTCCATTGCAATAACATCAGAACTGGAAAAGTTTGAAAAGTCTCCAGCGGTAAGCTGTCCAGGCCAGGAGACCAATTCAGTGATCCATTGGCCACAGCTGCAAGGACATTTTTGGTGGTCACTTCCATGGTGAGGAAGGTTGCTGCCACGGTGTGTACCTCCTTGAGAACCTTGACAGTAGTTCCCCCATCATTCATTACTTCTTGACAAAGGTATCTGCAGCTTGTGAAGGCATTAGTGATGTGAGCTTGCAGTGTCAGCCATCATCCATCAGATTGGTCTAAAAGTGACATTAAGGCCTGTTGACATCATCAAAAATTTTGAATGATGTAATCCATAGAAGGTTCTTCACCACTAGTCCTGTCTTGGCTGTGTGCTCATACAACAGCTCACTCTAAGCAGCATCTGGTCAAGGTTAAAAATTTTGCTTTGATACATTGAACTTCTTTTTTATGATCTGGGGGTGGGTGTGGTCCATGAGATTGTGTACAGTACTGTAGTAAAAATGTGTTGTGTGGTGATTCACCTGGCTTTGGCTTTAACATATTGTGTAAAGGTGTAGCGACCGGTGAGTCAGGCACACAGTATCCATCACGACAATGTGTTCCCACATGATTTGATGTGGTTAACATGAGTCTGCCGTGTGTCTGTGAGCTGTTGTTGACATTCAGGGTCTTGTTATATAGCACAGTGTTGAGTTTCCAGAGTCCTGTGCTGTGACATATAGATTGTCTACGGAGGTTGATGGTACAGATTTCAATGTCATCATCTGAAAAGACAGACAGCCAATATTCTGCATCGAGAAGACTGGCTGTTAGAGCTTCAGCGATATACAATCTGCTGAGTTGGCTGGCAGAGTGGCTTGTAATGTGTTCAAGCCCTGGGTGGTCACCATGTATCAGGCTCCAAGTGTTGACGAGATGAAGGCGCTAGACCAAGAGCGGAGTTCTGGGTATGTGGTGAACTGTGGGTATTGGTCTGTATGCTCGAGAATGCATTTGAAATCTGTACCCATGATGAGGTCCTCCATTTATCCATGTGTGAAGATGCGTAGAGATTTATGAAATCTGGTTCCTTCAACTGTCGGGGTCATCCCTCGCGCTACTTGTAGATATGCAATGTCGGGAAGTGAAATCTCTTCTCAGAGGATGGACATGCCGATGTGTTCCTTATCCATCAGGGCGGAGTGCATCTCATATCCATAAGACCAGAACCAAGTCTCTTCCTCAATTCTTGTAGCAGGGTGATGTCAACGTCCATTGCTCATAGCGTGTTGTGGAGTAATTGAAGTTAATGCAAGAACTGATATTGGTGTTTATAGTAGCTATTCAGTATGGCTGGTGGGGGACTTGTGCTTCTGGTATGCTTGTAGCTGCTGAAGTTAGTTGTGGAGGACTGCAGAAGTCCATATTGGTTGTAGGGCTCATTTCAGTCAGGTAGAAGTGGCAAATCCATGTCATCTGCTCATAAAACAGACCATCAGTTTCAGCATTGACAAGAGGTGGCGGTGCTGACTGAGTCAACTAAACAACCTCAGTGACATCAAATGTGCTATTTTCCATATCTTCTGGGTGTGGTTCTTGCTAACAGTGTCTGGTGAATGACTGACAGTCTTGTGGAGAAAGTGTCTTCATGGCAGTGGAAAATGAGTCATCTTGTTTGTCAACAGATTTGTGCACCATCTTGTTGTCCTGTGAAGGTGTGTCAGTGGCTGATTCTGATGCTTGTGGCATGTTTTGCAGTGTTTGTGTGACTGTTGCTTCCGGCAATGTGTGTCGGTGTCTTAAGAAGGAAGAGACTTGCGTTATTCTGGTACAAAAGCTGTGGTCAATTTAATATAGTTATTAATCTCTATAAACTCTCTTGGGTATCCTTGTGAACTTCTAGTGTAGGTGTGCCCATTTGGAAATCAGATTTTCAGTGGCACTGCCAGTGGAAAATTCCTGTGATGCCTCCAGTTGTGTCAGTCCTGGGAGAGGGTTATGAACTGCATCTTGTGAGGGCTTGATGTGCAGTGCCACCACCTAGGTTGGTGGAAGAGTGTTTGTGGTTTGGTTGGTGTCCATGTCATTGTGTCACAGCTGTGTGTTGTAGTGTTGAAGGCATTCACTATGGAAGCAGCCTTCTCTGTCACAACTGGAACATGTAAGAGATTGTCTATTGAAAATCACCACTGCCTACAAAAATGTATAATTGGACATGGTGGATGAGGGCTATATGGACCTATCGCACACAATTGAACTCCAGGGACATGCCCCTGTTTCAGCCACATGGTTGTGGACTTTTCCATATAGGCTTAGTGGTGTTATGAATTTGTCTTCATGTACCTCAAAGGCAGTTCGAAAACATGGATCATTTGAAGGCCAAGTCAGATGTGGTCCACGTCCACCAGCCTGAAGTTGCTGTTGAAGTGTCAAAATATGAATCGATGGATAATCTTGTTGCAGGCAGCATTAGACGTCATCTTAATGTAAACGAGACTGCTGACAATCGATAGGAGAATGACAATGAGATCATCGCATGGGATCATGACATCATCACATAAGAAGTGCTCAGCGGACAGCACTTTGAGTCATGAATAGGCATTCAGAAAGCTGAACTTATGGGTGTTCTTCCTGTAAGAGTTGGTCATGATACTTTGTTTGGCTTAGAAGTACAGTGATGCCGAAGTCAACAAACACTACACATGCACAGTGGTGCGGATGGCTGAGCATGGACCAACTGCAGAACTGCTGAAGGCAGACTAGTGAATGAGCTCCCCAGGCATGATTCACGACCTGTCCCCACAGTTTTACTTCTGTCAGTAACTCATCTCCTATCTTCCAAAGTTCACAGGCACTCTCCTGCTAAACTTACAAGACTAGCACTCCTAGAAGAAAGTATACTGTGGCGACGTGGCTTAGGCACAGTCTGGAGTATGTTTTCAGAATGAAATTTCCATTCTACAGTGGAGTGTGTGCTGGTAGGAAGTTTTATATCTGTGCATACTCTGCTGCAGAGCAAAAAATTTACTCTGAAAAATTTACTCTGCAAACAGCCCCCATGCTGTGGCTAAGCCATCCTTTTTCCATGGGTGGTAGTCTTACATATTTCTCAGGAGAGCTTTTGCGTATTGGAAGGTATGAGGTGAGGTACTGGCAGAAGTGAAGTTGTGAGAACGGGTCGTGAGTCATGTTTGGATAGCTCATTCGCTAGAGTACTTGCCCACGCAAGGCAAAGATCCTGAGTTCTAGTTTCAGTCTGGTATAGAGTTTTAATCCACCAAGAAGTTTTATATCAGTGCACACTCTACTGCAGAATGAAAATTTCATTATAGAATTTGATTTTGAGTTGGCAAAGCCAACAAATATGAACTAAAGAAAACTAGATATTCTGACAGACTGGCCTGAGCTCTAGGTTGGATTGGAATGTGACATTTGGTTATGAGTTGGTGAAGCCTAGATGTGAAAGAAATGGAACTAGATGGGCTGACAGACTAACCTGTAGCATAGTCCAAGGCCTAAGTTAGGTTGGAATTTGATAGTTTGCTCGTGAATTGGCAAAGTCAACGAATCTAACACAAAAATATGATAATTGTTATAGATTGATGTGTAACAAAACGTGAGATGACAGTTTTCATTGCAGTAAGCTACTCATACATGTCTTATTTCTGAGTGTGACAAAACTTCTGATAATGGAGTTCAAGTCTAACCTAGTTAAACAAAATACTAGCCAACCGTATTTACAGACCATAGGAAATTACAAAATAGGATCTCATTTGCAGCCTACATCTGAGTTATCATTCATTGTGTCTACTCACCTGGATTCATCATATGAACTGTTAGCAACAGCAGCACACAGTGGAAAAACACTGGCCCCATTAGTGCACTTATATTGTCACTGTTGTATGAAGCAACTTACCTAGTATATATTTTCTGGCATTCAACTTGTGTATTTTATTTTCAGGATGAGAAAACCACACAGCCATCACTGTTGTCTAGTTCTCCTGAGGACACATTCATTACTAAAAGTTCGGATAAAGTGGTTTCTGTTTTTACACCCTCCTTATCTGAGGTAAAATTCACTATTTTTCTGATTGGTGAATTATATTGAACAGATTATCATCTGAACTTCAACATATCACTTATTATATATTTCTACAGGATGAGATAAATGCTGATGAAGATAAAGAAAATCAGAACAATGAAGTTCATCTGAATAAACTGGAGACAAGAAGGCGATCAAATAAGTATACTGGTAGGGCAAGATCTTATAAAACAGGATCAGATGAAACAGGAAAGCAACGCAAAGTAGATCTTCTGGTAAGTAAAATAAAATTTTAGTTTTAATGAGAACTACAAAGTGCTACATAAGAAATTCTATGTTCCTAGCTAGCAGCATATTTCAGTATTTCTTGTTGTATTCTAAGAGAATGTTAAATATTAATTACTTCAATAAATTGCATTGCTGAGAGAGGGAGCATATACATATATTTCAATGAGAAACACCATCTGGATCATAATTTGTTATTAATGATGACTGGTTTTCATCTGACTAGCAGATCATCATCAGATCTAGTGCTGCAAGTGCAGTTTGCCGGCCGGTGTGGCCAAGCGGTTCTAGGCGCTTCAGTCTGGAACCGCACGACTGCTACGATCGCAGGTTCGAATCCTGCCTCAGACATGGATGTGTGTGATGTCCTTTGATTAGTTAGGTTTAAATAGTTTAATAGTTCTAGGGGCTGATGACCTCAGATGTTAAGTCCCATAGTGCTCAGAGCCATATATATGCAAGTGCAGTTTGTCAGTAGTGGCAAGAATGCTGCTTTCACTGCACAAAATGTAGATAACTGTTAGTCTTTCACAAGTATTAGTTCCACTCGTACAATTATTGAGTTACCTAAGAAGTGGAAATGCTGCTGATTATATTAGGCCTACATTAATTTATATAATTTCTATGTGCAAATAACATAACAATTCAACTTTTGTTAACTGTTAATAACAGAAGTAATTCAGAATAGCTGTGTCTCTCTGCTAATGTTGACATTGACTCCTTTCAAATCCGTGAATATTTTCCTTAATGGTGGGATACAATGTATAAACACATAAGTGTAACATCTTGAAAAACTAACCTATGTGTAGATCTACATTCTACAATGCTTGTTGTCTAATTTCTGCTGCTTATACGTGGAAGCTAAATGACAATTGGAGTTACTAATGGGTAAAATCAGATTTTGAAAATTAGGTTTCTTTTTATGTAGAGATAAGAATGAACAATGGACTGTACCCAGCTACAGGAGTTTTTTAAATAATATGTGGGAAGTTGTGTGTGAACTGATTGTTAGTATGGGGATATCATAGGAAGTTATACTGTGGAATAACATATGACGAAACACAGTGTCAACTATATAAACTTCAGAAAACCCCAAGACACACTCTGTTAAAAACTTTGGACATAGCAGTCCATCTTTGAAATTAGTGAGATAATGAGATATTAAAATTGTTGTTAAAACCTTATTATAAGGTGAATTCTATAAAGTAGTGCTGGAAATGATACGTTAACTGCATCATTGATGGTAAAAATGATCTTGCGATAGACACAAGAACAGAAAGAATTTGGAAGAGATGTACATTTGCAATAAGTTAAAATTATAGTCTCTCTGGGCACCAGAAGATGTGCTGTTTTTGTCCACTGTTAAACTCTTTTTTAACCTTTTCCAATAATTGCTTATGCAACATGGGAAATGACCAACAAGGGCAGTTGTGGAGAAAATGTTTCTGTGGGGGCTGAGTGGGGGCTGAGATATACAGAAACTGATGACAATGTTTGGAGAGCACACTTAAGCCTAGAAAGCAATTTACAAATTGTTAAAAAATTATTGTGTTTTGAATGGGTGATAAATGTTGAAATGTTGGCCAACATCAAGCAGATGAAACAGATTATTGTGGACAGATGGCTCATTAACTTCTCTGGCAGTGTGGTTTCAGTTGTCTGAGATAGCAGACGTGTGTGCAAGTTGTGTGTGTGTGTGTGTGTGTGTGTGTGTGTGTGTGTGTGTGTGTGTGTGTGTGTCTGTTTCTGACAAAGGCCTTAATGGCCAAAAGCTATAATTGTGTGAATCTTTTTGCTGTGCTGGTGAGTAGCAAATTTCCTTCCCTAATATCATCAACTTCTCAGATAGAGAAGCAGCTATGGAATTTTCCCAGTTCACACTGAAGAACATAATCCATGAACACCTTACGTATAGACCGCTACTGTTGTGCCTCGTCAATAATGTGCAACAGCAGCACAGGGAACTTGAACAAGATGAAAAAATGTGGAAAATTGTGCTATCTTGAAAGTAGGGTAGATAAAGATGTAAAAGAGAAGAAAGACATAGTGTTGGACAATTCAAACACTCTCAGTGTAAGAATGACAGTTGTTGACACCCGAAAAGATAAATCTTGAGACCAGAAAAAGTTACCTGAAAAGCTATATTCAGAATATAACTCTATATGGGTGCTAAACATGAACAGTGGTGAAGATAGAAATGAAATAGTCAGAAGCATTTTAAATGTGGCATTGCAAGGAACTGGTGAAGTTTGGATGAATTGATCAAATGAAGAAAATGCCCCACAATGAGTGAATGAGAAAAAAATGCTGAAAAACTAATGTAATGAATCAGAGAGATGGAATGATTGGGCGTATTTCTGTTTCTGAGCCTTTGCTGAAAACTGTATCTGCAGGGATGATACACAGAATGAACTGCTAGAGGAGGCCTAAGTATGTTTATATATAGGAGCTTCTTGAAGATGTGGGACACAGTAATCATGCTCAACTGAAGAAGATTGTTGACAAGTGACAGGTATGGAGAAAAGCATTAAAAGAAGAAAGCTCAGGAAGGAGTATATTAGAGCAGTAATTGGAATATCATGCTGCACTGTATTGAGGCCAAGGGGCTTCCATACCAACTTGTGACTGGCAATGAGTCATGCCTCCATTATCATGGAGACCAAGTAGCGATGAATGTACTCAACATCAAAGCAGAAGAAATTCTGGGTGACATCCTCAGATGTCAAGCAAAGTTTTGGTTGCATTTAGTGTTCTGAAGCAGGAACTGTTGAAGGCGGCAAGTGTGTGAGGTGGCCTGTTACAAAAGAGCAAGAAACATTGAGGAAAAGTCTGCTCATGCACAATAACATGGTCTGTTCCAATATGAACTGAGAAGTTTCTGTAATGCTCACCCAGATGCGCTGTCAGATATGGCTATATTCCCAATATTCACCTGACATGAGCCTGCCTGATTGTTACCTGTTTTGGGCAATGCAGAAAACTCTTGGCAATTGTGATTGTAATAATGTAATAACATATGTGATCAGCTATCTCACCAAGAGTGGACCCTACAAAACTCTTGCATTGGCAGATTGTGTTGAGAGAGTTGCAACTATCCAGAAAATCTTCCTTCTCTCTTGTCCCAAAACTGCGTGTAAATCACTGTAGTATTTTCCTTATATGTTGAAGTGCACCTGTTGTTGTTGAAATTGGAAAGGCTGAAACAAATGTAGCACATGATGTAACATAACCACAAGAGTACCTACATGGTATGGACACTGGGAATGGTTCTTGTGCCATACTTTTTAACAATTTGGAAAGGGATTAAGAACAGAAACAGGCTTGGAAAGTAGAGTTAGTTAGTTAGTTTCATGTTTTATGGATCATTTGCCTGATAAATTGTAGTGATATGGAACGAACTATTTTATGTACACATCACAAAATAATTTTTAAATAAGGCTAAATTCTGAACATTTATAAAGTTCTTTTTTTTTTTTTTTTTTTTTTTTTTTTTTTAAAATACCTAAAGATGTGAATTTGTAATTCATACCCACCATCTTTTACACATTACAGCAGTGCTTGCTAAATTTAGTTTTCAGCAAATCATGCTTACTGATAGAAGCATACAACCTACGCATTTTGCATTTTGAATCTATGTAAATTATGAGCTATCAGTATTACATGCCTTTTTCTGAATGCTTACATAGTGACAAATTTTTCATATCTAAATGCTTTCAGTGCCATGGCAACGGTATCCCATGTTTTTCTGATTTCCAGGCACTTTTTCTATGCATCTTCACAACCTAGTATCAGAAAGAACAACAGTGGCTCCAACAGATCATTTTCAATATCAGACTTTTGTACTAGGCCATATAGAACAGAGATGATTTTAAGTAATATAACTTAATTAATAGAAAATTGTCACAAAGGACTAGAATGATGGATGATAGCTTCATCCATTTTATCCATTGTGTTTTGCATGTTTTTTTGGAAGTAACTAACTCTTATTGGGTTGGAGACCTTGGCCACTTTTCCTGATGAGTACTGTGTTGACTTTTCACTATTGGGCACCTTGCCGGCATTAATGATCTACAGAAGAAACTATCAAACTGAAATAAATAACAAGGAACTACTTCAAAAGATGTTGTTTAAACATTTATATTGTAAGGAATTATCACTCACCATACAAGTGAGGTAACAATAGTAATATAAATGACTTATCTTACATCAGACGACTCAAAAACAAAACAAAAAAAAGCTGTACTCGAAAGTCTGTAAAAGCGTGTGACTGTGAAAACAATGGGTTTATTTATAAACAATTTTTCTGCTACCGGTCATGTTATTCCTTTGGTTATGCTTTACACATAGAACATAACTTAATCATAGCTAACACTTGGTTCAAGAATCATAAAAGAAGATTGTATACATGGAAGAAGCCTGGAGATACTGACAGGTTTTAGATAAATTATATAATGGTAAGACAGAGATTTAGGAACCAGGTTTTAAATTGTAAGACATTTCCAGGGGCAGATGTGGACTCTGACCACAATCTATTGGTTATGAACAGTAGATTAAAACTGAAGAAACTGCAAGAAGGTGGGAATTTAAGGAGATGGGACCTGGGTAAACTGACTAAACCAGAGGTTGTACAGAGTTTCAGGGACAGCATTAGGGAGCAATTGACACGAATGGGGGAAAGAAATACAGTAGAAGAAGAATGGGTAGCTTTGAGGGATGGAGTAGTGAAGGCAGCAAGGGATAAAGTAGGTAAAAAGACGAGGGCTAGTAGAAATCCTTGGGTGACAGAAGAAATATTGAATTGAATTGATGAAAGAAGAAGATATAAAAATGCAGTAAATGAAGCAGGCAAAAAGGAATACAAACGTCTCAAAAATGAGATCGACAGGAAGTGCAAAATGGCTAAGCAGGCATGGCTAGAGGACAAATGTAAGGATGTAGAGGCTTATCTCACTAGGGGTAAGATAGATACTGCCTACAGGAAAATTAAAGAGACTTTTGGAGAAAAGAGAACCACTTGTATGAATATCAAGAGCTCAGATGGAAATCCAGTTCTAAGCACAGAAGGGAAAGCAGAAAGGTGGAAGGAGTATATAGAGGGTCTATACAAGGGCGATGTACTTCAGGGCAATATTATGGAAATGGAAGAGGGTGTAGATGAAGATGAAATGGGAGATATGATACTGCGTGAAGAGTTTGACAGAGCACTGAAAGACCTGAGTCGAAACAAGGCCCCGGGTGTAGACAACATTCCATTAGAACTACTGACTGCCTTGCGAGAGCCAGTGCTGACAAAACTCTACCATCTGGTGAGCAAAATTTATGAGACAGGTGAAACACCCTCAGACTTCAACAAGAATATAATAATTCCAATCCCAAAGGAAGCAGGTGTTGACAGATGTGAAAATTACCGAACTATCAGTTTAATAAGTCACAGCTGCAAAATACTAACGCGAATTCTTTACTGATGAATGGAAAAACTGGTAGAAGCCGACCTTGGGGAAGATCAGTTTGGATTTCGTAGAAATATTGGAACATGTGAGGCAATACTTACCTTAAGAGTTATCTTAGAAGAAAGATTAAGGAAAGGCAAACCTACGTTTCTAGCATTTGTAGATTTAGAGAAAGCTTTTGACAATGTTGACTGGAATACTCTCTTTCAAATCCGGAAGGTGGCAGGGGTAAAATACAGGGAGCGAAAGGCTATTTACAATTTGTACAGAAACCAGCTGGCAGTTATAAGAGTCGAGGGACATGAAAGGGAAGCAGTGGTTGGGAAGGGAGTGAGACAGGGTTGTAGCCTCTCCCTGATGTTATTCAATCAGTATATTGAGCAAGCAGTAAAGGAAACAAAAGAAAAATTCGGAGTAGGTATTAAAATCCATGGAGAAGAAATAAAAACTTTGAGGTTCGCCGATGACATTGTAATTCTGTCAGAGACAGCAAAGGACTTGGAAGAGCAGTTGAACAGAATGGACAGTGTCTTGAAAGGAGGATATAAGATGAACATCAACAAAAACAAAACAAGGATAATGGAATGTAGTCGAATTAAGTCGGGTGATGCTGAGGGAATTAGATTAGGAAATGAGACACTTAAAGTAGTAAATGAGTTTTGCTATTTGGGGAGCAAAATAACTGATGTTGGTCGAAGTAGAGAGGATATGAAGTGTTGACTGGCAATGGCAAGGAAAGTGGACAAGAAGAGAATAGAAGCTTTCGAAATGTGGTGTTACAGAAGAATGCTGAAGATTAGATGGGTAGATCACATAACTAATGAGGAGGTATTGAATAGAATTGGGGAAAAGAGGAGTTTGTGGCACAACTTGACAAGAAGAAGGGATCAGTTGGTAGGACATGTTCTGAGGCATCAAGGGATCACCAGTTTAGTATTGGAGGGCAGCGTGGAGGGTAAAAATCGTAGAGGGAGACCAAGAGATGAATACACTAAACAGATTCAGAAGGATGTAGGTTGCAGTAGGTACTGGGAGATGAAGCAGCTTGCACAGGATAGAGTAGCATGGAGAGCTGCATCAAACCAGTCTCAGGACTGAAGACCTCAACAACAATACTTTACATGACGTGTTTCAAGAAATGATCCCCACATCAAGTGCGTTCTTCTCCGTATACTATGAGTAATGTTTTTGATGTGTGAGGTCCTGCATTGTTCTGTTGACTTTATTGCAGTATATAAAAATGTGCAATTTTTAGTTGGTTATCAATTTGTGTATTGTGTGTAATTAGTGGCAAAATTTGGAAGAACTTGTATTTATAGTTTTTTGATGTTTAACAAGTGTGAGCCTCTGCAGAAAGAACCGTAAGAAAACTGTAAGTACAAGTCCTTCCAAATTTCACCACTAACTACGCATACAGATCAATAACCAACTAAAAATTGCCAGTTTTTTGTATATTGCAGTAAAGTCAACAGAACAGAGCAGAACCTTACTCATCAAAATTATTACATAAAAATGGTGTAGTACAGAGAAAAATGTACTTGAAAAAACGAATCATTTCCCAAAGCACATCATCTAAAATATAAATAAAAGAAAACCATGAACGGTAGCAGGAAAGTTATTTATAAGCAAACCCGCTAAAAATAACAGGTCAGTCTTCATCTGTCAAACATGCTGAGATCAATGGCTGTGTATATTAGACCTAGCCTGACCTCTTCTCAGCAGGCAGCACTGTTTTTGAGGGCAAAAAATATGCAATGGCCCCTTCTCCCATCCTGGTCACTTTACCACACATTACTATTAATTGGTAAAATACATAAATTAGTATCTTATTATTTAATAACACAACTGCAATATGAGACATGACCACAAATGTTAGTGAATGTTACATTTTTCTTTTACTCATTGCATTGTATTACAGCAGCTTTGATTTGATTTTATATTATCTGCTAGAAACATATATCACATTTGAACATGATCGTCTCTGTAATGCACATTCACAAATCCATGTCGCTTCCATCTGACATTCATATCATAGCAAAATCTGATGTACTGTAAGTGGAAACTTTTCATAGCTCACAGACAAATTCACCAATTTCAATTAAAATTAAGCATATCTTAAAATATTACTGTCTCTGCAAATATTCACATACACAAGCAAGTCCACCTAATATACACATAACCACCAACTCCAGCATCTCGGGTTGGAATGCAACTATCACGTGGGATACAAGCAACAATCTGGAGGGGGCAGGGGAGGGGAAGGGATAGCAGTGAGCAGCCAGGGAGAGAGACGAACACTGCCTGGTGGAGTGTGCAGGGACTAGAATGTCAAGAGGTGCAGTGTAAGAAGATTGTGGGGCAGGGAGGTGAAAGGAGAGGAGCAGAGAAAGACGGGCAGATGCATTGTCAGAGGGCAGCAAATGGATGTGTTGAGAGATGAGAATTGGGGGGGGGGGGGGGGGGATGATGGACAGAGGGGGTGGAAACTGGTAGGGTGGAAGGTGTGGGGACAGTAGTTACTATTGGTTAAGGCCAGAATAATTGCAGGAGTGTATAATGTTTTGTAAGGATAACTTCCATCTGTGCAGTTCAGAAAAGCTGGTGGTGGAGGGAAGGACTCATATGGCTCAGGTAGTGAAGCAGCCATTGAAGTCAAGTATGTTATGTTCAGCTGCATGTTGTGCCACAGGGTAGTTTACTTTGCTCTTGGCCATAGTTTGGCAGTGTCCATTCATCCTGGTGGACAGCTGGTTGGTAGTCGTACCAATATAAAAAGCTGTGCAGTGATAGCAGCAGAGCTGATACATGACATGTCTGCTTTCAGAGGTGGTCCGGACCCTGATGGGGGTAGGATAAACTTGTGACAGGACAGGAATAGGAAGTCCTGGGTGGGTAGATTGGACAGGTTTTGCATCTGGGTTTTCCACAGGGATATGATCCTTGTGGGAAGGGGTTAGGATTGGGGGTGGCATAAGAATGGACTAGGATGTTGTGGAGATTGGGTGGGCGACAGCACAGCACTTTAGGGGGTCTGGTAAGCATCTCAGCTAGGATGTCCCTCATTTCAGGACATGGTGATAGGTAATCAGAGCCCTGGCAAAGGATGTGGTTTTGTTATTCCAGTGTGGGATGGTACTGGGTGACGAAGGGGACACTCCTTTGTAGCTGGTTTTTGATGGTGGTGGGAGGATTGGGGGTGTGAGGGGAAATGACGCAGGAGATCTGTTGGTGGACTAGTTCTGGGGGATAGTGCCTGTCTGTGAAGCCCTTGGTGAGACCCTCAGCATACTGAGCAAAGGAATTTTTATCACTGCAGATACACCGTCTCCAGGTGGGCATGCTGTATGGGAGGGATTTTTTGGTGTGAAAGGAGTGACAGCTGTCAAAATGCAGGTACTGTTGGTGGTTGGTGGGTTTAATGTGGACAGAGGTGCAGATGGAGCCATCAGAGGGGAGGAGGTCAACATCTAGGAAGGTGGCACTCTGTGTTGAAGAGGACCATGTGAAGCATGTGGGAGAGGTGTTGAGGTTGTGAAGGATTGAAGATACAGTGTCTTGGCCCTGAGTCCATATCATTAAGATATATCAGTGAACCTGAACCAAACTAGGGTTTTGGTAGGTCAGGAAAGTCACCTCCATATGTCCCATAAAAAGGTTGGCATAGGAGGATGCCATGCAGGTGCCCATGGCTGTGCTGCAGATTTGTTTATGTAGATGTGGGTTAGCATAAAGTTAGTAAGTTGTATGAGAAATGAGGTAGTGGGTTTGGAGTCTGAAGGATGTTGGGAAAGGTATCGTTCAATAGCAGTAAGACCTGGGCATGAGGGCTGTTGGAGGTGTAGTCAACAGTGACGAGTAGGGTCTGGGGGTGAGGATGTTGTTGGAGAGTTGGTGAAGGAAGTGGTTGGCATCTTTGAAGTTTCCAAACTATTCATTATTTGCTCAGCAAGTGTTATGCTTTTCATTGGTGTTGTACCCCTAAATGTGCAGAAATGAATGTGTTGTGTCTTTTAAAAACTGAGGGTGAGATCATTCATAGAAAACCAGCCATTGATACTTCTAAGAACATTGCTTACTATTTATTCTGTTTCTGTTTGTATGCCTGGATTGATTAAAATACTAGTGTTATCTGCAAAAACAACTAATTCTGTTTGCTACATATTAGGCAGAAGACCATTTACATATATGAGGAACAGTAGTATACCTGAGTGAGCCTTGGAGAACACCATTCGTGACTTCACCCCAGTCAGAATTATGTTCCCAGACTAAATTGGTTGAATGAACTAATTACAACTTTCTGCATTATTTTGGTTAGATATGACATTATTGGCTGGCTGGCTATACCATCAGTTCCATAAAACTTCAATGTGCCTAGGAGAATATTGTGATTCACACAAATGCATTAGATAGCTCACAGGAAACATCAACTGGCACTATTTTGTTTTTTAATGCATATGAAATTTGGTGAATGGCATTCTCAGTAGAACAACTTTTCTGAAATTCCAACTGTGATTTACTGAGGATATTGTTGTTGCTCAGATGAGATACTATTGTAGAATATAACACCTTCTCAAAAATTTTGGAAAATGTTGTCAGGAGTGATGGTAGTTATTGACATCTCTCCTATCACCTTTCTTATGGAGGTGTTTGACAATGGCATATTTCAGTCTCTGAGTAGTTTGATAAGCTAGTACAAAAATACTATGGAGAAGAATAGGCAATATACGTGCACCATTGTTCATGCTGCTTGAGACAATGCAGTGGGAAGATATTGTTCAGAGATGAAGTATGCTATTGCTTAAGATACCAACCAACTGGTTTGCAAATAATTTTTTTAATGCATTGACCCAGATTTCAACACCTCTAAGGACATCTTTGTCAGAATGAAATTTTAACAACTGTAAAGTTGCATTGCGAGAAGGCAATAGTCAAAGTTTTGAGCAAACATGCTCAAGTCAGAAATGAAAAATGAAAAATGTTCCAGCCTTTGGTACGTATAACTTGCAGTATACACACTGCAACAGTCTGCTGCTGTTCATTGTGAAGTATATGTACAAAAGGCTGGAACATTTGTAATTTTTAATTTTTGTCTTGAGCATGTCTCTTCAAAACTTTGACTATTGACTCCTCACAATGTAACTTTACAGTTGTTAAAATTTCGTTCTAATGAAGACATCCAAAAAACCTAGGTCAATGTATATAAAAAATAGTAATGGTAATATTTGCAAACAATTGGCTGTGTTATTTCTTCATTGGTTCATAATTTTGTACAGACATTTAGTTTTAATAAATCACTCCAGATGATACCAGAACAATCCTTGAAACAAGCAATGGACACTTTCCTCTGCCTCCAATAATCTTGTTGTTGATGAGACATTAAATTCTGACCATTGTTTCAAGATGAATGATTTGCCTGGTGCTGGGTGAAGTTTGTTAACTGTATTAGTTTTCCTAGTACATCTGATCTAGTGTTTAATCATTTATAATAATTTACAATTTGCAACAGTTTCTTATATTTGTTATTAGTTTTGTTATTTTATATCATTTTTGACTTACACTTCATATATCATCTAATATGAGTAAATGAAGTAAAATTAGATTACTTATAGCTGCAAACTTACTGGTTCAGTTACATTCTGGTGTGCTCAAAGCACATGATGTCCATTTTGGTTTACAAAGGTATTATGTCATACTTAGTTACTAAAAATCACTGTCTGGGTTTCCATTCAGATGTCTTTCCAGTGTACATTAATATTCTGTTTCAGTTGGCACCCTCGCCACCATCTGAGAGGGAAGTGACAAAGCCAACAGTCCGTTCCTCATCACGGAGCCCACATAAATCTTCCAACGGCTACTCCTTGCGAGGCAGTAGACCACTTGACAGCAAGAAAGACACTGCTACTGAAGAGATAAACAAGGTAGATATTCATTTATTTTCATTAGAGTTGTAATTTTCATTGACATTTAGGTCAAAAGAGATGGAATATGTGTACAGGTTTGGAAAAAAAAAAGATAAGGAAAAAGCTAGCCAGGTCATATTCTGGGAATCACTTGGATATATTTTTGAAATTAATGTGGGAAAATTATAGAAAAGCTCCAACAGATTGGCTAGATGACACTTGAGTAACAGCCCTAATTATGACAGCATGCTTTTTGCTTTTTCATCGTGCCCAAAAATCACAGTCATGGATACAATCTTCTTTCATTGGAATGTCAGCGTTTAGCTTTCCACTACCTCTCTGTAGTAATTTTTGTATTCAATCTTTTCTTGTTTCTTAAAGATAAAAGTGATTAAACAGGAATGATTATGTTTGTAACTTACATTAAATTTGTTTGATAGTATATTGAAGCATCTGGTATGCAGTAACTACCACATTCAAGAAAAATAAATCAACTGCAACATACAAAAGCTAGTTCTTCCAATTTTGATATCATTAAAAATGAAAGACTGAAGGTGAGGTATGCCTATGAAGGGGTTTGTGACAGTTTCTCTTAAATATTGTGTTTGTTCCTCAGTTTTTGATGACCTTGCTTGACAGCACTTTATAAGCCTGTTACAACTGTTTTCCTTTGCTAATATTTGGTTCCTATTATAGGTTGAGACTCCTTCTCCACCAACACCTGACACTCTGCAGCTGGACACTCCTATTACTTCCCCTACACAGAGCACCAGAGCGGCATTTCGTAGCAAGTCAAACTTCAGAAGTCATCACATTTCAAAGCCAGAGGCAGAAAACATTGTAACTGCTCCAGGTGGCACTGATACTCAGGATTCATCTCCTCGGCCATCATTCAGAAGAGCATTTCCTACAAGATCAAGATCAGCAGTTTATAAAAGCCATTCATCAAGAAATGAACAGGTCACTGCTTCAACAGAAGATAACATTATTTCAAGCAGGAGCTACACACCAAGATCTACATCTAGCAAAACAAGAACTACCTCAAGTTTTCGCAGAAGTATTGCAGCTACAACAGACGACATTCAAAATGAGATCCAAACTTCTGCCCAACCGGTATGTACATTATTATCTTTACTTGTATTTTGTTAGTGATATTTTCACTTCAACAGGTAAAATTATATTTTAAATCAGGAAATTTTTGTACAGTTGTAATCTGCTAGATATTCTAGATTACAGATAAAGTGGTGTGAATAATTATGATTTTTAATTATTGATGAAGGAACCTTATTGTTTTCCCATAAATACATTCAGTAGTTACAAGGAGGCACAAATTCCACACAGTCCCTCATAAAGTCATGTTTATGTACAAGAAAACATCTCCAGATCACAGAATATAGTAAAAGTTTTTGAGGTGCACATTAATAAATAGTAAAATGTGTGCATGTTTAGTAGCAATGAAAATACAATTTTTATTGACTTCAATGGCTAAAAGCAAATCCTGAAACATTAAGTACAGTTTTCCAGTACAGATGCTCACTGACAATGTTAAATGTTGCATTTTGTATCACCATACAGCGAGACCTTCGGAGGTGGTGGTCCAGATTGCTGTACACACTGGTACTTCTAATACCCAGTAACACATCCGCTTACAGTGATGCATGCCTGTATTCGTTGTGGCATACTATCCACAAGTTCATCAAGCCACTGTTGGTTCAAATTGTCTCACACCTCAACGGTGATTCGGTGTAGATCCCTCAGTGTGGTTGGTGGGTCCCGTCGTCCATGAACAGCCCTTTTCATCCATCCCAGGCATGTTTGATAGGGTTCATGTCTGGAGAACATGCTGGCCACTCTAGTCGAGCGATGTCATTATCCTGAAGGAAGCCATTCACAAGATGTGCACGATGGGGGCGTGAATTGTCACCCATGAAAACCAATGCCTCACCAATATGCAGCTGATATGGTTGCACTATTGGTCGGAGGATGGTATTCACATATTGTACAACCATTACGGCGCCTCCCACGACCACCAGTGGCGTACGTTGGCCCCATATAATGCCACCCCAAAACAGCAGGGTACCTCCACATTGCTGCATTCGCTGGACAGTGTGTCTAAGGCATTCAGCCTGATCGGGTTGCCCCCAAACACGTCCCCGACAATTGTATGGTTGAAGGTATATGCGACACTCATCGGTGAAGAGAACGTGATGCCAATCCTTAGCGATCCATTGGGCATGTTGTGGGGTGTATCTGTACTGCACTGCATTGTGTCGTGGTGGCAAAGATGTACTTTGCCATGGACGTCGGGAGTGAAGTTGCTCATCATGCAGCCTGTTGCGCACGATATCCTGTTTCTTGATGGCATTGCTGTCAGGGTTCCTCCGAGCCATAATCCATAAGTAGCAGTGATCCACTGCATTAGTAGCCCTTGGGCGGCCTGAGCAAGGCATGCCATCGACTGTTCCTGTCTCTCTGTATCTCCTCCATGTCCAAACAACATCGGTTTGATTCCCTCCGAGATGCATGGACACTTGCCTTGTTGAGAGCCCTTCCTGGCACAAAGTAACAATGTGTACATGATCGAACTGTACTATTGACCGTCTAGGCATGGTTGAACTACAGACAACATGAGCTGTGTACCTCCTTCCTGGTGTAATGACTGGAACTCATCGGCTGGCGGACCCCCTCCATCTAATAGGTGCTGCTCATGCATGGTTGTTTTCGTCTTTGGACGGGTTTAGTGACATCTCTGAACAGTCAAAGGGACTGTGTCTGTGATACAATATCCACAGTCAATGTCTTATCTTCAGGGGTTCTGGGAACTGGGGTGATGCAAAACTTTTTTGATGTGTGTAGAATTCTTAACTCTTGTGTCATAATTTGGTTGTGATCCAAATACTGTCCTCCATATTATCTCTGTAATAGAACACAAGAGTCTCTATTACAGAGTGCTATGAGTCTAACTGTTTAATGATTAACTGTCAAAGTCATTAATAAACTTTTGAGAAGAATAATGTGAAAGAGGAAACAGCTCTAACATTTGCTACTGCTTCTTTTGAAGTAATTCTCTAAATAGGCAGCAGAAGGCAGCACCTATCAAGTGACAGGTAGCAGGACGTCTGTACATTGCTCTCATACAAGATGAGTCCAGTTTTCGAGAAAATTGCAGCCCGTGGTATACTTATGCTTCGTCTCCAAAGTGTTAAGCATAAAACAAAAACATATGTGTCAAGTGCAACTTCCATACTTATTGCTCTGAAATTTGCTTTCAGTCAGGAAAAATTTGTCATTAAGGTGTTTCTCTCCCCAATTTTTCTTATCTTCATTGTTTTTTTTTTATTTGAATACAAAAAATTTTGATTTACATTTGAATCAACACTAAAATGTGTGTCAATTACCCATGTTTTTTGGCCCAGCTTTCATTTTAGAACAGTAGATTTTCTTCTGCAAAATATTTTGTCAATTTTTTTCTTTTCAAATTTGTGTGTTTGTGCTACTTGACAGTGATGTTATTGGATGACTACATCACATGTCCTATGCTCTGAATATCCGCTGCCATTGTCTGGCAAGGTCATGGGACAAAAGTGCGTCATGCAGCACAATTTGTATTTCAATGTAAAAGCTACAATGCTAGTTTGTTTGGATTTGTATTTATACTTCAGTAGTATGAAAATATACAGTGTACATGGTGTCATGCATAAAAAATCTTTGCAAACCATGTTATTTTTTTTGCTGGTTTTCATTTCCTAAAATGCCAGATTGGTAAGTTTTACAGTTCCGAGGGAAAGTATATTGTCACCTAACACAGAAAAAAATGTAAAATGTACTTGCACTTGGGTCTTTACATCTGGGAAAAGTTTTATTGAATTCAAACAGAAAATCCAGGAACTTTTTCTTCCTTGTCCACATATATGCCCTGTAAATGCACATTGATATAGATTTTTTTATAGTTATTGTTATTTTTGTAGTGCTGTCACAATTAAATTCAGATAGGTCATGTAGAATGAAAAACATATTCAGGTGAGGTGATGTATTAATTGTTATTGGTGGCACAAATGGCACTGAAAAACCTCTGGAAGAATTTTGGAAGAATGTGATATATTCTTTGGAATACAAACTTAAACTCACAGACAGAATGAATTTAATAATTCATCCAATACTGCTTAGACAAATGAAAAAAATCAGATCTGTATATCTCATTATGTTTGAAAAAAATCAACACTGCCACAGGCGTATGTAGCAAGAGATTATCTGTGAATTTTGACATCATGTGCCTGAAAAGAAATGACTATACAACTCATGGCTTACATTTAAACAAACAAGGAAAGATTCACATTTGTAATAGGCTCCCTTCTTTCATACACATGGAGGAAACTGAAAAACCAGTACCGGTACAGGGGAAAAGCGTACGCAGATGGACAGTCAGATAAAAAGTGCCAGTCTTGAAGTGAAAGTACCACACATAAAAAACAGTCAGTTATGGACCAGTACATAACAATAAAATGAGCTCAAAGTAAGTCTCAGCAACACACTTACTAGGTTAAATTTCAAGTCATCAAATGCAGTAACAAGGCAGTTTAATGGACAGATGGGTGAAAAAGGACGAAAAAAAGTGGAAATTGGGAACATTTCAACAGAAGAAAGTCAGGAACTCACATATGGTGAACCAGCAAGCCATATGTCAAACACCATGAATGCCATCCCTGGAAAACATTAGGATTTTTTCCCACTAGGTATACTAGTTCAAATAGTGAGGTAAGTGGTCAAGCAGGAAATGATTTACTCCCCGTACCTAATTTTGAATTCTTCCTTCAAAATGTTCAATCACTCTCAAATGAACTAAATGAAATAGAAGTAATGTTAAATGACCTAAATGATATTTCTGTACTATGCTTTACAGAACACTGGCTCAAATAAGATATGTTAGAACAAACATACATTCCTCAGCTCAAACTTGCAAGCATATTTTGTAGGAAAATATCCAGTCATGGGGGTACCTGTGTATATGTTAGAGAAAATATTGAATTTAGTAGTGTAACTAAACACCGAAAACTATCATGGGAAAAAAATATAGAACTCTCTATACCTGAACTACAAAGGCAAAATACAGTTATTATTTGTGTATACAGGTCACCAGATGGAGACAAAAAGTGTTTTACAATCACATGGGGGACTCTTGGAAGAAATTCACTCTCCCAAGAAAAATATAATTATATGTGGTGACTTTAATATTGATTTCTCGAAATCCAATAAAGTCAGAGATGACATTATAAATCTACTACCATCATTCAACATAAGTGCAGTGGAAACTAAACCAACTTGAGAAACACCAACCTCTGCATCTATTATTGATCATATCTTGATATATACGTGCAAATATGCCTGTAACATAGAAGTTGTAAACACGGGTTTTAGTAATCACAATGCTCAAATTCTTGCAATGAATATTTTAAGACTCTCAGTTCCCAGTAGAATACAATACACTGGAAGGAATTTCAGCACAAAAATGTGGAATATTTTTGTTCTCTCCTAAAGGGTGAAAGTTGGAAAGATATATGTGACTAATGATAACAATGAGAAATATCATATGTTTATGGCTATATTCAAATATTTTTTTGAAATGGCTTTTCCCAAGAAAATGACTACATTTAAACCTACTAAAAAAACAAATAAGTCGATTACAAAAGCGATAAGGATATCATGTCAAAATAAAAGGAGATTAAATGAATACTCCAAGCAAAACACTAATCCTGACTTTATTACATATTTCAAAAGATACAAAAGAATACTGACACGAGTTATTTAAAAAAAATAAAAAAAAACAAAACTAGAAAATGACAAAATATTGTGTAATTTCAAGAATAAAACTAAAGCAACCTGGCAAATCATAAGGAAAGACATGGGCACCAGACCAGTTAATCACAGTAATATAGAGCTGATTATGAGTAAAAATAAACTAACTGACCCCAAACACGTGGCTAGTGCTTTCAACAATTATTTCTCTAATATAGCACAGCTGCTAATAAATACACACCTTGACAAACAGCCAGCTGTCACTCAGATCAAAAAACTCACCAAAACACATTATTCATGTATCCAGCAACACCTGAGGAACTGTCAAGAATCCTAAAAGAATTACCTAATTACTTTTCAGTGGGTGTCGATGAGATACCAGATGCTATTATCAAAGTTAGCTCAACATTTATTGTGAAACCACTAACAGACATAGTAAATTCATCTTTTGAGAGTGGTGTATTTCCAAATAATCTAAAAACTGCAAAAATAACTCCTTTGCATAAGAAGGGTGCAAAAATTGATATTGCTAATTATAGGCCAGAGTCAGTATTGTCAGGCTTCAGTAAAATTATGGAAAAAATGTTCCATAGAAAATTAACAGTTTTCTTAAATAAAGAGAGGCTCCCAACATGGGTTCAGAGCTGGAAAGTCAACTCAGACAGCAAATATTGCCTTCTTAAATGAACTATTAAAAGCAGTAGATGATAAGCAACGTGTTTCTGGGATATTTCTGGATCAAAGTAAAGCCTTTGATGTTATTGATTTTGGCATTATCTTGCATAAATTAAGTAATTATGGAATTAGAGGCCATTCTGAAAGGTGGCTCCAGTCGTACCTCAGTAATCATCAGCAGATTACAGAAATAAAAGACAAAGACAGTGAAACACAAAAAAAATTTCTAGCTTTTATGGTGATAAGAAGAAAATCAAGTATGGAGTCTCACAAGGGTCAGTTCTGGGACCTGTCCTAATTCTGCTGTATATAAATAACTTGGCTAATAAAATACGTGATGAAACCATTGTACTCTTTGCAGATGACACTACTATTCTAATTAAATCACAGAATGAGGAAAACCTGCAGGAGGCTGCAATATCAGTTATGCATTCCTTAATACACTGGTTCAGGACTAACAGGCTCCTCATAAATTCTGAAAAAAAGAAAAAAAAATGTGGCAGTTAACTTCCACACCACACAAAACCTCCATCCTGCAAACCCTGTTTTCACCATTGAAGGAAAAAATGTGTCGAAGGTCAGTCATACAAAATTTCTAGATATGCATGTTTAGGCAGATCTGAAGTGAGAGGCGCACCTAAACAATTTAAGTAAGAGACTGAATTGACTAGCACATGCTGTTATGGTCCTCACTCAGAATACAAGCTGCTCATTAGTGCTGACAATGTACCAATGTAGTATACAGTCACTACTTATATATGGAATAAATTCTACAAAAAATTTAAAATACAGAAAAAGATTATCAGAGTGATAAAAAAATCTAAATGCAAGGGTTCCTGCTGACCCCTTTTTAAAATTCTCAACATATTGCCACTGTCCTGCTTGTATGTATACGAAATACTAATTTTCACTGAAGGGAGCATCTCATAAAAGAAAAAAAACTCTTCAGACACAACTGTGATATACACACATACGAAATTAGGCAGAAGATGAACCTATACATGAACACAGTAAATACAAACTCATGCAAAAGAGAAGTGTATCTTTTTGGAGCTATATTATATAACCATTTACCTTCTTACCTAAAATGCATACCAACATTAAATGCATTTCAAATAAAGATAAAACAATTCTTTCTTGACCACTGCTTCTAGTCTATGTTTGAATTTATGGAACATCATAATAAGTATAGGCCTACCTCATTTACCAAATTTTACTAAATGTCAGTTCATAATATAGTTTTGCGTTGTGCTTATCATGTCATTACACTTTATAATTGCTATTATCACATGTAGAAGCAATGTAGTACACCGACCTACATTATTATGAATTTGATTATGTCAATAATGTAGTCAAAATGACTATTGTATTGTAAATTAACTAGAATTATCACCATCCTATATCACATGTACAAACAATGTGCAAAAATGGTTCTTGGACAGATAAATAAATTTACCTCAGATCAAGGCATTTCTAACTATCATATATCACTAGGTCAAAATTAGATGAAAAAAAGGTGGTAGTGATTAATAATTATTTCTCTGAGTTGCAGTGTGATGAGTTGTGATAATTCAGTGACCAGTTCTGTAAACGTGTAATTTTGAACTCTACCCTTATTCAGTGTAAACTCCAGTTATCATCTTACAACTATCTCCATGCAGATGATGTGATGTTGAGGAGAAGACTGAAGTTTCAGAGAATTGCCTGGAAGAATCAGTGTGGAAAGATATGGGATACTGAACTACTGAGGAAGTAGGACGTGCATTTGGAGTTCTGTAAGGCTGTAGATAAAACAATAATGAATACCAAATCAAGCATTTCTGGTGAAGAGGAATGGACATCTCCAAGAAGTGCAATCATAAAAGATGGACTTATAAATATAAATACAAGGAAGACAACCAGACAGAAACCTTCGGTAACAGAGTAGATACTTCAATTGAATGACAAAAGAAGGAAATACTGTACAAACAAACACAGGAAAAGACTGGAATATAACAATGCAAGTCACTTGGGAATGAAATAAATAGGAAGTGCAGGGAAGCTAAAGCTAAGTGGTTGCAGAGAAAATGTGAACACATCAAAAAATAAGTGCTCATCAGAAGGACAGATTCAGCATATAGAAAAGTCAAAACAACTTTCAGTGAATTTAAAAGTAAAAATGTCAGAATTAAGAGTGTTAGTGCAATTCTAGTGTTACTTGCAGAGCAAAGAGTGCATTGTTGGAAAGAATACGTTAAAGGCCTTTACAAGCAAAAAGACTTGTCTGATGATGACAGAAGAAGAAATGGGAATTGACTTGGAAGACATAGGTGATCCAATAGTAGAGTCAGCATTTAACAGAGCTTTGGAAGACTTGCAGTCAAAAAAGGTGTAAGGTGTAAGGTGTAGGTCCTTTGACATTTCTAAAGTCATTAGGGGAAAGTGGCAACAAAATGGTTCTACAAGTTGGTGTGTAGAATCTATGAGACTGGAGACATACCATCAGGCTTTTAGAAAAATATCAACACTTCATTTCAAAGATAGCATGGGTATAAAAGTGCGAGTATTATTTGACAATCAGCTTAACAGTACATGCATTCAAAAATAATATGCAGACGCTTGGAAAAGAAAACTGAGGATTTGTTAGGTTACAGTCAGTTTGGCTTGAGATACAAAGGCACTTGAGAGGCAATTCAGGCATTGTGCTTGATAATGGAAGGAATACTTAAGAAAAATCAAGCCTCTCTTTACAGGATTTTCTGCCATAGAAAAAGCATTCAGTAATGTAAAATGATACAAGATGTCCAAAATTCTCAGAAAAAATATGTAAACTGTAGGAAATGATGGGTAATATACAATATGTTTAAGAACCAAGAAGGAGCAATAAGACTGGAAGACCAATAATGAAGTACTTGGATTAAAAATGATGTAAGAAAGGGATGCAGCCTTTCTTCCCTACAATGCAGTCATCACTTTTAAGAAGCAATACTGACCTTACGACTTATCTTAGAAGAAAGATTAAGGAAAGGCAAGCCTACATTTCTAGCATTTGTAGACGTAGAGAAAGCTTTTGACAATGTTGACTGGAATACTCTCTTTCAAATCCGGAAGGTGGCAGGGGTAAAATACAGGGAGCGAAAGGCTATTTACAATTTGTACAGAAACCAGCTGGCAGTTATAAGAGTCGAGGGACATGAAAGGGAAGCAGTGGTTGGGAAGGGAGTGAGACAGGGTTGTAGCCTCTCCCTGATGTTATTCAATCAGTATATTGAGCAAGTAGTAAAGGAAACAAAAGAAAAATTCGGAGTAGGTATTAAAATCCATGGAGAAGAAATAAAAACTTTGAGGTTCGCCAATGACATTGTAATTCTGTCAGAGACAGCAAAGGACTTGGAAGAGCAGTTGAACAGAATGGACAGTGTCTTGAAAGGAGGATATAAGATGAACATCAACAAAAGCGAAACGAGGATAATGGAATGTAGTCGAATATAGTCTGGTGATGCTGAGGGAATTAGATTAGGAAATGAGGCACTTAAAGTAGTAAAGGAGTTTTGCTATTTGGGGAGCAAAATAACTGATGATGGTCGAAGTAGAGAGGATATAAAATGTAGACTGGCAATGGCAAGGAAAGCGTTTCTGAAGAAGAGAAATTTGTTAACATCGAGTATAGATTTAAGTGTCAGGAAGTCATTTCTGAAAGTATTTGTATGGAGTGTAGCCATGTATGGAAGTGAAACATGGACAATAAATAGTTTGTGTTGCTTAAGGCTTTCCCGATGGACATGTTGTATATATGGTTCTCGGGCGAGATGTCGGATCTCAAAGTGAAAAGTCCACAATATTTCGTCAGCGCAACTGGCCGACATCTTCAGGTGCGATGAACACACTGCTAAGGCAGGACCAGGGCTCCCCATTTATGCCAGTTTTAGGCAGGAAGTGCACATGCGTGGAGGTGCCAAATTCGATGGCCAATAGTGACGATATCAACTGATAGCTGGAAGGACAGTAACGCCACCTACAGGATGAAGAACCAAATACTTCGGCGCACGCGCGGAGGCTGCCGCCGCCGCTGCTCTGCGCTGCCATCGGCATCCCCAGCGACCTCTGTCGCCGATGGCAGTGCAGAGCAGCGGCGGCAGCCTCTGTGTGTGCGCCAAAGTATTTGGTTCTTCATCCTGTAGGTGGCGTTACTGTCCTTCCAGCTATCAGTTGATATCGTCACTATTGGCCATTGAGTTTGGCACCTCCACGCATGCGCACTTCCTGCCTAAAACTGGCATAAATGGGGAGCCCTGGTCCTGCCTTAGCAGTGCGTTCGTCGCACCTGAAGATGTCGGCCAGTTGTGCTGACGAAATATTGTGGAGTTTTCACTATGAGATCCGACGTCTCGCCCGAGAACCATATATACAATAAATAGTTTGGACAAGAAGAGAATAGAAGCTTTTGAAATGTGGTGCTACAGAAGAATGTTGAAGATTAGGTGGGTAGATCACGTAACTAATGAGGAGGTATTGAATAGGATTGGGGAGAAGAGAAGTTTGTGGCACAACTTGACTAGAAGAAGGGATCGGTTGGTAGGACATGTCCTGAGGCATCAAGGTATCACAAATTTAGCATTGGAGGGCAGCGTGGAGGGTAAAAATCATAGAGGGAGACCAAGAGATGAATACACTAAGCAGATTCAGAAGGATGTATGTTGCAGTAGGTACTGGGAGATGAAGGAGCTTGCACAGGATAGATTAGCATGGAGAGCTGCATCAAACCATTCTCAGGACTGAAGACCACAACAACAACAACACAAATAAAAGATAGGTTCAGGAGTGGAATTAAAATTCAGCATGAAATAATATCAATGAAAGATTTCCTGATGATTTTGCTATACTTAATGAAAGTAAGGAAGAATTCCATGACTGAAGAGAAGGAACTGTGTACTGAGCACAGGATATGAATTGAGTGGAAATGGAAGAGAGACAAAAGTGATGTGGAAATGTAACATTAAAATAGAGGACCACAGAGTAAATGAAGTGAAGGAATTCTGCTACTTTGGAAGCAAAATAACACATGATAGATAAAGTCAGGAGAACAGCCTAAGAGTGTACTCCTGGCCAAGGAAGTCTACTGTAGTCTGATTCATGACAGATGGCAGTTTGTGCAGGTCAAGCTGTGGATGGGGATTGCATTGTTGCCTGCTGCAAATGACAGTTGTGGTATGTGCATGCACTTGCTTTGCTCTTGAAGAAAGTATGCATCCTACAAGTTTTGTCTCTCAGATTGCTTATGTAGAATTTATTACTTGCCACCACCATCAGCATTGACAACTCACAGCAAATGGAATAAAAATTCACTAAATAACTCCCTACCATCACATTTAATACATGCATTAGCTATGAAATTCACAGCAGAAAGCTCAGAACACTACTGAACTCTCACTAGTTATTGGAGAATGCATGACATAAGTGTGCAGAACAATGACTCCTACTATTGCATCAAGCACTGATATTAATTTGAGAAATAAATGTCTAAGAATGTTTTAAGTGCAACATTTTATAGGAAGGTGTCAGGGATGGTGGGAAAACCAGAAAATGTTTGAGACATGTTACTACAGTGGGATGTTGAAAATTAGCTAGACTGATAGGATAAGAAAAGAGGGTATCTTCTGCAGAATTTGTGAGGAAAGGAAAACATGAAGCACAGTGATAAGAAGGACAGGGTGATACGACATGTGCTAAGATATCAGGGAATAACTTTCCTGGTGCTAGAGGGAGCTGTAGAGGGTATAATCTGTAGGGGAAGACAGAGATTGGATGCTGGGAGGACATTGTGTGCAAATGCTGCTCTGAGCTGAAGAGACTGACACAGGAGAGGAAGTCATGGTGGACTGCATCCAACCAGTCAGAAGAGAGATGCTTTGTGGAGTGCGGATGTTTCTTTTACAGTTTTTGACACATTTTTGTGATCTGTACTATTATATGTGTATCATCTGACAACTATATATAAAATTAAAGCTTCCAGTCTGGATGTTAAAATTCAATTTATTACTGCTATATATTTCACAAGACGAAACGTATTGAATAACCTGTGAAAAACTGGTGAAGCTTATTATTTAATTTTTGTGAATCCACTCTGATATATGAGGACCAATGAGAGACATATCTCAAAGTGATACAAGATGTTTCAATACCTTAATATAGAACTATGGCTGGTGGTGTCAAGTCTGTCTCCTTTTTGATAAAGGAGAGATGGTTAACAAGGTTATTGAATTCAAAATCTTAGCAAAAAAACTCCAGTAACTATCCCAAGCAAAAAAGGGGAGTAATCGAGACGTCGGTAGAGCAAGCTAAAATAATACATGAGCCACAGAGCTTGGAGGAATAGTTCAGTTATTTAAGAACCAATGTCAAAAGAATCAGTTGCTCTGAAAAAGAGAGAAATAGGGTACTGCAATATTGTATTGTATTGAACTGGGGACGTAGAAACGATGGAGAGGCTTCGTCCCCGCCGTAGCCTCAGTGGTACATAACCCCACAACAGGCTACAGCAGTCCACTAACCCCTCCGCTGCCCCACACCGAACCGAGGGTTATTGTACAGTTCGGCCCCCAGTGGACTCACCCAGGAATGTCTCACACCAGACAATTGTAACCCCAATGTTTGCATGGTAGAGTAATTATCGTGTATGCGTATGTGGGGAAAGTGTAACTGAGACAGAATAAGGGGAACCAGCCCACATTTGCTGAGAAAGATGGAAAACTGCCTTAAAAACCATCCACAGACTGGCCTGCACACCGGACCTCAACACTAATCTGCCAGGCGGATTAGTGCCGGAGAGCAGCATGCCTTCCCGCCCAGAAAGCAGTGCGTTAGACCGCATGGCTCACCCGTCAAGTGTACTACAATATAGTAAAAGATCTGTATCTTCTGGCAAAAAAGAAACAGCTAAAGGAAAAGTTTTCCTTTGGTTCCTTTGTATCAGCAGAGAACTAAGAAGACTTGATATTGATAGTGTTTAAACTGAAAAGAAATGTAGATGAATATCTGAATATTGCAAAGAACTTATGCCCACCACTTGCCACAGCAGGTATAAATAAAATTCCTTGCCCATGTAGCCAGGTGTACATAGGAACTACTAAAAGCAGCAGCAACACATGGCTTTAAAAAAATCTCTTCTAAGCAACATAGATAAATTTCCAGTAATCAATCATGCATTGGGACCAGACAACCACAAAAGCTAATTCTCTGATGGTATAGTTTTAAATCTGTACTATGTTAAGATGTACGGAGAGCCCTTAAAAATTCAGAACCATAAAAACAACTTTAATGGAATAGATAAAGAACTGAAATTAGACAAGTTGTCAGCCTTAGTGTTAGAAAAAGCAAACAAAATCAACCGTTCTGCTGTAAAAAAATCCATAAAACACTTTGACATGACTCTGCGATCGTTGGTGGCTTCTGGATGACACCATGGACAAACTGTGATGTTCTCACATATGAACAGTTTGGCAATGATGGCTCACTGAGCATTTTTAACTTTCAAAATTAAATTACTATATCAGTATAGACTTTGAGGATGTCTCCTACAGTAGGAGAGAAAACATTAGGCACAGAAGCATGTCTTGAGCCACAGTCTAATGCCCATAAAACTGAGATCACCAAGGATATGATGGGACCAGATCATCGAGTGGTTTGAGATTATATGCAAAAAACTCAAGTCACTAGTCAAAAGCAGTGCCTGAGACATTGTTGACGGAGAAGAAAATAGAAAAATAACTGATCATGGGCAGCTTTGAGAAATGAGTATGTTAGAGACACATGTGTTCTTTGGAGAAAAGCATGTTCAAATATTGTACCAATGAACCTGAGTTGAATTAATGGAAATACAGCTACAAGTATTGAGACTTTTTAACTATACAAGACTGACGTTAGCCAAATTCAATTTTTATATCATGCAGCTGGATATCATCTCTGCATAGTCTCATTCATCAAAGTCTTAAAGAATTAAGGACACATCAGACAGGTTAACAGTAACATGTCAAGTTAAATGGAACTCTGGAAGTATATGAACTTCAGTCAACAAATTCAGATCCCTGTGTGTATAAAGACAATCAGAGGAATTGTTCAGTCTTCCTATTTATTATCCCTGTGCCACAGTATCACAACATGCTGATAGAGGAGCCAAAACAAACTGGTGCATCCCATGGACGTATTGGAGTTTTGTGTGGTAGTTGGTTTTCTGTATTTGGAGAGGAACAACACTGCAACAACCCATACTGAACTAGTGGAAGTGTAATACAACAGTGCATCATCATATAACACATTGGTTAGGTGATGCAGATATATGAAAAATTTGTTCTCACATTTCTGAAACTTTTCCTAGAGCTGGATGTAAAGTAAAATATTAGATGTTTTAAGAAAATAGATTATAGATAGTTCCTCAGGTGAGATATAGTTGAGGTATGGAATGTAAAAAGTAGCTCAGTTTAGTTGACTGAGTCTGACCTGAGTGTCACATTCCATATATTCTTCAAACAAATAATAGAGAAAGTAATTAGCAGATTGGAAAATGCAGATAAGGGAATGAATAATGGTAGAAACTGAATAGAGATGGATAATTTTGATAGTAGAGCAGATGAAGTCAACAATTAAGACACAGAACAAAACTTCCTTGAAAGAGACAAAGAGAGAGAGTATCACAACTACAAAAGAATATGTCAAAGAAAAAATCAGCAATAAACATAAGGAAAGAATAATGAAGAAGAAATGACAAAGTCACTGGGAAGTGAACGAAGAAAGGAATATGAAATGAAGAAAGGAATATGAGAAAGTGTAGCATGTGGAATAGAAATGAGGCATGAAAACTGATTGTACAGTAGACTTCCATTGCACTTTCTTTTGAAGTGGAGCATAGGACTCTCTTAGATTTGAACCTTATATCTGGATAGTTTAGCAGTTGGTTAATATACATCTTCTAACAGTAATTTTTACTTAATCCACAGGATGCAACTTTTTCAATGAATTTTCAAATATTTGTATTATTAGACTCATCTTTACACAAATCTGAACTTCAGTTCTGCCATTGCGTTACTCTTTTTCCTTTCTTTATTTTCTCTTCACATCCTAATGGAAAAATGTCAAGTGTATGGTGAATATGCTGTATTCATGTTCTGTAGATAGTATTAATGTTTTACTCTTTTATGCTACTGAAAAAAGTTGTAAGCCCTTCAGTTGTTTCTACTTACCATTTATCTATTTTTATAGCCTGCTACCCCACGCTCATTAGTTGGAACACAGAGATTCAGTGCACGTTTCCGTAGTGATCTGCTGTTAGCCACAGGAGGATTAAGATCTACTACTACTACTCCAGCTTATATACCTACTGTGCCTCTCATCAGGGCAGCAAGTACAACAACCACAGAAACATCAGCAGTAAGTTCTGTTGCACATGACCTGCAGCTGTGCATGTTGCTTCGACTTTTCCATGGCTGACTGAATTGCAACTGGCAGCCAGACTCCAGCTTTTAACTTTCAGCTGATAGGCTATGTAACAAAGCATTAATTAATATCTCATTTAAGAGTTGCCTAACCAAGAGAGCTTCTTTGATTTCATTAATTTATATAAAATTGCAGCTTATAATTTCACTAGAAATCATTCTGGTGTTAAATTCATTGTTTGAAATTCTATATACATGTTACGTAGAATTTACATCATAATGAAAACCTTAAAGCAGCCTTAAAGAATACAACAAGCTTAAGATCAAAACTATCTATAGTAATACAAGGCTTTTTATAACTTGATGTAATTTTATGTAGTTGCACAATCAGTTAAATGTAAAAAAAAATTGCTTCAAACATTATGTAGATAACACAGAAGTGCACCTCATTCTTTGTGTTTGTACAATACACATAAAACAAAAATTTTATAAGTATAAAAAAAACTCTGCTAAAAGCACTAGTAAACATGTGTCAATAGTTAAATTATTTCATTTAAACATGAGCTTTTATTAATATTGTGCCAAACATTCATTACAAAGAAAATTTTGTTTCATTGTTAGATATATGATTTATTGTATGACAGATATCTGGCAAAAAATGATAACTATTCTTTCGTAAATGATTTGCCCAGTGCAGTGTGCAGTAACAGATTACTAATAGCATTCTTTAAGTGTGATTCAAAATGGTTTTGCACTGTGTTTTGTATGAATCATGAGTGGCCCAATAAAGATTCCTTCATTATTCAGGTACTCACTTCAGTTTACAATTGGTTTCAAACATCCTTCTCCCAACTGCTTAAAGCCAATGCTTACAAAAAAGCTTGTGATGGATTGTGCTTTCTCTGGTCGATTATTATCATAGATATCTACTGTCTGTCACACAGTGATCACAACAGTTAGATATCTGATGGTATTAAGTCTTCTTAGTAGACTTGGTGTTCCAATGTTTCCACTTCATATTTTGATGGTTTTACACTGCACCATAGTGGCAAGCATTATAATACTGAAGAAAATGTCCTTTAAAGTCCTCTTTCTTCCTTTGAACCAGCAAGGGATTTAGTTCTTGCAGCTGTAAATCACAATAGTTGACAGTTATGATGATTCCTCTGCTTTTCTGGTAGATATAATTACAGAAATTTGGACATTAGAGATAAAAATCAACACTTTTCCAATTAACGGTTTTCTGCTAAATTTTTTTGCATCTTATATTGTTCACATTTTGTTGTTTACTTTCCTGCTTTCTTTCATGTTCATAATTCTGCCAACAGAAAGGCTGAACCACTGACAAATATGTCAACTAACATAAATTAAAATCGAAATGTTTTGTTATTTTCACTTGTCATGGGTTGATGCTTTGAGATTTGCTGCTGCATGGATTTTGATAGGGCACTGGGATGTTTTGAATTGTGGATAGTGCTGTTTGACATTAATTCTCGATTGACCGGCAGTTTTGTAGAACAAAAAAAAATCAGAAAATGACAGTTTAAGCTGTTGAAATCAGTCATCAATAATAAAGATTTATTAATGCAATCTTAACTAAAAAAAGTTTTTCAAGTTAAATATAGATTGCTTCTTTCATTTTTTCAATATGAAGAATTTTATTCAAGCCTTAGTGAAGTGCTGCGTATGTGAACATGCCCATTTGCACAAGGTGCTTTTCATCTGTATGTGGTTAGTGGTTATGCTTTTGACAAACCTATGTGTAATGTGATTAATTTTTAGTCCACCCCACATTCATCACACTGATTATGTTATACTGAGGTGTATAATTTTACTTGATGGTGCAAAGGTTTTAGTTGCCACTTATTTTTGTTACTTTTGTAGAGGACTTTATTATTACTGTCCTTTGTAAATTAATTAGACAGAACATAGCCCTTTATTCTTTACTTTAAATTTCTTCATTAAAACCACTAATTTTCACCTGAAAAGAGAGTCTGGTATGATACTTTTGAGGCTGAGTTGGTTAGATTAGTCTCTGGTTAAAATACTGAAACACTGGATCTGTATTCTGTAGGAGTCAAGTTCAAATTCCCATTTGGGAATCTAATCATAGGGTTTTTATTGGTTTATACAAATGCCATAACGATTGCTTCTAATGGCTGTAGCCAGTTTCCTTTCTCATCCTTGCTCATTTGAGCGAGTGATCCATCTTTAATGCTCATGCTGTTGCTAAATGTTGTTAATGTTATGATAAAAACCCAGCTGTTGAAGTAATAATGCTTAATTTTCTTGATCCATGCTCTGTAAGAAGACTCTCACCCTTATTTCTCAGCACTGCATCTACTAGTATGAAGCGAGTATGACATATTTAAGTAGCCCCTTCTCATGTTCATATTCATGTCCCTTTACATTTGATATGAAGTGCAGAACATTTTTGAATCATTCTTGTATATTAAACTCCTGTGCAGCTTATATGTATAAAAAAAAAAAAAAAAAAAAAAAAAAGTTGCATGTTCAGTCTTGTCACTAGTCTCTTCTTTTGCATGACTTGTTAATAACAAACTTTCCTTCTTTTAATGTTAATGACGACATCCTTGTAATCACACTCCCATAGGCTTTATCTGTGTGTCTGTTTGAAATCTGATGTTGTAGTATTTGTACAACAAGCCATATCTGGTCTGCAATCTTAGTTTCAATATATTTAACAAATCTGCTTTTGTTTAGTATCTTATCTGTGTTGGCATGTTGCATGCACATTGTTTTACATTTTCCTTATACTGGTTTCAGTTTTCCAATGTAATTTACTGTCATGAATTTGTGGTCATTAACTACACAAAGGTTTAAGTTTCTTATTTAAACTGTAATCAATTCTAACCCCTCAGGTAATATTTGGGATATCATCCACTTGATGTGTGAAAATATATACCTAACAGTTGATTTTTTTTCTGTATCCATTTCTTACTTTAGTGTTTCACAATTTTGATAAAGAATAGGAGACTTAGACATTTAAAGATAATTCTGTATTTCTCCACCTCAGATTTTTATGATAAAATAACTGATGTTCAGTTGTCCATAATACAACATGCCACTATTGATACAATACACATATTTAAGCCAATATTCCACAAAGACATTTTAATTGGCATTTGGAAAGATGAAGCAAACAATTTATGTTTTAGTGGGCTGCTAAACAAGAAATTAATTTTTTAATGTAGATTAGAACAAGGACAACTTTGTCAGATGATGGATGACAAGTATAACAAATTATTTTGCTGGACCTTTTGTCCTGGAAGTAAAGGAGTAGCATTCTGTGTGGAAAAGGCTTCTCTCAGGAAATTAAGCAACTGGGAAAATAAGCCAGGAGTGCTGTTAAACAGTGTAAGAATTTATTTAGAACAGTAACTTTTGACAAAAGACCTAAACAAGAAGCTCTTGCCTAATCAAGTGCAAAAAATGCAGTCTGCCACCTTTGGTGACTAAACTAATCAGTGATGCTGTAAAGAGAAACTATTACAGCTGGGATGTGAAGGTTTCATGACAAGCTAGTGCAAGCTCAGGCGTCACATGTAAGGCGAGAAAACTGGACTTTGTCCAAAAGTGTTTTTAATTGACACTTCTGGATGAAGAATAGTTTGCTGTTTATAAAAACTGGAGGGATGCAGAATTGAACAATTTAATTTTTAGTATGAATTGAGAGAACAAAGAACTGTTCAAAGTTTACATTGATGGTGAACTTGAATATAACTAATTTCAGTTTGCAGTGATGAGGGTAATAATAATGATAACAATGATACTAGTGATAAAATTTCACATGTCAAGTGAATGATGGCCCATTTAGTTTTTCAAATTTTATATTTGTGTGAGTTATGTATTATTGTTTCATAAATCAGTTGTAATTTGCAGTAGTGTAGCCAATAAAGGGGAAAAGTGAGTTTAACACTTTCAGTGCTTTGCAGTAGGCTCAGGTGCATAGATAGATTATATGACATAAAAAATAAAGAAGTCTTATCTTTTCTTATCAGAATCATTGACAAAGATGAACTTAATATAGTGTTTTTAGTAATAACTGTTGAACAGGAACAGAATTGGCCACAGCATCTGAAGAATCTTTTATTATTTTTATCTGAAAATTGACAGCCAAAAATGGGGATATTAATGCTGATGGCTGCATTGATCAATCATTGAGTTGTTCACAATACATCAGTGGAGACAAAAATGCCATTTCATTAATGGCTAAATCTGATGAAATTCTCTGTTTCCTGTGAAAATATTAAATGTGAGATTTACAGATTAAACATGCTTGAAAATATTCTTCAAAATATATCTTCTTCAATAAAATGGCATCTGATGGTGTACTGTCTTCAGTTTGCACAAATAAACTTCACTGTTCCCGTTTTTCCTGCACAGACGTTTTCTCAATATAAATCACACATTTTCTCTGTAGTATAATAATGTATAACAAAAACTACAATTTGGTTTGTACAGAATAGGCTGTTCATAATGTTTCTTGTTTCTGAAGGGATCTGGGAAATGGTCGACTAATCGTGGACGAGCAGATACACGCTCTCGCTCTGCTCGTGTGAACCTCTTGTGACGTCGTACTACTGGAGGCCATTCATAGGATCACTATTTCACTATTGTTCCAGTATTCAGTATGCAAAGTGCAAACTTTGAGTTTTTCTATAAAAAACAAATGTGCAGGCTGGTGAGAGCGTAAGCACAAATGCAACTATTTCCCACAGAAATTTTCTTTTTAAAGAAAGCGTAGTCACTCTGAGCTGCTTGGTGCAGTTCACCTTTTCTAGCTGCGAGAAATTACATACGACAGAACTAGAGATTCATCTCTAGTGTTTTTGATATCCTGAAGGATGTTGTCCATCAAAGTTTATACAACACTATCTCATTTTATTTTGAAATTGTGTATTTTAACTTCAGGTGACTGAAGGGAAATTAATCATTATCATTTTATCATTTTTTAACAATTATTTCCTCTAACTTTGCTTAACTGTGGTAGCACTGGAAGCAAATTTTTTGGAGATTAACCAAATGTAGTGGAATCTATGTAACTTTCAGTAGTCTTGCTGCTAGCATTTGTTTGGATCTCACAGCCTGCACAGTTGGCATAGTAATGACAAAATTTAATTTTGTATCAGTTTCTTTCTTTTTGTACTGTAGAGCCAGTAGATAGTGGAAATAAGTAGTTTTATTCTTTGTGATTACTGAGCGTGTTTCATCCATGAACATTTTGAAGCATGATTTATTAGGGGAGTTCCACTTGTAATGTTCTTTTTGTAATATATTATCTATTATGTGTTTATATTGTGCTGTAAATATTTTGCACAGGATATATGATCTTCAGTGTTGTATATAGTAGCTGTAAAATTGTATTTAAGTGATGTAGTTTACTCAGTCTCCATTTCTGTAGACATCATTTATTCATAATATACATTGGTACTTTTTTCATTGTGGTCTGTGTCAGTGGAACTGGATGCCTGTAGAAACAAGTAGCAGCATTAAACATCATGACCTAAGAGAGCTGTCCACTCATAATTAAGATAGTGTTTGTATCTCCATGATAACTTGTAAATTCATTGTTCTAACATCATCTCACATTAAAGCACCTGCACTGTTAATTACTGTTTGTTAAAAATCCTTCATCTAGGAGACAGACATGTATGGTGCAAAGAAATAAAGACTATTTTCATTGTAATGAATGTTTGGCATTTGTTTCAAAGCCATTAAAATAATTTTCTTAAATTAAAATTGCATTTCTTTACATAGTCTCTGAATGATTTTTAATTTCAGGAAAGTCCATCTGAAGGTTTGACATTGGACGAGAGTAGTTTGACAATGACTGAGGACAATTTACTTGATGACTCCTTCCCGGACAAAGTAACAGTGGATAATGATGTTAGTTTTTTCTTGGACAACTCTACAGAAATTAATTACTTAGATGAGGAAACAGTGAAATCTCATTCTACAAGTAGTAGTTCAGTTCCACCTACAACAGTGAGCAGCTTATCGCCTGCATCTGATAACAATGATGTAAATGCCCAGGAGACAATGATGACATCAGAAATTACTGACTCTGTTTTCACTACTCTTAACCCCGGGACCATTATACCAAACAGCCCCTCGATACAAACCACAACCAGCATTATTTCTTCCCCCTCTCAGTCATATGGAAAAGAAAGCAGTGAAGTGCCTGTGATGACTGAAACGGTATCAGAGGTACCAGAGATGCAAAGTACCACATTTGGCAGCACATCTACAACTACTCGATTTTCTCCTAGCACTCGGAAGAGAAGATTGCCTTTGAGAAAGGATTTTGCTATCGCACTCTTAAAAATAGTTTCCCGTGTGAATCGCCCTACTGTACCATTCTATGTTACAACTGTCACTTCTAATTTAAATGAAGAATCTACAGTACCATACTCCCCACCTGTTACTTCAGCAGCTGAAATGATTTCAGAGCTCTCTCAACAAGATGTCACTACCTTCTCTCCATATGTCACATCATTGGCAAAAAAGATTACAACAAGAGCTGTAACATATTCTCCGAAGGTTGTTTCTTCTGCCACTGTGGGAACCACACCACATAATTCCACTGCTAAACTAAAAGCCACTTCCATTAATTTGGTGACAGAGAAAATGCCAGAAGTTTTCACTACATCTGACTTGTTTAAATCCACATCTACATTTGCACCACTGTCTTCACCATTACTTAGCCTTTCTTCTGATGCAATAAATTCTACCACAGCAACTCCAACTGCAACTGTAGCAGTTCCCATTACTGAAACTACTTTATCAGAAACTGTCACTGTTGTTTCCAGTACTGAAACTCTCACGTCAACAGTTTCTGAAATAAAGCCTTCTACAAGCACAGAAGCTGTAAACAATCTTGCTACAAATAAGTCTGTAGCTGCCTTTACAGAAAATATTATTGATGAAATACAGACCAGTTATTCCAATAAAATTGTACATACCAGCAACTCGTCTTCTCAGGAAGCAATGAAAATTAGGAATTCTAAAATCAGATTTGTTTCTGTTGACAGACCACCTCTGGAAAGTGACAATCTTGTTACTGAATCGTCACCTGACTTAAGTTCTTCAGTAAAAGAGTCTGTAGTTACGGAGCAATCAACAGCAACTTATTCAAATACTGAAAAAGTTTCAGCATCTTCTACTGTACAAATTCCTGCCTCTTCTAGTACAACAAGTGACAGTGAGTTTGCTTCTGTAGAGATGCTGAAGATGATAAATACATCAACAATGGCTGTTTCAGTTGACAGAGCTCTTCCAAACAATGATACCCTTGATGCAAATCAACCAATCAGTCTCGTACCTTCTGCTTCACCTAACACATCCAGCATTTCCTTGCCAGTGACAGAAGCATCAAAACTCGTTATAGACTCTGTGACACAATCTGTACCATCTTCTACAGAGACTGACTCCTTAGTTAGAACACGCTTCCCAGTGAGAATTACTATTGCACCAAGAGGTACTGCTAGTACTACTACTATACCTCCACTTGTAAAAGGAAAAAGCAATAGTGATCCAGTTGCCCAAAGGAGGATTGTGGATAATGTTAATGACGAGACTCAGCATTTAGCCACTACATCTCATTATCAAACTACAACTACAGTCCGCACTCCTCTTCCCTATGTTATCTTTGGAATATTCCCTAATAACACTGTGTTCCGCAAATACCCTCATTCTGGAAAGACAGAACAAGTCAGTGAAAATGAGATTGCTAGACATCAAGAGTATTATCCTGAAGAGCAGACATCACAGACCAGTTATACTACCTCAGTAACTGGTGACCCAATAGGAAATGAAATATTATACAGGAATGCAATGAGAAATTCAGTTCAAACAAGTCTGCCTCGTGCTACAGTGAATACAAGGCTGCCTGCAGGAAGAAATCCATCAGAGAATGAAGTAGCATGGGCTCTTGGCACCAGAACAAGCATCCCTATTCCACCAGCACAAAGTGAAATAGACAGCGGGCAGCAGACTGAAATGGTAGATACTGAAACAGCACTTTGTTTATCAAGTCCCTCTTTAGGATCCAGATTATTAGCAGTTCTGTATGGTATCCCAGTTGTGCTTAGGACTCTCTCTCTATCTTTTGTGAAGATGCTTTAAGATGATTTTCTTAATTCTGATCATTCTTCTTTAATTAATTAATTCATTACTTGTAGATTTCTGTGACAGTGGAAAACGTTGTTTTAATGACAACTGTAGACAGGCACATACATGATTCTGTTGTACTTCAGATTGAAGTACAGTATTTTAGGAACATGTATTCATGTACAGAACTGCTAGTAATATCAGTGTCCTATGAAATAAGTTTATTTTTACTGCATGCAATAAGAAATACAGACTTCTACTGTGGTTGTCTTTAAATCTCCAGGTGAATCTACAAGTACATAACTGTATCGAAAAATTTCTGCAATTGTTGCTCTCTGTACATGTTGTAGGTGACTGTCTTGAATAGTAAACAGATCTAACCTTATTTGATAGTATTGGTATATACACTGGATATGCATAAACGGAAATATCACTACTATCACTAGTCCTCTAATTGCAGTTGTAAACCTCTATCAAGAAGTTTGACGTGACTGCTATAACAAATCATCTTTATAAATTAGCTTCCTTCTTGAATCCGATGATTTTTGACATTATTTCTTCATTATGGAGACAATATTTTTTGTAAAAACACAAAACTTTCTGTAGGTGATTTTATCTCAGTCATTACATAACAACCAAGTTATTTTAATTCAGGATTACTTTTTTCGCTGTGTAATAGATCAGACAGTAAAATTTATTTTATTATGTAAAGTTTATAGCCATGTAAAATGCCCCTATACTGAAGTTGTATCACATCTGTTGATGCATACAAAAAATTATTTTTGTGCCTCAAGAAAATTTACCCTGATTAATTACTGATATTTCCTGCTATATTTTTGTCATGATTTCATCATCTATCATCTTTGATTTTCAAAAACATTGCCCCAAACTGTATACAATTCAGAACTGAAGGGTGTTGATTTCAATGATGTTAGGGCTCTTATTCAGCCGAAATCTATGCACAGTTTTTTTCTTTTCAATTGTGTTGAACAGTTGTGGTCCTTCGAATGCTGTCCTTTCCATACATTCAGTATATGATGTTTCAGTCCATGCACCAGTTGTGTGATTTGCATTTTGTAGCCATGAATTAATGCTAGCAAACACAGATGCAAGATAATTTCATGCAATAGTGGTGATGGTATTTGACTTTTCTGAATATAAATGCAGATCAGTGACTCATAAAATGTCATTCTTTACATCACTCCATTTATGTTTCCTTAGAAGAGGTTGTGCCTCTTTTGGAGAGGGCTGATTTTTTGTGACATAAAGTTGAAAGGTATTCTCTAAACATCTAAAAATTCCAGGCAAATTATTGTAATGTTGCACAAACACAATATTAGAACTTCCATCACTAACTTTTAATTAATTTCCACATAAAGGAAAATACAGCCATATTGAATGATGTAGTAAGTACAACACATGCACAATGTAACTTATAGGACACCGAGGGCCTGAGGAGCCTGCTTATATACAGCTTTTTGCACATGGCACAGTGCTTGCTCTGCCATTTGTGCCACTGTGAGGTGGCCTCTGTAAACTGCCCATGGAGGCTTGCACTGTTTAATTAAGCACGCTCTGTGTATGGGATTATACCATCGTAAATGTGGCTTATAAAGCCTTGGCAGAAAACTTTGTTACTGACCCAAAGTGTCTTTCAGATCTTTGAAGATTGCTCTTAAGATTTTATAGACCTTTATTCAATGATCTAAAAACAAAGATGATGTGACTTACCAAACAAAAGTGCTGGCAGGTCGATAGACACACAAACAAACACAAACATACACACAAAATTCAGGCTTTCGCAACAAACGGTTGCTTCATCAGGAAAGAGGGAAGGAGAGGGAAAGACGAAAGGATGTGGGTTTTAAGGGAGAGGGTAAGGAGTCATTCCAATCCTGGGAGCGGAAAGACTTACCTTAGGGGGAAAAAAGGACAGGTATACACTCGCACACACACACACACACATATCCATCCGCACATACCGAATGGATATGTGTGTGTGTGCGAGTGTGTACCTGTCGTTTTTTCCCCCTAAGGTAAGTCTTTCCACTCCCGGGATTGGAATGACTCCTTACCCTCTCCCTTAAAACCCACATCCTTTCGTCTTTCCCTCTCCTTCCCTCTTTTCTGATGAAGCAACCGTTTGTTGCGAAAGCCTGAATTTTGTGTGTATGTTTGTGTTTGTTTGTGTGTCTATCGACCTGCCAGTACTTTCATTTGGTAAGTCACATCATCTTTGTTTTTAGATATATTTTTCCCACATGGAATGTTTCCCTCTATTATATTTTTATTCAATGATCACTGTATATAATTAAGGCAGATAAGCAGAAGTAAAAAGGTTAAAGTATGTGGTCCATTCCCATGACCAAACTGTCAGCGTGACTGCAGACAGAGTGCAACCAGGAGAATTTAAGTATCACTATCATTTTTCATATCAGAAACAGTGATGGATGGCGTCACACCTATCATGGCTAACAGTTGTCCTTTTTTACTGAATGCTAAAATGATATTGCTGTAGATGAAGGAAGAATGAAAGAAACATACTGTTCTGAATTGAGAATTAAACAGTAGAGGAACACATCTTAATACACCACATGGTTCTGGAGTCCATTCTTGTGTCTTCAAATGTCAACAGTAAACCTACTTTCAGATTCACAATTGGAAAAGTTATAAATGCAGTAAATAATCTCCCTCTCCTGCTTGTGAAGTACTTCACATTTATTGCCATCACCTGACTATTTTTTTAAATCACACTTAAATATTTGCAGATAGACATTCACAGCTACACTGCTACAAGAAAAAAATGAAAGAAAAAAAAACTGACAGTTGAATGAATAATTTGGTTGTCATGAAGTATGGCAACAGTGCAGTATGTAGGAGCAATATTCTCGCTGTCTAGCTGTAAATTGTTGCTAGCTGCTCGGAAAGAGAATGAATATTATTGGCTGCCTGTGGCTAGTGGAGGGGGATGCACAGAATGGCTGAAAATTGGGCTACCTTCTGTTATGATGCCGACTTTAGTACGTTTAACTTTTAAAGTCCTGTGTGTTATACTGGAATTCATGGCCTGCTCTATATACAAAATGTGGCCATTATTTAAGTAATGACAGATGTGATGTTGTGGCCTAAACTGTTTTAACTCTGTATTCATGTATATTTTGTGCTTCCTTGGGAAAGAATTTGTAACATTTCCTGTATACTACATTTATTTTTTTGTATCTTTGAATAGAGCCCGTGAAGGTGGTCTGTGACTGAAGGCAGTTGATACTTGGGTTTTAAATAAACAAAGCAGCTGATGATGAAATGCATATTTTATACATTACATGACGGCTGTTAATAGTTACCTTCCAAAAATGTTCAAATAGTTTGAGATGTGTTACAGAACACTCAGAGTGAACTGCAAAGTAATTTTAAGTAAGCATTCTAATCAAAGTCCAGTTTGCACAGTAACTGGTTTTCTCCAAGTACAGAGTCTGAAATGTCTGAAATGTAAACACTGTAAACCAAGCAATGTACCTGTCACAGAATGCAGACGTTAATTGCCGGTATTTGCATTATTGCTGGTATTTGTTTTATGGGCATAAAGGTCATTGTCCAAGGCATAATTTCTCTGCCTACTGTTTAGTCTTTCAGTGTTGGAGACATCATCAGAGGCTTTAATGGCTCAGAAAGCAGATACATTCTCTAACAAGCATAGCAGGCCACACTGTTTTATGTATCCTTGCAATGGTCAGTACATGACATCATCAGATCACTGCCTAAGATCTCAGAGTTGCACTTACATGTATTGTGGGGCTTGTATTGGGGAAGAGTTGACGCTGTTCTGTTTTATTTAGCACTACGGCCCACAATTTGCCTAATTTCAATCATACTTTTCTATTGAAGCTGTTTTTGTGCATTTGAATTTGTATGGCCTCCCTGTACATTCTGGCACAGTAAAGATTACGTCTTACGAAAATCCCGTTGTCAGAGAAACAAATCTGATGGTTCTAAATTAGACAAGTTGTGGGTCATAGTGCTAAATAAAACAAACAGTGCCAACTCTTCCACACTACAAGCTGCTTAACACATGTCGGTGTGACTCTGCAATCTCTAGCAGAGGTCTGCTGACTGCATGTATTGACCATTGCTTGGATACAAATAAACAGTTCAGTCTGCTGAGCCTGTTTGAGACTGTAACTGCTTTCTGAGTCATTAAAGCCTTTGATAATGTCTCCATCATTGGAAGATGAAATGTTAGACAGAGAATTATGCTGAATCATGCCTTGGACCATGGTCTCATGTCCATAAAAGAACTATCAGCAATAATTACCAACTGGTGTGCACTTCACTGACCAAATTACAACTGCCTCAGACCAACCCTGGGCTGGCTTATATATAGGATTATAGATATGGGTGGCATCTATTCTGTTGGACATGTCCAACACTATAGACACCACTTGTGATGAAGCAGCTGAGACATATAAATGAATAATTGGGACGAAAGGAATGGAAAACAAAATGTAACAGAAAGAGATAGGAAGGAAATAATGACTTCCAGGTGAACAGGGCACTGCGGCAACGCAATGAGGAGAGTTGAAAATTTGTGCCTGGCTGGGAGTTGAACTGGCTCATTCCACTTTTCTAGCAGTTAAGGCAATTGTATTAAAGAGAAACAGAGCTTCCAGGACTCAAACTGGGAACACTGCTTCAGTAGCAGTTAAGTCAACATTTTTACAGAAGGGGAACTACTAGGTTTGAGTTCTGGTCTAGCACAAATTTTCAACTTTCACCATTGCATTGTTGCAATGCCCTGTGCGCCTAGAAGTCATTATTTCCATCCTGTCTCTTTCTTATCCTGTTTACTTTCCATTCCTTTCACTCTAGTAGTCATTTATATGCATGAGTCTGATATGGTCTTGTCAAGGGTACTCTTGATGAGAAATACCATCTGGTTGGTGGTGCCACGGTAGTTGACAGTAATGTTGTACCAACCACTGTGTTTCCATACTGAACGGTGGCACCACTACAATAAGGATCAAAATGTTTTGTGAAAAGATATTTTAAAAAGGATTCAACCAGAAGATTGGTTCAAAAAGCTCAGAATTTCTATCATTTTCTTGTCTCAGACAAGATTATTTGAGGTATAGGTAACATAGTAGATATCTGATGAAATAACACCAATATATGAGTATGTGATGCATTCATTAGGAAAATATTATTGGGTTGACTTTTACTCAGAGGAGAATCTTCTTGACAATACTGTATCTATTGGAGTTTTCCAGTTGCCATACTCAGTGTTTCACTTGACTTTTATGCTTCTGCTGTTCTCCACTGCTGTGCCAGTGGCTCATCATCTCCCTTTGTCATCACTGACTGCACTTTGTATTAACTATAACTAGTCTCAAATAAACAGGTGCAGCCTGTTGTGAGATTCAGTCATTGGCGCTGTTGGCTTTCACAATGCACCCTTTTTCCCAACTGTAGCAGAATGCATTGTCATTTTGGGTGACGGGGATACACTGGTTCATGAAGGGGATCTTGTCACCACGGAGGCAGCTTGTTAATGTCACACTTCCACTTCAGAAAATGTTTTCATGGAGACATTTGTGTATTTAATTCTTAAACAAAATTATCAAATATTTAAGTGTCACTTTCTAAATAATCTGAATTAAGGTAAATCTGATAGCAAAACAAGATTTACAAATTTTTACAACAGGCTTTTACTAACAATCAAGATTCTTGAACTAAATAATTCATAAATATTCTTCAGGTGAAAAGCGAGGGATAGTTTCTGTGCCCTCCAGCATTTTTTATGACATTCGTGGAAGAACAGCAGAGAAACTTGCAGCATGGTACTGGTTCTTTACCATTATATCAAATGGCAAAGTAAAGTCTGATTGAGGGCTAAGACTTCCAGTTATTTAATGTTGATCACCTTATTATTTCAGCACACTCGCCACCCTCTTCCGATCAAACTTCTTTTCTCAAAGTGCTGGAGTCCCTCCTGGAAGTTAAGAGTACAAATACAAGATCTAACTCTCAAAATAAATGTGAGGCTCCTCATTAACAGTGTCTCATATACTGTATTCATATTTACAGTATTTGTGCATTACAAAGTTGTTGCATTATGCAGAAGATCACAAAACATTGATGAGGATGAAGTCCAAAAATGTTCTGTCTTCATTAACGTAAGTCAATTAAATCTATCTGTGTGACAAGTTTTCTCTTGCCCATGTGACATCACAGGCATTGTCATGCTGCTCTTGCTGTATGGTGTGCACCATGGGTCCAAGGTCAGAACTGCTGATGACACGGAATAAACCTGACCAGCAGGTACCGCGAATGAGCTGCAATGTTTATCATTGTCCTGACTTGCAGATACACATTGTCCATCCATCTCACAATACATACGCATAAATAAAACTTACATCCAAACAGTAGATTACCTAATACATTGTGGAAGTAAACTTTTTATAGTGGCGATCATCACTCATCAGTACAAAAAATGCTTGTGCAATACATCACTTCATGAAAATGATTTGCCATTCTACAAACTGTAAACAATACAACATCTGGAAGCCTGTTCACAGATGATGCTGTTATGTATAACATAGTTGCAATAGCAGAAAAATGTAATAAAATGCAGGAAGACTGCAGAGGGTAAGTGCTTAATACAGCACGTGCCAGTTGACCTCAACATATTGTGTGTAAGTAGGTGGAAAGACCCTTTCTTATTTGATTATGCTATTATCCATAATTAACTGGAAACAAGAACAACTATAAAATATCAGAAAGTAATTGTCTGGATCATCACATGTGGAATGACTAAATAAAAGTATTGTAATAAAGTCTGACTGAGACTCTTCAGAAGTGCCCTAAGGAAATGTAATTCACTTACACAAGAGGTGACTTACAAAACCATTATTCAATTGATACTTGAGAATTACCTGTCATTTAGAACAGTACAAGTAGGATTAGTAGAGGACATAGAGAAGATCCAAAGAAGAGCAGTGAATATTATCTTAAGTTAGTTTGGTAAGTGCGAGAGAATATTGTATCAAACTCTAGTGGCAGACACTACTGAGATGCCAACTCCTAAAGTTCCTAGAGCCTATGTTCCAAAGAGAGTTATGAAATGAGATTTCACAGGTTGCATTATATATAATAACTTGATTCTTGCTTCTGGCATTACTGTATTATTACTCTCTCAAGCAGTAAAGCGTTTCAAGTGGGTGGCAAAGGGTACTGATCATTCCTGATGATACTTGTGCAATTTTTATGCTTCAAAAACCTTTTACGTTTGTTTTGGTAGCTGACTGTTTGTGTTCTTTTACTCAGAGTCAGTAAGTTACTCTAAAAGCCTGGCATTCTGTAGTCATCCACTGTTAGTACATAGTCCTTTCACTGCACAGCCCAAGCTTCTATCCTTGCTCTTGACAATCATGCAGGACCTACAATTGTCAATTTCATTTTCTTGTGATTGTGGGAATTTATATATTCATTTTTCATCCTCTGTGTACACATTCAACTTTCTCATTTCTTTTGTCTTGTTTGGTAGTTGACTATCATTAAAGTTCTAGGCATTCTGCATCAACAATACAGATCACTATGAAATGTGAGGCAGAGAGTAGTATTTATTGTACCAAGGTTTCATCCCATTCCATTCACAAATGTGGCGAGGGAAGAGTGATTTCTTGCTTGCTTCTCTGATAGCCAATATTTGCTTAATTTTATCTACACAGTCTCTACAGTGTCAGCATGTAGGTAGATAGCAAATATTCATAGTTTCTGCCCTGGAAGACAGTCCTTGATGTTCATATATGTTACACACTACTCAGCAGTCTTAAAGCCTGTGACAATTTGTGCTACCCTTCTTTATATACACTTGATGTTGCCTGTCATTTTGACTTGATATGGTGACATACAGTTGAGCAATATTAAAATGTATGTATAAGTATTTAGTATGCAATCCTGTTTGTAAATGAACTGCAGTTTTCCAGTATTCTACCAATGAATTTGATGTTGTCATTTGTTTTACCTGCAAATGGGCCAGTGCAGTTGTTCTGTTTTTATCTCTAAACACTGTTACTCCAAAATATTTGTGTGATATGGCTGAATTTGGTTATAACATGTTAATACTATAGTCAAAGGATATCACGGTTTTATGTTTTATGAAATATGCAGCTTTGTATTTCTCTACATCAGAGCTACTTGAAAGTCTTTGCAATTAGCTGTTATTTTGTCAGGATCTACAATTTTTACTGAACAGAATGTCCTCATTTATTACTTCATTATCTACAAAAAGTCTGAGATTTCAACAAATACTGTACTATCCACTAAGTTATTAATATATATTATGAACAATAATAATCATAGTTCACTTCCCTGAAACAGAGTAGGTATTACTTCAATGCCTGTAGATGATTCTCAGTCCAGAACACAGAAACATAGGCTTCCACAAGGGGAGCAAGAGGGGGCACTTGCCCCCTCCTGGAATCTGGGTAAAGGCTTTCTACTCATCAAAGAATTCTCTCAAATTTATAGCAATCATTGTGTGTGACTCTAACAAAATTCAGATTTAATATTGCTGACTGTGACAGAAAATACTACAGTTTTAGCAATCAGTATATGTTGTTAGTTCATGGGAAATTATGCTGCAGTTTCATCACAGTTAAGCTGGGTTTGAACCTGTACAGACCAGTGCTAAAGTAGGGGCTTTGATCTTTTTCTTTCACTCCTTCATTCAGCCTTTACCAAGTTGCAGAAAGCAACTGGTCCAACTCCGTGGTATACGGATTATAATGTCAATTTGGAATGCATCAAAAGCGCGGTTGCAGTATACATGCCAGTCATTCCTGCACAATTCTCATAAGGACATCCCTCCTTGCAGCACAATGGAATCACAACACTTGTCTATGGATAAGGAATACCCATGATTGCTTGCTGGTTTTTTATCCAGGTTTACGTGACAGAGCTATTGTAATACACTCATGAAAACATAGCTATCCCATACTATAGATTTATTCATGTATACTAAATACCAAATATGTCAGTCAGAAAAATAAAATACCATTTCCTGCGCTAGAAAAGGGGGAAAATAATGTGAACTTTCAGGTACCACAGTACCACAAGAAGTCAGAGCTACAAATTGTGCAATTCAGTTAGCTTGACTGGATAATAATGTGACGAACTGGGAAGACAAGGATTACCTTGGTTTAGTCCTAGGATGTTAAAAGTTGATTCTGCCAGCCAATTCGATGGTGAGTTTGGGAGGCTTCACACATTCACATCATTTACTGACACTGGGTGACGCTTTATCTACCTGACAAAAAAATGTAGCTTGTAAAATACATTTTGTTTTATGCCACTAACAGTAAAAATTATAAAGTGTGAAAGTAATCCCATAGAGTCATTAATGTGATTAGATGTGAAATTTTATGAGTGAACAAAGTTTTCTAGATTGTATCAAAGTTAAGTAATCCTTTTTTCTCAGTCTATTCCCTGTTTTTCCACATTGAGAAAAATCAGTGTGGCATTTTGTCAGTCATGCTAACTTTTTTCCTATTCCCTGTTTTTAATTTTCCACTTTCAGCCCTACATTACAGGAGTGAGAATAAATGTTTTTGTGAATGTTTTCTAGCTTAATTCTGTAACTTGTTGGATACCCTGGGTTTAATCATATGAGGATGGAAGTTCAGATCACTGAACCAAAAAGGTGGTATCCATATTTGTATTCATAACATAAAAGACGTCTTTTCCAAATGCCATTGAAATATGTTTACCATTTAGGTATCAAAGTAATCTTTTACATAGATAACTATGAGTCTTTTGCGATTCAATAAGTTTCGTGTATTGCTTACCACATTTAGTTTTTGGGTCATGTCACATTCTCAAACTCGCTGAATCTGTTATATAAAAATTCACAATTTAGTTCCTCTTGGTCAAGTTACTGTGGATGCCCATGCACAGAAATATAATTTGTTTGAGGTGTTCTTGCGATAATGAATCAAAGGTTTTCCAAAACTCTAGAAATACTATTTAGTGTGGTTTCCTCTTTGCCTGAGCTTGTCATGAGTGAAACATGCAAGTTGGATTTTTTGGAACTCATGCTGAATTCCACGGAGTTTATTTTGTTCCCTGTAAGATTTTTCTGTACTACTGATTTGTGGGAGGAAGTAATATGTTGTTTGACTCCTCTTGGATTGTACCCTCTAGGAATTTTAGCAGTAAACTTCTCTCATGTAGCAACTGAATCCAGAATTGCTTCATGTGTTAATTATGTTTCCTTAGTATTCTTGCAGTGAATCTGTCTTGCATTTGCCTTTCCAAAAACTAGCTTTTTGTAGTCATTTTACTCAAAATCACCAGATATGCAACAATTGTAACTGTTTTCAGTGACTGATTCCAAACTGTCTGATAAAAAATAATGGATCCTTATAACAATTTATTTCAAAAATGCTACATATGTTGGGGTTGGTAGTTAACTGATAGCCTCTGTACCAAGAGTCCTCTGTAGAGTTTCCTGTAGTTTCCTGGCTTAGTAGCTCTCTTATGTGTGATAGCATCAGCTGTGAACAACATTACAAAGATTCCAGCATCAGCCACCAGATTTATAGGTATTATGAACTGTAATGGCCCTATAACATTCGCTTGGAGTATGCCTGAAGCTGCTTTCATATCTCCTGACTTCTTTCAGTTAAAAACAATGAGTAGAGTTCTATATCCTAGAAAGCCTTCAGGTCACTTACAAAGCTGATCCAGTATTCTGTAAGGTCATATTTTATTCAGTAAATAATAGTGTGGAACTGCGATGAATGCCTACCAGAAGTAAAAGCATGTGATGTCAACCTGTGTTCCACTATTTACAGCTTTTTGAGTCTCATCTCATCACCTTTACTGATTCTTATTCCAAAGTATATTTCTTGTTTCCAAAAGAAAAAAAAATCATAATACATGAGTATAAAATGTATTCTATAATTTTACAAAAGACTGACATCAGCAATAAAATCTGTCTGATGATCCTTCTTGAATACAGGAATGACCTGTACTTTTTTTTTCATCTGTTTTGAATGCTTCATTGATCTGTGGTAAAGAATGCTAGAAGCAACTTATTCATGTGGTATATTCTATTAAAGCCAACTGCATTATTCTATTAAATAATTTTTGGTGATTTTTCTATTCTGTGGTCATTATTTTCATGTTGTCATATTGCCATTTCTGCAACAATTGAAAACCAGAATATTGTATTCTATTTTGAAATTTCAGCTTTCCCTATGTCCTCCTCTGTCTGCATGCTTGTATTACAATGAGTGGTGGGTTAGATGTCATTGATCTGTTTCCTAACTTCAACTAAGACAAAAACTTCCTTTTTTAATATTTCTTTTGGTAATTTATACTATTGCAGCATTATGGTCACTCTTCATTGAATTGAAAAGTGTTGAACTCTGTGTGAGAGAAAATCTTAGATGTTACCCACATGAGTCAGTTCTTTAGCTAATTGCTGAAGATAAGCTTTAGATACAATGTTTAGTGCAGTTCACTCTTCATTGAATTGAAAAGTGTTGAACTCTGTGTGAGAGAAAATCTTAGATGTTACCCACATGAGTCAGTTCTTTAGCTAATTGCTGAAGATAAACTTTAGATACAATGTTTAGTACAGTATCATATGACTTCACATCCCTGCCAGTTGTTGCAATCTTGTGCATCCCCCAGGCCACAGCTGCCATTAAAATTGGTAACTTAAACTTTCTTGCTATTACCATAACATGTCAGGAAATTTCCATGCAAATTCTGCAACTTTTTCGTTAAGGCTGCTGAGAGAGATGAAGGATCTGATTACCATGTCTGACTCACCTAGGCCACTCAACTTCATCCAATCATTTCACATTCAAAATCTGCAATAACTTCATTAAATGCATTTGGTAATAGGAAGTCATAGATTGTGAGCATACCTCAAGGTAGTGTACTTAATAATGATTTTGTTACTAACAGTAGTATTATAATTTATGTGCAGTACTAGCATTGATAAGAGTTTTGATGGACAGAAAAAGGAAATTAGACACCAAAACTAAGAAATTGAGAAGAGAAGAGGATGTTGAAGAAGACAAAAAGGCAGTAATGTTTAGAAGTATTGATTATAGGTATAACCATGAGCTGAGGGCTAGAAAAGTGAAAAAAAGGAAGTAAGTGAAAGGAAGTAATGGATAAACACCAGTTTGAGTAAATGATGTTGGCGAATAGCAGCGTAAAGTGTGGAAAGACTTAATTGAGAATGACAAAAACACGAATAATGGAAGGTTCTAGGAAAAAGACAAAGCTTTCTGGGCCAAATTGTAATGTTCGAAGTTATAAAATGGTATTACTTACTGCGAGACTCTAGATGACAATGACACTAATATGGATATGATTACTAGTATCTTTCCAATGGTAGGATTTAGACCTACTGCTATAGGTCTTAGGGCAGTCTAGAGTCTTGCCAAGTGTCCGTGTTAAAGTAACGGACAGAATAGAAAGTTTTAACTTGCGCTTTTCATCCCATAATACCTAAATATTATTACATATTACATCTTTGGATTACGTGTGACAAATGATCTGTCAATAATGAATTTTGTACCAGTGAAACACAATCACCAAATACTGGTATACCCTTTTCAAATAAAGAAAGGAACAAGTTACGAATGTCTTCTGACATATTTGAATTTATGGGCTTTGTTATTTAGAAACTGGTTGTTTCATAGAAATACATTAAAATCTATAATTGGTGGAAAAATGCCTACTAACAAATTTCAGTCTTTACAAGTTTTCATATAACTGTTGGAGTTGCCATTATTAATAAAAGAGGAATAAATCAAGTCAGAGATTTTGACTGTCTGAGAGATGGCACTAGAGACAACTGCATTTTTATTGCTATGGGAAATGATAGTTCTAGTCTAATAGCATAGACTTACAGTTTCCACCTATTTCTTAAAAGCTAAGTGAATTTATTAAAACAAGTGAAGCACCCTTCAATTATCTTACTGCTTATAGACTTTCACAAAAGTCTAATCTGAATACAATACATTTAGAATATACAGATGGTATGAATAATTGACAAAAATGTGAAAACAATTTAGCTTTACATATAAGTGTACAAATCTTGTGCGTAATCCAGTGGTACCTGTAAATAATTAGTGAGGACAGGCAATCACTCTCCTGCAGATGAATGATGGTGGATCACACACACACACACACACACACACACACATGTATATAAATGCATACAGTTCAGGAAATACTCTCTTAGTTTCACATTCTGTGCATTGTTAATAGATAACTATGTTTTAAATCTCCATGAACACTTAACATTTTTCCTTTTATGTTTAGGGCCCCTTGTACATTGCAGTAATCTTTGTTTCTAATATACTTACTTCAGGCTTGTTTAATACCTCATGTAAAATTTACACACTTCAATTAGCAATAAATTGGGTTTGTCACAAACTTAAAAGTAATCACTCACAAATTCCACTGTAAATTTATCCTTCATTTAAAAAACTAGAAACTTCTTAAGGCATGGCTTGTTATTTCTGGCAATGCATGAATAAAAAAAACCTGCAGTGTTGCATTAACTAGTCTGTAATAATAATAGTATTGCATTATACACAGTTCATATTTTTGTGTTCACACTTACAGTGATGTTACTCTTTGTGGTGGATGGATGCCATATTTAATACTTCATGTGTATGAATAAGCTACATGAACTTACTGTCTCTTACTATTGGGTGAAATTAATTACTCTCAGTATAAGGCTGTATGTGATATTATTAACTCAAAACATCACAACTAATGTAGTATTTACCACCAATCTGTTTTAATTATAAGGAATGTTCTAGTTACACTTTTATCTTATTAGTAGTTATTAATTGTGAATAACCTGTTTTGACAAATAAGTTTTATGAGGCTTGTTGTGACATTCAAGTTTTTAGGCCTTTGTTGTCCAGTAAGCAGATTTCTTACTTTTCTGACATCAATTTTCATTCTATGAATGTAAAAGTACTGCTGTTGTAGTGTGTTTTATGATTTATACTTGGCACCTTTAGTTTATTCAAGTATTGGTCATATATTTAACTGTGAATTACAGATTGGTACAGCAGTATGAGGGTGAAATGATAACTCTGATAAATTTCTATGAAATAATTATTATTAAGCATTGTGACCAGGGATATAAGTTTCTCGTGTGGGTTTTGTTCATATTTTGAAGTACACGCAACAAAAAACTGGCAACTTTGTTAAGTAAATGGTGTCACAAATTTTTTAGCAATGCATGAAATGAAATGACTGTATGGCATTATTGGCCAAGAGACACTGTCTGTGGTTCTCCAGCTGTCTGGAGCAAATATTTCTATTTGACGCCACTTCAGTGATTTGAGTGTTGATGAAGATGACATGAAATGATAAGCACAACACAAATGCGCAGCCCAGGGCAAAGAAAATCTCTTACCCAGCCTGGAATTGAACCCAGACTCCACAGTCTATACCACAAGTTGCAGACCAATGGGTACTAATGAGTATCAAGCAGTGAACATATTTAAAAAAAGAAAATTTCAAGAGGGTTTGTGACTGATAAATAAAGGTGAGAGAAACTGATGAGGAATCTGCATGAATACTCTGGACACTATAGTACTGAATAAATGAATTCAAAGTGCTCACACAATTACTGAATTAAACTTGCTTCAGATGTGTTATTGATATTACTTGCAAATAAACACTGAATAAAAACCATGATATTGTGACTGCAAACATACAAATTAAGATTCATGAGATTATTGAGATGGTGGGTATTTTATATAATTAGGCATAAGATACCCTGAATGAAGTACTGCATAAGAAGAAACTGTGTGTTCTGGTGCTGTATTTATTAACTCCATACCAAAAACACTAATGTAAAGATATCTGCAAAGTGTGTTTGAAGAAACTGATGCAACCTCTGACGAATTTGAAGTGTAATTATTTAGCTGAATAAAATGTGAATGCACCATTGTAACACAGAGTTAACAGTACAGTAACAGTTTTGGGTAGATGAAGGCAAAAGCACCTCAGAATGTGATTATCATTTTATTGGCAGTCAAACCAATGGCAAATTTTATTTTGAGACTCACAAGTCATTATCATTATTGACTATGTACAAAATGCTAAAAGAGTGGCTAGCTCATTTTATGCCATGTTATTGGGCTATTGTCATAGCGAGTTCAATCATTTATGTGTGAAAAGGAGCTGTGACATGACAATATGTATGATTATACACTAGCAATTACAGTGGCAAAAGGGCAAAAGCTGGGCTATAAAGCTGTTCCCTAAGCATCCTTTAGAGTACCATATGCCATTTTTCTATTTTGCAGTCCTGGAAAATGGTTTGGGTGGAGTACATTTGTTGAATTATTTGGTTATAATTTTTAATGGAACAGAAAAGTAATTTATTCTGGCATATCTGTGAGCACTGAGCTTGTCACAGAATGCAGTGGTAAGTAAATTGTTCTTTTTACAAATAAATATTTTTTACTGTGATGTTTACAATACCCATCAGTCCACTAACTTGTTACTGTTTCTTCCATACAGGTTAAGTATATCTCGTGAGCACATGTGTGGATGACATAGCAGTTCTTCTTTGTCTGTTTAGATCAGTATTTAAATGTATCCAGTTTCAGAAAAAACAGATTACATTTGATTTGTGTGTTGAGAGCTCAGGAAGAGCTGCTGATTTGATTTGGATGCAAAAGTTAACTGCATGCTATGTTATGTACAATTATGAAGGGTTGCCACATTTCTATGTGGTGAATGTGTAACAGCTAGATTACTGAATGACTTTTATTGCAGTCTAATGTCATAACATGAGACTGCACTAAGTTTCCTTCAGTTAAAACTTCTGGGCTAAGATGCCTTGGTTGATGCATAACACTGTTCCCTAATGTTTCACCTCTTAGGAGATGAAATAGCAACTAAGTCAAAGGCTCAAGGTGCCCGCAAAATTTAAAAGAGTTGTAGAGAGGCACCACCATTGTCATATGATGCCAAATGCATGATCATTTCTGGTTGGCATCATTACCCTCAGTGTTTATTCATAAAAAGAGCTTTAGATGACTATCACAGGGAATAGAAATGAAATGTCAGGGAAAAGTATTGTGTACTGACTATGGCCTTTCAGCCTGCAAGCTTCAACTGAAATAAATACTATACGAGTAACTAATTTCAGTTTGTATGAAATTGCTGTGTTCAGTGAAAAATGGAATGTATGCAGTTATTTATGTTCTATGCAATGAGAATCTTGGTTAATTTATGATTTAATTGAATTTGTGTGTGTGTGTGTGTGTGTGTGTGTGTGTGTGTGTGTCTAATCTCACCACAAAGGAAGACCACTGGAAGTCACAACCTTATGATGCTGCCTGCAAGACTGTTATCAATCTCATAGCCAAGTAACTGGAGGAGGACCTGGTTTCGTTTCTTAAGAAAGGGGTCAATTTTGCAGCCACTCCTAAAAGCGCATGCATCACATACATCATCAATGCAGTGGAACAGGCAGTTGCACAGCTTCCACTTGAAGAAGCTTAAGAAGTACTTTTTGAAACTTGTCATGCTCTCACATGAACAAAACCTGTAAAACTTCTATTTACTCAGCGGGATCAGGAATAATGACTACAAGTAAAAGTTTTGTGTTTTAACTGATTGATATGTTCTGTGAAAGGTTCACATGCACAAAATATTATATTATTACTATTATCCCTATTGGAAACAGTGCTATTAACAGTTCCAAGGTGAGCCTTCTTCTCATCTCAATGATTTTTTATGTGTGGGCCTGAAGAAAAAGAAGGGACAACAGTAGGTAGTGTCAGGTGTCTCCTCTCTCCTGTCTCAAGGCAGACTCCAATGGATTCTCAGTCAGGTAACAGCACTAATAGAATGAAAAAGCAAGAAGAAGGCATCTCTTTCTTTCATCAAAATATAAGGGGCCTCTTAAACAAATCAGATCAACTCCTTATTAACTTTAGTGAAAAGGACAGTATAAATAATGCCCAGATTTTGTGCTTAACTGAGCATCATGTTACTGATAAATGTGCCTTGCCATCTATAGTAAGTTATAGTTTAGTAACAAACTACTGTAGGGAAAGTAAAGATAAAGGTGGAGTAGCAATTTATGTTAAGGATAGTGTAGCATACAAAGCTATAGATATTAAGAAATGTTGTGTGGAACAACAATTTGAGGCATGTGCTACAGAAATAACAACTAAATTCTACCCAATAATAGTGATGGCTGTCTACAGGGCTCCTTCAGGTGACATAAAGACTTTTCTGCATTCAATGGAACTCCTTCTGTCAGGGTTACTTTCAAAAGTGAAGGATATTGTAGTTTTAGGTGATTTCAGTATAAACTTTTTGGCAGAAAATAAGAATAAAATAGACTTTGAGAGTGTGATGACCTTACATAATCTGACATCAGTAATAAACTTCCCAACAAGAATTACATACGAGTGCCAAACTATGATAGACAACATATTTTTAGATGTAAATAGACATCAGAATTGTATTGTCAGGCAGGTTATAAGTGGGCTTTCAGATCATGATGGGCAAATTCTCACTATTTATGACGTTAATCTGTTCAAAAAGAATTTCCTTGATGGAAATTCATAAGGGTAACTAATGAAGAGGCAAAAGGAACTTTCAATCACAGGTTGCAGGAAATGGATTGGTCTTTAGTATATAGCCATGATGATGCTGATACTAAATTTAACTGTTTTATAAATGAATTCTGTGCTCTTTTTGAAGAAATATTTCCCAAGAGATGGGTCAGAAACAGTGCTTCCAATTCTGTAAGCAAGCCTTGGATTACAAAAGGCATAAAACAGTCATGTAAAACCAAAAGGGAAACTTATGCTGCAATAAGATTCTGTAAAGGTGTAGAAAAATGGGAACACTATAGAATATACTGTAAAATTTTGAAGAAACTAATATGGAAATCAAAAGCCCTTTATTATGAGAAGAAAATAGATAATTCTAATAATAAAATAAAAACAATTTGGAGCATTATAAAAAAAGAAACAGGAAGAGATACAACAAGTAAGGAAGATGTAAATAATATCAGATATGAAGGTACCCTAGTAGATAACCCCAAAACGGTGGCTGAGAGTTTTAATAAACACTTCCAATCAGTAACTCAACAGATTGGTTGCAAGCCCAATGTTGATGAAGCTGTAACTCTTTGTCAAGCAGTATATTCAAACACAATTTCAGAAATGCACCTTAATCCTGTCACTGTAGAAGAAATTCAAAAAATCATCATGTCTCTAAAAAGTACGAATTCTGCAGGGGTTGATAATATATCTAGTAATTTACTGAAATATTCTTGTGTGTGGATAAGGGACATTCTCTGTCATGTTTTCAATGCTCCCCTTCAGAAAGGTGTTGTTCCCAGTAAACTTAAGTATGCCATTGTGAAGCCCCTATACAAAAAGGGCGATAAAGCTGAACTAACTAACCATCGACCTATCTCTTTGCTGACAGCTTTCTCCACAATTCTAGAAAAGCTAATACATGTAAGAATTACTGATCATCTCATGAAGAATGGAGTTCTCAGCAAGAGCCAATTTGGCTTTCAAAAGGGCCGTTCAACAGAAGACGCAGTCTACGCACTTGCAAATGAAGTCCTAGAAACCCTTAATGAAAAAATGCTAGCACTTGGTGTCTTATGTGATTTATCCAAAGTGTTTGACTGTGTTCATCACCAGATTCTCTTGCAACAAGCAAAATTAATAGGAATAAGTGGTGTTGCAGGCAATTGGCTACAGTCGTACCTCCAAGACAGAAAACAAAAAGTTGTCTTGAATAGCTCGGGTGCAGTATGTGACACTTCCTCAGTTTCTGAATGGAGTTCCATTACATGTGGAGTGCCTCAGGGCTCAATTCTTGGACCACTATTATTCCTGATTTTTATAAATGATCTACCATCATGTACAAGCCTGCCATGTAAATTTACATTATTTGCTGATGATACCACAATTTTTATGAGCAGTAGAACAAACAACAATCTTGAGGAACTCATTAATTACATACTCTCAGATGTGGTTAATTGGTTCAAGGTAAATGGTCTCTCATTAAATTCCAATAAGACCAGCTTTATTCAATTCTGTACAAAAACAGAAAAAGAGAGAGAGATAAGTGTGACATATGGTAATCAACCCATAGTTAGAATGGAAACAACAAAATTTCTTGGAGTGCACATTGACAAGAAAATGAACTGGTCTTCACATATTATTGATCTCTGTACGAGGCTTAGCTCTGCTACCTATGCTTTACGGGTTGTCTCTACATGTGTTGAACCTAACACTGCAAAAGTGGCATACTATGGCTATTTTCATTCTCTCATTGAGTACGGAATTATTGTTTTGGGCAACCAGCCATTAGCAAGGAAAGTGCTCATTGCACAGAAGCGAGCTTTAAGAATTATATGTGGATTGCGCCCAAGAGACTCGTGTAGAAATAGTTTTCGTAATCTTAAAATATACGAAACTACATGCCAATATATTTTTTCTCTCATGTGTTTTGTTTGTAAAAATATAGAGATATTTCAACCAAACAGTAATTGTCATGAGCATAACACACAGAGGAAGAATGACATACACCGTGAACTCAGAAATTTGAGCTTGGCACAAAAGGGTGTCCACTACACTGGAGCAAAACTCTTCAATGCTCTTCCTCCTGAAATAAAGACAAAAATTCATAACAAGAGTGAGTTTAAGAAAGCACTAAAAATATTTCTGCTAGAAAAAGCTTTTTACAGTCTAGATGAATTTTTAACTAAATAAATTGTAATATTTTAATATTATATAATACAAGTTGACATAATGCAACTAAGAATTTTGTTTAACCTGAGCTCTGTATCTGTTTGTGCTCTGTATCTGTTTTCTGTAGTGTTTTAATGATTCTGAGAAAATATGTATTTTCTTTTTCTGTATGGCTGCCCAAAGAATATACTGTATAAATTTTTATATAATTATGTACTCAAATTTCTGTATATGCTATAAGATTATCAGATGGTATTTGTAAAAAACTGACTCGTTCCACGTCCATGTGTATCCAACACAGTTGGACCTATGGATCACGAAATAAATCAAATCAAATCAAATCCTCTGTGGGAAGTTCTAAGTAAAATGGTCTATCACCCTGACTTGTAATTGCCAAAGTTAACTGCTCACCTTAAAAGTGGAAAATAATATCGCCACTTGCCATGTGGTTTAGTCAGGCAAACAGTTAATTCCGTGAAATCTAAGCGATCCATGATGGTGTACAGCCCTCATGAGTTCACTACCTACTTTTACTGAAAACACTATTGGTAAGTGACTAGCTCATACATCATCTGATGCACAGTGCACACAGGTGTTTGATTGATACAGACAGAGTGATATTTCGGTGCGAAGTGTCTCTTCCCACTGCCTCTCTGCTGAATTTATATATCAGTGCAGTAGACTGCCAAACAGAATGTCTGCTATCAACTGCCCTAGGCACAGATAGCAGCATCTAAATGGCCCCTTTGTTGGACACACATTAATTAATATCTCTGTTGTGTAACAATTTACAATTTTCTTAATTTTTATACAATTGGAGTTAAGTTTCCTCCAGTTACTGAAAAAGTTGTTACTCAAGTGCATTGTAACTTTTCCATCTAGAATTTGTAGAGTTGAACCGACAGTAGAATGACTTCTGAACTGTGTCTTTAAGATTCCTTGTAATGACTGTTATTTGCAATACAGCCTTGAAACCTGTTACAGGTTATACTTAATCTATTATCAGTAAGGGCATTTTCATTCCAAATTTGGTTATTAGCAAATAACTTGAAAACTATTATTGGTGGCAATGATATATTGTTAGATCAAACTGAGGCTACATATGAATTTTCATCTTTTTGAGTCTAATATTTAGCGCGTTCAATTTACTGTAAAAATGCCGATTTAGACCAAAATGTTGTTCCAAGCAAGTTGAGATGTGTAACTTTTTATTGTCATACATTTGCGCATTCTGAACAGTTTTTAGCTTTCCAACTGTGTGATATATATAAACAAAGATGATGTAATGTACCAAACGAAAGTGTTGGTATGTTGATAGAGACACTAACAAACACCAACACACACACAAAATTCTAGCTTTCGCAACCCACGGTTGCTTCATCAGGAAAGAGGGAAGGAGAGGGAAAGACGAAAGGATGTGGGTTTTAAGGGAGAGGGTAAGGAGTCATTCCAATCCCGGGAGCAGAAAGACTTACCTTAGGGGGAAAAAGGGACAGGTATACACTCGCGCGCACACACACACACACACACACACACACACACACAAATATCCGTCCGCTTGTGTCTGTATATGTGCGGATGGATATGTGTGTGTGTGCGAGTGTATACCTGTATAAATACATCATTTAGTGTGTGTGTGTGTGTGTGTGTGTGTGTGTGTGTGTGTGTGTGTGTGTGTGTGAACTTCCATAAAGACTCTTTCTGAAAGCTAAGTGATTTTTCTGCTTTTTCTATGTGTCTATCTGCTGCTCAGTGGCTTCTCAATTTGGTGGGCAGTAATATTTCTTTATATACATAACAAAGTTTGAACTCATGTGGACCCAGGGGCAAGACACTTTACCCTCATTCGTCAGCAATAACGTCTTTTTGCCTATCTGTTTCATCTGGTCCTCTTCGACCCAGAATACCATCTTCCTGGATGTTAACTTCCATTTCTCAGGTGACTTAATAAAAACAATAAGAGACAATCCTTTGCCCAGTATGCTGCATTTCTAGCTAAAGCTTTGACAGATGGGCACAACCGTTCAAAAAGAGAACAGAAAATATCTCCTGTGCCATACTCACGCATGCCTTTAATTTTCCAACCATCCTCATATACTAGGTTTGACTACTTTTGTCATAAGATTAATTGTCAACTTTGGGAATATAACAGCCAGTAAGTAAACATGTTCTGGATATTTTCATTCACCGATGTGTTATGGGATAATATTCTTGGGCAGTCCTCACTTAGACAAAAAATATTCATTACACATAAGAAAATAATTAGAGTTATGTGTAGGGTTCACATAGGTACATCCTGCAAGCTTCACTTTAAGGCTGGTGCCTCATGAGCAGAATTTTTCCACAATGGAAGACGTACTGCAGTGAGATGCTGAGTCCTGCAGCTATGCGGCTAACTGTAAAATGGCATGCAGAGAGCCAAATATGAGTATTCTGCTGCGCTTCTAAAAATTTTGTTTTATTTAAATCAAGCAAAGCTGCATCCAGCTCTGCAGTCTGTTTCTCATAAAAACTTATGCTTTTTGTGTAACCAGCATTTTGGGATTCACATGTGTTCTCCACTATACAGTCCATCTCATTTGATTATGAGGAAATTATTTTATAAGGGAATGTGATTCGTTTGTGCCTTTTGGTCTCACATCACAGCTTGATAATAAACTTGCTCTATTTTTGTTGTTGCATATAGGTATTATGTTACTTCGAAATTAAGTAACCCACTGCATATATTTTAAAAAAGCGTGTAGTGCATAAATAGTCGCTGGCTGTTTACATTTGGTACATTTTATAGCAAACATGGTTGTTAATGAAATGTTGCCAAAATATCAAAATTGTTTTTAAAGCTGGAGGCAGAGCCATGCTTATTTCTGGTTTCTATTAAACAGATAATATATATTGGCAGTTTTCCGCTATGGGTTATGACACACCTCGCCAAGATTATGGTCATGCACTATGTGGAGCTGTGGCTCATATTTCCCTTTTGTATGTGGTTTATGAAGTCAGTTACAGCCATATTCAAAGTGAACATAGCATTAAGAGTTTTTTTAAATTTTAAAACTAGAGTTAGAGGGTCACAGATCCAGCAATAGAGTTAGTCGTCTACTGTACACAGAATTTTTTCTTGTCTGCACCAACAGTTTTCTACATGTAATTGTTTTTGTTCATGGAATGTGTCCAGTGGATTCTGCTATTGATATAATTGAAGTATGCTGTGTTCTGCATAATTATTTAAGTGAGAGAGATGATCACCAACTTGAAGACACATTCACTGTGAAAGGATTTGAGTGTGCCACAAACTGGGTCAAAAGAAAAAGGATGAGTCAGTCATAAGAAACAGAGATACAAAGGATAATTATTTTGTAAGTGTATGTGGTAAAGTGCTTGGCAGGACATAAAAACCTAAAGTGTTACCTAAGGCAGAATTTTTTGTGCTGTCATATCACTTTCCCTTTCCACTATATTTTTGAACTTTTATTGTTCTGTCTTGATTGTTATTTTCAGTGCTTGTACCTTACAAACTAATCTGCTACTGTTGACTCTGTCATACTATCCAGAAATCCTTTTTACAGCTGTGCTTACTGAATGTTATTTGTTTAGTGTTCTATTTTCATTGGTGTAAGTTATCACTCTTTCCACTAACTAAACTGTCCGAGGCAATCATGTGGCTTATATCATATGATGCAAAGAAATCAATGCCATTATTGCCACTTCTTCACAAAATTTTCATTGATCACTCATTTCATTGTTTGTTCACGTTTACAGTGAGTAGCAATCTATACTTTCCATAATACTGTTGATATTCCAACCTGGATATTCTGTTTTTTAGTTAACAAATTATGCATTTATCTGTATATCAATGGTGAGTATTTTATACATGTTTCCAGTATCTTGTCGTAGCTCAGTCACACCATGAAGATTTCAGAAATCATATCATTTTGAATTTTCATAAATAATTTACCTGTCTCATCTTTAGTTGCTTGTGAAAAAACCTGTTATTGGATTCCATTGCAACTGCAGTTGAGTTAATCTATTTACTATATTGTATTGGAAAAAGCGAGATGTCAACAACAGAAGAATATAGGGGTTTCTCTTAATTTGTCACTATTGATAAGTCTCTGAACATCACATTTGGATTTACTAAATCACTAACCGTGTTGCAATCCTGATGAACTGTGTAACCCAGAATATTATTGCAATAAAAGAGGTGAAAAGAATTACTTACCAAAAATTTTCTCTCTCTATGTGAACAATTCACAGCAAATGTTCTGTCATGCCATATCTTTCATGATTATATCCTTGAATTCAACAGTCTATATGTCCCAAATACAAGGCCTTTTCTCTACCTTCATTATTAATATTTTTGTGTTGAGTTTCTCTGTACCCAGAGGAAACATCATGGAAAACACAGAATCGAGAATGCAACACCGTGTGCTTTCAATTGGCCAGTCCACTCCCAGTACTGACTGCCATCAGCTGGCCCCTCTTTACACACCTGCCACGCTACCCATGTGAACTGCTCAGTTTATTCTCATGGCCCATGGCACTGTGACTCCCACCATTTAATTCCCATCTTGCTATGGGCGAAATGGCTGGCAAGTGGCAAAATTCTGCAGCTGCAGATGTTTCATCCTATGTTGACTGCTGCATCTACCTCATGCCCCATAGCAGTGCATCCATTTACCACACAGCTTACGTTTCACAAACATTCCACTCATGTGAACCCGGCCTAAGCTGCTGGGGACATTAACCACAGCCTCACACTATATTTGTTCACTTATGAAATTCGCTATCAACAATCCCTCTGTGCTAATACTAGAGGTATTCACAAGTACAACACTAGGAGGAAAAATGATCTGCAATACCCTTTAATGAATCCAACTTACACCCAAAACAGGGGTGTAATGTGCAGCTATAAAACTCTTTGACAATCTACTCTTGAAAATAAAATTCTGACAGATGGGAGAAGTGTTTTCAAATGCAGTTTAAAGATGAAACTTCATGGCAGTTTAAAGATGTTTCTCCTTATCAACTCCTTCTGTACCATAGGGGAATTCTTGAAAAGAAATAATTAATCATTTTTACATAAAAAGCTGTAAATGATCAGTACGTAGCCATATAAATATTTTTTCATGGGTGTGTGTGTGTCCTAAATTTGTTTTATTGAGACATTCTGCATCACAATATTTATTGTGAATATTATCTATGGAACAACTAACTAACTAACTAGGTACAGAGGGGCACCTCCCTTATTATCCAATAGTACTGTGGTCTGGAACAAGCTGAGCACATTCTCTGTTGTGATTATGACTACCTGAAAGGAGCCCTTCTCAAAATCCTTCTCACCTCTCCCAAAGTGATATTCTGTCACCCACCTAATCTACAAGGTATCTTGGACTATCCTCTGCCACAACTACACTCAGCGCCTTGCCACATGGACCATTTCCCTGTGGAAGACACATGTATAAGATGTGTCCTATAGATTCAAATAAACATATCCTATTCTAGGTATGTCGTAAGTCTATCCTACCACATCAAAGGGAGAGTTATGTGTGAAAGAAGTCATGTCATTTATAAACTCTGTTGCAGCTTGTGCACAAACTTCATTAAAGTCTACACAGCAACAAACCACTGGGAATCCCGGATCTGTTACCTTGAGGCTGTCTTCTGTCTTGTTGAAGCTATTCTCGTGTTTGTGTATTTCTATAGCTTCTGTGAACAGCAAGTGTGATAGATCTTCTCTACAGCCAGAACTGTGGTGTCGGTGAATTTTACTATGTGGTCAGCCTCACTCAGTGCGTGCTCTGCCATAGCCAATTTCTCCATCTGCCACAAATTGCAATGTCACTTATGTTCTGTGATCTTGGTGTTGAATTTGTCCAGTCATTACATCATAAACTTTTCTTCATGTGCATGGTATATGGTATATTCCCGACATTGCAAGTGGGTGCCTTTTCTCCTTTGCCAATCTGAGACACTTTTTGATCTTCTTTGTCAGTTAGTAAATAGTCTTTACACCATGTTTGCGCAATATATGGCTGATTCTGTCCATCACTCTAGGAATGTATGGCATAAAGGCTGTACCTGACATTTCTTTTTCCCGGTGTGTCACTTCGCCGAGTGTTTGACTCTGTTATACTTCTAATATAACTGGTTGAGTACCCATTGCTCCTTAGAACACTTTCCAGGCATTGCATTTTGCATCTCAGGTGCTACGATTCACATATTTGTCTTACTCGCATTATGAGTGTATTAATCACGTCTCTTTTATGTCTCATGTGGTGATTTTGCAGTTGGTGCAGATATCTGTCCATGCGTGTTGGTTTTCGATACATGCTGTGTCCCTGGTTTTCACCATCCCTTGTGACAAGCACATCTAGAAATGGTAGTTGTTCATCCTTTTCTACTTCCATGGTAAATAATTTTATGTTGGCATGGATGCTGTTCAGGTTTCTTAGGAAGTCACCAAGCTGTTCCTCACCACAGCTCCACACAACAAAGGTATTAGATTAGATTAGATTAATACTAGTTCCATGGATCATGAATATGATATTTCGTAATGATGTGGAACGAGTCGAATTTTCCAATACATGACATAATTAGGTTTATTTAACAACATACTTAAGTTAATATAACAACTTTATTTTTTTGTGTTTTTTTTTTATTTTTTTTAGTATTTTTGTTTTTTTTTCTTTTTTTTCTTAATTTATATCTAAAAATTCCTCTATGGAGTAGAAAGAGTTGTCATTCAGAAATTCTTTTAATTTCTTCTTAAATACTTGTTGGTTATCTGTCAGACTTTTGATACTATTTGGTAAGTGACCAAAGACTTTAGTGCCAGTATAATTCACCCCTTTCTGTGCCAAAGTTAGATTTAATCTTGAATAGTGAAGATCGTCCTTTCTCCTAGTATTGTAGTTATGCACACTGCTATTACTTTTGAATTGGGTTTGGTTGTTAATAACAAATTTCATAAGAGAGTATATATACTGAGAAGCTACTGTGAATATCCCTAGATCCTTAAATAAATGTCTGCAGGATGATCTTGGGTGGACTCCAGCTATTATTCTGATTACACGCTTTTGTGCAATAAATACTTTATTCCTCAGTGATGAATTACCCCAAAATATGATGCCATATGAAAGCAATGAGTGAAAATAGGCGTAGTAAGCTAATTTACTAAGATGTTTATCACCAAAATTTGCAATGACCCTTATTGCATAAGTAGCTGAACTCAAACGTTTCAGCAGATCATCAATGTGTTTCTTCCAATTTAATCTCTCATCAATGGACATACCTAAAAATTTGGAATATTCTACCTTAGCTATATGCTTCTGATTAAGGTCTATATTTATTAATGGCGTCATACCATTCACTGTACGGAACTGTATGTACTGTGTCTTATCAAAATTCAGTGAGAGTCCATTTACAAGGAACCACTTAGTAATTTTCTGAAAGACAGTATTGACAATTTCATCAGTTAATTCTTGTTTCTCAGGTGTGATTACTATACTTGTATCATCAGCGAAGAGAACTAACTTTGCCTCTTCATGAATATAGAATGGCAAGTCATTAATATACACTCCTGGAAATGGAAAAAAGAACACATTGACACCGGTGTGTCAGACCCACCATACTTGCTCCGGACACTGCGAGAGGGCTGTACAAGCAATGATCACACGCACGGCACAGCGGACACACCAGGAACCGCGGTGTTGGCCGTCGAATGGCGCTAGCTGTGCAGCATTTGTGCACCGCCGCCGTCAGTGTCAGCCAGTTTGCCGTGGCATACGGAGCTCCATCGCAGTCTTTAACACTGGTAGCATGCCGCGACAGCGTGGACGTGAACCGTATGTGCAGTTGACGGGCTTTGAGCGAGGGCGTATAGTGGGCATGCGGGAGGCCGGGTGGACGTACCGCCGAATTGCTCAACACGTGGGGCGTGAGGTCTCCACAGTACATCGATGTTGTCGCCAGTGGTCGGCGGAAGGTGCACGTGCCCGTCGACCTGGGACCGGACCGCAGCAACGCACGGATGCACGCCAAGACCGTAGGATCCTACGCAGTGCCGTAGGGGACCGCACCGCCACTTCCCAGCAAATTAGGGACACTGTTGCTCCTGGGGTATCGGCGAGGACCATTCGCAACCATCTCCATGAAGCTGGGCTACGGTCCCGCACACCGTTAGGCCATCTTCTGCTCACGCCCCAACATCGTGCAGCCCGCCTCCAGTGGTGTCGCGACAGGCGTGAATGGAGGGACGAATGGAGACGTGTCGTCTTCAGCGATGAGAGTCGCTTCTGCCTTGGTGCCAATGATGGTCGTATGCGTGTTTGGCGCCGTGCAGGTGAGCACCACAATCAGAACTGCATACGACCGAGGCACACAGGGCCAACACCCGGCATCATGGTGTGGGGAGCGATCTCCTACACTGGCCGTACACTACTGGTGATCGTCGAGGGGACACTGAATAGTGCACGGTACATCCAAACCGTCATCGAACCCATCGTTCTACCATTCCTAGACCGGCAAGGGAACTTGCTGTTCCAACAGGACAATGCACGTCCGCATGTATCCCGTGCCACCCAACGTGCTCTAGAAGGTGTAAGTCAACTACCCTGGCCAGCAAGATCTCTGGATCTGTCCCCCATTGAGCATGTTTGGGACTGGATGAAGCGTCGTCTCACGCGGTCTGCACGTCCAGCACGAACGCTGGTCCAACTGAGGCGCCAGGTGGAAATGGCATGGCAAGCCGTTCCACAGGACTACATCCAGCATCTCTACGATCGTCTCCATGGGAGAATAGCAGCCTGCATTGCTGCGAAAGGCGGATATACACTGTACTAGTGCCGACATTGTGCATGCTCTGTTGCCTGTGTCTATGTGCCTGTGGTTCTGTCAGTGTGATCATGTGATGTATCTAACCCCAGGAATGTGTCAATAAAGTTTCCCCTTCCTGGGACAATGAATTCATGGTGTTCTTATTTCAATTTCCAGGAGTGTATAATAAGAACAACAAAGGACCCAAGACTGACCCTTGTGGAACCCCATTCTTGTTAGTTCCCCAGTTTGAGGAATGTGCTGATCTTTGCATGTTACAGGAACTACTTATTTCAACTTTCTGCACTCTTCCAGTTAGGTACGAATTAAACCATTTGTCCACTGTCCCACTCATGCCACAATACTTGAGCTTGTCTAGCAGATCTGTACCACACCTTATGTTCACAAGGTGCCAAGTCCAGTGCCTGTACTTCAATATGTACCATGAAGAAGTTGGCCACCGCTGGACTAGGAGGTCTGCCCTTGGTGACACCTTCCAGCTGTTCATAGAAGTTGACATTCCATGTGAAATAGCTTATGGAGAGACATGCTTGAAAGAGCCTGGTGATGTCTTGTGGGGAACAGGCACCAAATGACATCCTGGTCATTTTTTATGTTGTTTTCTTGTTTACCAAAGTGCCACTTAGTGACTCTCTGGAGCACATCGGTTCAATTTTCCCATTCAGTCAAGCTGTGCCATAAATTTCTTTTCTGCCCAATTTAACTGAGTACCTATTTGTTAGGTACCTGAGCTCCCCATCCAGTCTTCAATATAATTCCATGACAACACATTTTAAAAGCATCTCTAACATCTTGTCTGTATGGATTATTGTCTACATTTCACTTCCTTATTATGCTGCACTTCAGACAAATAGCTTCAGAAAAGGCTTCCTAAACCTTCAGTTTAAATTTGATCTTAACAAGTTATTCATTTTCATAAATATTTTGCCTGCCATTGCCAGTATGCATTAGGTGTCCTCTTTAATTCTGTCATCTTGTTTTATTTTACTCCCAAATAGTAAAAAATCATCTACTGCTTACAATATACAGGGTGTCCAGAAAAGGACTCCCTGATTTCAAAATTAAATATCTCGAAAACAAAGATCGATAGAGGAATGCAGTAAACAGTTTGTTTATTGTGAAAGCTGTAAGAAGTTTATACAGCAGTTTGAAATAATAGTTACAAAAGCTGCTAACAGATGGCGCTATAATCGCCATACGTAATGCCTAGTATAAATAGTGATTCGAAGCCCAGAGCAATCAGTTCCACTATTGAAACGTGGAAGGAGGTTAGCGTACCGAAAGAAGAGATTAAAACCATGTACTCCATTGAACAACGCGTTTTTCTGGTACTAGAGTACCACAGGTTAGAAGAGAGTCCTACGGCAACAAGGCGAAGTTTTCAAGCACGATTTAATGTTCCAAAAGGACCTGATGAGAAAACCATTCGTACGCTCTTTGCAAAATTTCAAGGAACAGGCAGCGTAACTGATGATCTAGTGGGGCATGTTGGCTGCAAACAAACCGCAGTTACGCCTGAAAATATTGCCACGGTTTCTGGAATTATTCAGCGAAATCCAATGTCATCCATCCATAGAATTGCATCTGAGACTGGTTTGAAGCGTTCCAGCATGCAGAAAATACTGAGAAAGAGCCTACACATGTTTCCATTCAAAATTCAAATGCACCAGGCCATACCCGTACGAGCTGTGCAACAAAGGGTTGCCTTTGCTAGTCAGATGCTCACAATGATTGATAGTGAAGGATTTGATGTTGGCAGCATCTGGTTTACAGATGAAGCACACTGCCACCTGAATGTATACGTGGATAAGCAGAACTGGCGATTTTGGGGTTTCGAAAAGACATATTGGTGTGAAGCGAAACCCCTGTATTCTCCTAAAGTTACTGTGTGGGCTGCAGTATGCAGCAGAGGCATTATTGGCCCTTTTTTCATTCGAGAAACGGTCACTGGTGCACGTTACATTGCAATTTTGGAACAATTTGTCGCCACACAGCAAGCGTTAGAGGATCGACCAGGTACTGAATGGTTTATGCAAGATGGAGTCCAACCACATTGGACCGAACAAATGTTTCGCTTACTTGAGGAATACTTCGGGAATCGAGTCATTGCTTTGGAATATCCCAAATTTACTGGTGCAGGCATGGATTGGCCTCCGTATTCGCCGGATTTGACTCCCTGTGACTTTTTTTTGTGGGGCACAGTGAAAGACATGGTCTACCCGAAGCATCCCGCCACGCTGGACGAGCGTCAATCGGCAATCTCTGTGGCATGTGAATCCATTTCGGTTGAGACACTACGAAATGTGATGGCGAATTTCATTCTTCGTTTGCGCCACCTCTGTAGTGCCAATGGTGAACATTTTGAAAACATTGTGATGTGATTGTTTGCAAAGATTGTTTTCATACGATTATTTCACTTATGTATGCTGATATGAGCTGTACAGCGTACAGTTCGATCTGTTAGCAGCTTTTGTAACTATTATTTCAAACTGCTGTATAAGCTTCTTACAGCTTTCACAATAAACATACCATTTATTGCATTCCTCTATCGATCTTTGTTTTCGAGATATTTAATTTTGAAATCAGGGAGCCCTTTTCTGGACACCCTGTATTACTTCCTATTTGACTACTACTGTTGCTTTACTTTATTTATGTTTATCTTATAATTTCTTGGGTTCTGTTCAGCTGACCTTTCAAGTCCTTTACTGTCTCTGATAGATTACAATATCATTAGAAGGTCTTGAAAGTTTTTATTTTTTCCCCATTCACTTTATTTTTTCCAAATTTCTCCTTTGTTTCCTTCACTGCTCTATAGAGACTGAATAATGTAGGGAACTGACTACAATCTTATCTTAGACTTTTCTCAGTTACTGCTTTCCTTTCACGGCCTTTAACTCATGCATTCCGATTTCAGCAGTGTAGATAATCTTTCACTCCCTGTATTTACAAATGCTATAAATGTGGACTTGTCCTTCTTCAGTCTATCTTTTAAGATAAGACTCCAGATCAGTACTGTCTACAATTATCCCAAACTGATCTTCCCTCAGTTTGGCTTCTACCAGTTGTTCCAACTTTCTGTAGATAATTCATCTTAGTGTTTTGCAGCCATGGCTTATTAAACAAGTGGCTCTATAATATGCACAGTATTATTACATTGTTCATGAAGTGTGAGAGTATTTCATCTGTTATATATTGTGCATATCAGTTGGAACAGTTTTGTCATGGATGGTTCTCCCAAGTACTGTAATGATTCTGAAGGAATGTCATGTTCTCCAGGTACCTTATTTTGACTTAAGTCTCTCAGTGCTCTGTCAAGTTCTTCTCTCAGAACGACATCGCCAGTGTTATTTTCCTTCACTTACTCTTCCCTTTCCATAACTTTGTCTCCAAGTTTCTTTCTTTTGTATAGCTTGTATTTAAACTCCTTCCATCTTTCAGCAATCTCTTCTTTGCTGAGTACTGGCTTACCATGTGTGTTCTTCATGTTCATAAAGCTACTTCTCTTTTCTCCAAAGCTTTCTTTAACTTTGCTTTAAGTGGTTTCTATGTTTCACATAATCATTCATTTTTCTACAACTTTGTATTTTGTCCTCTAGTCATTCCTGTTTTGCCAGTTTACATTTTCTGCCAATATCATTTTATAGGTGGATGTATTCCCTTTACTTACCTCATTTATTACATTTTTATATTTTCTCCTTTATCAATGAAATTTAATATCTTGGATCTACTTGTCAGTATTGACATTCAGGAGGCAAAATATTAGCAGCACCAATTTCCACAAAAAAAAAAAAAAAAAAAAAAAAAAAAAAAAAAAAAAAAAAAAAAAAAAAAAAAAAAATCACTATCCTAGTTGGTTGGTTGGTTGGTTGGTGGTTGGGAAGAGACCAAACTGCGAGGTCATCGGTCTCATCGGATTACGGAAGGACGGGGAGGGAAGTTGGCCGTGCCCTTTGAAAGAAACCATCCCAGCATTTGCCTGGAGCGATTTAGGGAAATCACGGAAAACCTAAATCAGGATGGCCGGACATGGGATTGAACCGTCGTCCTCCCGAATGCGAGTCCAGTGTGCTAGCCACTGCGCCACCTCGCTCGGTTTACTATCCTAGTTTTTTATGCTGTTACCATATTTACCCGATCATAAGATGAGGTTTTTTCTCTAATTCATCATTCAAAAAATATGGGGGTCATCTTATATTCATAGATTAAACTATTGCTAATGAAGTCAATGTTTTTATATTGTTTAGTAGAGTACATAGGGTTAGTCTCACATTTCTAGGGGTCATCTTACATTTGGAGGTGAAGCATTGGCTGTTGAGGTCACGCGGAGATTTATTTTGAAGAATTTGAAAGGGTAGGGCTTGAGATTTCCCAATATACTAAAGCATTTGATATAGTATCAACATTGCTTGAACAATCACGTGAAACTGACTTGCACAGTGCTAATGCAAGGGATATGCGAGAAACTAACAACTAGCCACTACAAAAGTCTATTACTCTGATAAAAATTTGAAAGTTTTGTGAAACACAGCAGGAAATATCATTAAATTCTATCATCATACAAACTTTTGATGTATTTGAACAGGTTTACAATAAATGTTCTCATGCATGTATGGATACCATATACAAAGATTAATCCTGCTTTTTAAGTAAACATAACAACCAAAAACAGGAATGTTACTCTTCAAAAAACATTAGTTGATTCAGAAACCAGACCAATGTTTTACTTGGTTGTGGGAGATTAATGGCCTACTAAGTGGATTTGAAATGAGAGATTCAGTCACTTTCCAACAGCAGGGCAAATGGCAAAGCCATCATTGGCAACATCCTACATCTCCTGCACCAAAGAAGTCCAAAGCTGTTCACATAAGTTCTGCTAAGGTCATGATGATATTCTTCTTCTTCAATTGCAGCGGCCTCGAGCATGGAGTCACAATCATTCCACAGTACTATGAAGACACTTTGCAGTAACTTTAATGCTCCATAAAGCCAAAATGCCCAGGAAAGCTGTTGTATGGAATCATCCAGTTGCACGATAGCACCTGACTCCACACTGCCAATTGGACAAAGGCTATGCTTCAGTGATTTGGTTGGAAACACTGCAATGTCCTCTGTACAGCCCCAATCTTTCACTACATGGTTTTCACATCTTTGGCAACCCGAAGAAAACCATGCATGGATATCAGTTTCAATTGAACAGGGAAGTGCAAGAATAAGTGTGATAGTGGATTTGTCATTGGTTAACCTTGTTCTATGAAACAGGAATTTACCCCAATAGGATAAATGTTTAAATGCATGTGGTGATTACTTTTGAATGGACCATTCCATGGTTCCATTGTGGTAGGTATTCAGTTTTCATAAGACTGCCCCTCATACAAGGATCAAGGATAAATCAAATGAAAACGTTAAATAATTTTTTACATGTGACTAGTTGAACAGAAGTGGAACACAAGTGTATCACTTTTTGACATAGTTTTCCTGACAGTGAATGCACTTCCTTTTTTGTTATGGAGAAAAATTCTTGTTGTTTATGCAACCACTCTGCACTGTGTGGTGCACATCATCTTTGGAACAATTTTGTTTCCTCCATTCACCCCTTTGAGTAGTCCAAACATGTAATTACTTGGGGTGACATTTACTGAGTAAGGTGCATGTGGAAGAGTATTGAAGTGAATGTCAGCAAGAGTTACGATCTTGTACAGGCAGAATGAGGTTCAGCATTGTCATGTCGCAAAATGACATCTACCATCAGAATGTCCATGTCAATTTGCTCTGATTGTAGCCTGAAGATTATTTTTCAACAGGCCAGAGTATGACACACTGGAGATAGTGTTTCCGCTAGGCTTACAGTATTACAGGATTACACCCCATGCACCCCAAAAGAGAATCAGCACAAACTCTTTGCACATGTCTGGGCACTCAGATTTGTTGATGAGGAATTACACTATTCCTTGTTTGTACTCTTGATTTCAGGTAGTAGGGGGATGCTAAGATTTCGTCTCCTGTAATGATCTTCACAAAGAAGTCCTCACCCTCTGTTTCAGAGTGCTGCGAAAGTTCTTCACAGACAGCAACATGTCATTCTTTAAATTCTGGAGGGAGATGCCACAGCACCCACCTTGCAAAACCTAGTCACATTTTGAATAATATGATGTTTTGAGCCATGTTCAGATCTGCAGGTGTTTCAGCCACCATCACTCATTCATTATCCTTCACAATGACTTGAGCAACAGATTGTGGTGTCATTATGTGTGGTGGAGTTGGCTTGGGTGGGGAGCATATGCCGCAGAAGTCATGCCATTTCTGAAGTTACTACTTCACTCATAAATTTGCTGCGGTTTTAGACATGCCTCACCATACAGGACTTCTATTCGCCAATGTATTTTGATAGGTTTTTTACCTTCATTGCTCGGAAATATATGACAGAACATTGTTGTTTGTTGTTGCATATTGCAAGTGTAGCAGCCATTGTAAACTGGTATTGTGGCTGTGTTTAATTTTTCTGCAGTATGTTACTACCTTCTGGCCATTCTGTAAATGTCTGTAACTGTACTTCCAACTTACGGAACAGTGACACAGGGAATCAAATGTTTATTTTTTTAAGGTTTTCATTTGACTCTTCCTCATATATGCCTGTTAACAGCACTAACATTTCAACTCCTTGAGGTAAATAAAAGTTAGCAATTCTGTTTCATAATTTTATAGTTTTCTCAAGAAAATTTTCCTCTTAGTACAAATTTAGTATCTGTTGTATTATTAAGGTATTTCTGCTGGGTCTTGTCTTTTACTCAGTTTTTTTCTTTTGCTACCTTAATTATTTCATCTTTTAAAGTTACGTATTCTTCTTATGCTTATCACTCATCAATGTCTTATCAAGTTTTACAGGTCCTGTCTTCTTAGTTTTCTGACCTTTCACAGTTTCTTCAACTGTAATCTATATTTCATAAATAATGAAACATGGTCAGACTCCACATTCCTTAGAAATGTTTTATAGTTTAAAACCTAGGTTTCTTCCACATACACAACCTTCTTTCATGATTTTTAAATTAAATGTTAACAATAACTAAACTGTGCTCTGCCGGGTTGCTTTCATTCCTATTCCTCAGTCAATGTTCCTCTAGTGTTTTTCCTTCTCTTCCTTTTCCCACTATCAATATCCAGTTTTCCATCACATTTAAAATTTTGTTGCCCTACATAATTTGTATACATATACTGCAGTGGGGTGTCATACTTTTGCATCTATCTTGACAATGATAATCTGTTCATTTTGCTGTTCATAACAGTTCACCTGAATTCTTACCTTCTTATTTATTTTGAGACTTATTCCTGAAGTATCCCTGTTTTATTTAATGTTAGTAACACTAATCAGTCAAGAGAAATTATGTTCTTCCTGCAATTGCGGTTCACTAATTCTCACTGTATCTGACTTCAGTCTATCCATTTCCTTTCAAATTCTGAAACCTGCCGACACAAGTGAGCGTTCTAACGTTCTTTGTTCCAACACATAGAATGCTGGAATTGTCTTTTCTTTTAACGATGTCCCCCTGAGTAGTCCCCACCCAGAGACCAAAATGGGGGACTGCTTATCTCCAGAATATTTTATCCAAAAGGATGTCATCATCATTAAGCAATGTGCAGAGCTTCATGTCTTGGGAGATTATAATAACTGTACTTTCCTCACACTTATTGTTGTTGTTCTAAAGTAAATTATGGTGTTATTTTGTTTTTTAATGCAAGTTAAGTCATCTGAGGCCTTTGGATTCTTTCTTTCCTCTGCTTTTGTCTTAACTTCATTTAACTGAATTATGGAGTTGGCACATATTTACTGTTTAATTGCATTTTGTATGATGATCTATATACACTGACTGGTTTAATAACAGTGATAAATATTTGCAATTTTTCTGTTAACAGGTTACTAAATGCTACCCATTTTGTGTTATACTTCTCTACTTCCTTTGCAGCTTAATTAAGTGGCTTCCATTTAAAGAAGCAAATGTGTGTTCAAGTAAATGTAAGGGCTCAATTTTGTTCCTTTTTCTGTCATTTTTATCCAACTCTAAAACTGTAAAATTTCACCGGACTCTGAGACAGTTGTCTGCAATGAGCCAGTTCTCATGTGAATGCATTTTAACTACTTGAGTAGAAGTTATGATATCAAGTTTGTCTAAAACAAAATGAGCTGTTTTATTACATGTGATGAAAACAGTCATATTCAGCCTGATTGCTGTTCCTTCAATGGTTTCTTCTTGATGCTATTGATATATGTATTACTGATATTATTCTTTTGGTTCTTCCTCTTGTGAAAGTGCTTCAGTTTCCACAATAACAATTTAATTACTCAGATGGAAGGCATTGCACAAAAATTGTTTCTGTTTACTACATTACTAAAATTGAGTAACAGTGAAAGTTTGGTTTCAATTCTTGAGGTATTAAATGGCTTTTGAAACAGACAGCCACAGGTGGCACACATTTTATGCCATTCTCATTCAATTATGGTACTGCATTTTCCTAAAACCAACCTTGTGAAAAACTACGGATGTCATAAAATTTCTAAATTTGTCATGTTTCTATACTCTGCTTATAAGAGATGAGGTATTTGCAGAAGTAAAGCTGTGAGGATGGATCATGAGTTGTGCTTGGGTAGCTCAGTTGGTAGAGCACTTGGCCATGAGAGAGGAAAGTCCCAAGTTTGAGTATTGGTCCAGTACACGGTTTTAGTCAGCCAGGAACTTACATATCAGTGCACACTATGCTGCAGAGTGTAAAATTCATTCTGTAAGGATCCTCTAGGCTGTGGCTAAGCCATGTCTCCACAGTATCCTTTCTTCCAGGAGTGCTGTTGTTGTTGTTGTCTTCGGTCCTGAGACTGGTTTGATGCAGCTCTCCATGCTACTCTATCCTGTGCAAGCTTATTCATCCCCCAGCACTTACTGCAACCTACATCCTTCTGAATATGCTTAGTGTATTCATCTCTTGGTCTCTCTCTACGATTTTTACCCTCCACGCTGCCCTCCAATGCTAAATTTGTGATCCCTTGATGCCTCAGAACATGTCCTACCAACCGGTCCCTTCTTCTTGTCAAGTTGTGCCACAAATTCCTCCCCAATTCTATTCAATACCTCCTCATTAGTTATGTGATCTACCCATCTAATCTTCAGCATTCTTCTGTAGCACCACATTTCGAAAGCTTCTATTCTCTTCTTGTCCAAACTATTTATCGTCCATGTTTCACTTTCTTACATGCCTACACTCCATACAAATACTTCCAGAAATTATTTCCTGACACTTAAATCTATACTCGATGTTAACAAATTTCTCTTCTTCAGAAACGCTTTCCTTGCCATTGCCAGTCTACATTTTATATCCTCTCTACTTCGACCATCATCAGTTATTTTGCTCCCCAAATAGCAAAACTCCTTTACTACTTTAAGTGTCTCATTTCCTAATTTAATTCCCTCAGCATCACCCGACTTAATTCGACTACATTCCATTATCCTCGTTTTGTTTTTGTTGATGTTCATCTTATATCCTCCTTTCAAGACACTGTCCATTCCGTTCAACTGCTCTTCCAAGTCCTTTGCTGTCTCTGACAGAATTACAATGTCATCGGCGAACCTCAACATTTTTATTTCTTCTCCATGGACTTTAATACCTACTCCGAATTTTTCTTTTGTTTCTTTTACTGCTTGCTCAGTATACAGATTGAATAACATCGGGGACAGACTACAACCCTGTCTCACTCCCTTCCCAACCTCTGCTTCCCTTTCATGCCCCTTGACTTTTATAAGTGCCATCTGGTTTCTGTACAAATTGTAAATAGCCTTTCACTCCCTGTATTTTACCCCTGCCACCTTTAGAATTTGAAAGAGAGTATTTCAGTCAACATTGTCAAAAGCTTTCTTTAAGTCTACAAATGCTAGAAATGTAGGTTTGCCTTTCCTTAATCTATTTTCTAAGATAAGTCGTAGGGTCAGGATTGCCTCACGTGTTCCAACATTTCTGCGGAATCCAAACTGATCTTCGCCGAGGTCGGCTTCTACCAGTTTTTCCATTCGCCTGTAAAAAATTCGTGTCTGTATTTGGCAGCTGTGACTTATTAAACTGATTGCTCGGTAATTTTCACATCTGTCAACACCTGCTTTCTTTGGGATTAGAATTATTATATTCTTCTTGAAGTCTGAGGGTATTTCACCTGTCTCATACATCTTGCTCACCAGATGGTAGAGTTTCGTCAGGACTGGCTCTCCCAAGGCCGTCAGTAGTTCCAATGGAATGTTGTCTACTCCCGGGGCCTTGTTTTGACTCAGGTCTTTCAGTGCTCTGTCAAACTCTTCACGCGGTATCGTATCTCCCATTTCATCTTCATCTACATCCTCTTCCATTTCCATCATATTGTCCTCAAGTACATCGCCCTTTTATAGACCCTCTATATACTCCTTCCACCTTTCTGATTTCCCTTCTTTGCTTAGAGCTGGGTTTCCATCTGAGCTCTTGATATTCATACAAGTGACGTTTATATACCTTTTTGCCTTCTTCATTTATTGCATTTTTATATTTTCTCCTTTCACCAATTAAATTCAATATTTCTTCTGTTACCCAAGGATTTCTACTAGCCTTCGTCTTTTTACCTACTTGATCCTCTGCTGCCTTCACTACTTCATCCCTCAGAGCTACCCATTCTTCTTCTACTGTATTTCTCGCCCCCACTCCTGTCAATTGTTCCCTTATGCTCTCCCTGAAACTCTGTACAACCTCTGATCTAGTCAGTTTATCCAGGTCCCATTTCCTTAAATTCCCACCTTTTTGCAGTTTCTTCAGTTTTAATCTACAGTTCATAACCAATAGATTGTGGTCAGAGTCCATATCTGCCCCTGGAAATGTCTTACAATTTAAAACCTGGTTCCTAAATCTCTGTCTTACCATTATATAATCTATCTGATACATTTTAGTATCTCCAGGATTCTTCCATGTATACAACCTTCTTTTATGATTCTTGAACCAAGTGTTAGCTATGATTAAGTTATGCTCTGTGCAAAATTCTACCAGGTGGCTTCCTCTTTCATTACTCTCCCCCAATCCATATTCACCCACTATGTTTCCTTCTCTCCCTTTTCCTACTCTCGAATTCCAATCACCCATGACTATTAAATTTTTGTCTCCCTTCACTACCTGAATAATTTCTTTTGTCTCATCATACATTTCATCAATTTCTTCATCATCTGCAGAGCTAGTTGGCATATAAACTTGTACTACTGTAGTAGGCATGGGCTTCGAGTCTATCTTGGCCACAATAATGCGTTCACTATGCTGTTTGTAGTAGCTTACCCGCACTCCTATTTTTTATTCATTGTTAAACCTACTCCTGCATTACCCCTATTTGATTTTGTGTTTATAACCCTGTATTCACCAGACCAAAAGTCTTGTTCCTCCTGCCACCGAACTTCACTAATTCCCACTATATCTAACTTTAACCTATCCATTTCCCTTTTTAAATTTTCTATCCTACCTGCCCGATTAAGGGATCTGACATTCCACGCTCCGATCCGTAGAACGCCAGTTTTCTTTTTCCTGATAACGACGTCCTCTTGAGTAGTCCCCGCCCGGAGATCCGAATGGGGGACTATTTTACCTCCGGAATATTTTGCCCAAGAGGACGCCATCATCATTTAACCATACAGTAAAGCTGCATGCCCTCGGGAAAAATTACATCTGTAGTTTCCACTTGCTTTCAGCCTTCGCAGTACCCGCACAGCAAGATCGTTTTGGTTGGTGTTACAAGGCCAGATCAGTTAATCATCCAGACTGTTGCCCCTGCAACTACTGAAAAGGCTGCTGCCCCTCTTCAGGAACCACATGTTTGTCTGGCCTCTCGACAGATACCCCTCCGTTGTGGTTGCACCTGGCCATCTGTATCGCTGAGGCACGCAAGCCTCCCCACCAACGGCAAGGTCCATGGTTCATGGGGGTAGGTCTAGGAGTGCTAGTGCTGTGCATACCACAGGAGAACTTCTGTGATGTTTGAAAGGGATACTAGTGGAAGCAAAGCTGTGAGGATGGTTTTGAGTCATACTTGGTTAGTTCAGTAGGTAGAGAACTTGTCTGTGAAAGTCAAAGGTGCAAGTTTGAGCCTCAGTCTGGTACATGTTTTTAATCGGCCAAGAAGTTTCATATGAGTATGCACTTCATTGCAGAATGAAGAATTCATTTTGCAGTTGATCATCTTGGTGCAATAAGTGACAGAATTTGGCTATTGATAGGTTTGAAATACTTTAACCATTCAGGAAGTTATTTGTACACAATTACAGTATAAAATAAAAGTGAATATTCAAAAAAAATGCAATTGATTTTGTAACTGTTAAAAATGGACTTAGGGTGTGAAGAGACTATTACAAAATTATTTACATGTGATATGATATAATGAAAATGTAAAGGTATTTAGAACATTGCAACTAGTTTGTAACCTTTGTAAACTCTTTCAGTAAAATGTTAATTGAAAAAATTTAGACCTCTCTTTCAAGAATTTTTGATTAAATGATCACATACAGAGTACAGTACAAATGACAGTTTTAATAGAATAAGAGGAATAGAAGAATGAAGGAAAATTGTGTGAATGAATTGAACCAATATATACATTATACATAGCTTATTATTTATCATTTGTAATTGTTTTACTGTCAACATTAGGACCTTTTCTACCTGACATAGCATGGCACACCCAAGATGATGAACAAGTTACAGCTAGTACTAATACTAACATTACTACTGCTACTACTGATTACAATAATCCATGTAACAGCAACACTTGAGAGTATGCATTGTAATTAAAGTAGTGGCAGTGGTAGGAAATGTTTTGACACAGAGGCAAGAGTTAACTGAGTATTGGATGTATCATGCAGAAGATACTGGTACTGTTTAAGAGAGGTAGAGATGCATATATAAATAGATTAATAATGTTGGAGAACATTTAGGATCATTGTGTGATTTGATTATTGTCATAACAGTTATCATTTCTGGGTTGTTTGAATAAGCTGTAAGATTTCTTCTTGGTAATTGATGTTTCATAAAAATGATTTATTTATACATGTATGTTTTACTGAGAACTGTAATTACTAAGGTCTTATCTATGATGATTCAACGGTAAGAAATCGATAATGAAATTTACATTTGTTCAAGCACATGTGCCTTTCATTTCATTAGGAAGTTTTATTTATTTATTTGGCCCAAGTGATCTGATATTACACAGAGTGCTGCTGATGGCAGGCAATATTATGTTAATATTTACATTGGGTATCATATGTGTGTCTGTTTAGTGCATGGTATTCCTGACAAGTTGACTAACAGATATTATGTTGACTTACACATTGTTTTGTTTCCAAATTGGCATTGTGGAATAATGCTGTGAACTTTTAAAAATCTTTTTCAGATCAGTGATTCCAAAACGTTCATCACAGGGCCTGAGTCAATAGTAGTGAGTGCTTCTGACAGATCAGTGATTCCTACTGTAAGTGGATACTATTATTAAATTAGCATACTCATAGCTGAAAATACTATTTTAGTTACACATGTGTACATCAGAGGCATTGCACAAAAACATGAATTAAGGGCCATAAAACTGATAGATACCTTTCTTGGCTATAACACTATCGTATTGACATTAAGGTGATTATTATTTTATAACAGTTAGGATGAATATTCAACCTTTGTAACTCTGAGAGAGGAGAGAAAGAGAGAGAGAGAGAGAGACCACTTGCCTGCCTAAAACTCAGGTCAAGAAACAGCATACCCCAGAGGCCCAGTTGTTCTGCATGCCCACTTACGTCCTCTGTTTTAAAGTTCATCAGTATTGCTTATGGTTTTTCTCCGAATCTTTTTTATGTTTCTGTGATTACAGTACTGAACAAAACATTTGTAAAAGGAATTTATTTACTGAAAATAGAAAATGAAGAAAATATTTTATGTGGTTAAAATGGATATTTCACTCTTGAAAGTCTCATCAAAAAATGACAAAAATAGTTTATCATTTGCACGTCCTTATAAAATAACAGTTCACTACATTTGAGGGGCATGAGTGAATAGTCTTTTCCTTTAGACTGTTACTGTTTGTCTTCAGATGAATTTTTCAGACACAGAGCAGGGGGATGAACTGAAGTTATGAAAACAGAATTCACTCAGTAACGTTGGATGAAGATATTTGATTGCTTTAGTTTCAGTCCCCATGACATTTTGTCTACTTCAGATTTGGAAGAAATGGCAGTGTCACTCTCTTTGTGAATTATTAGCGTCTTTTAATTTCTATATATTATTTTGAATCTCATATTTCACTCACTTTCTTCCTGTGACACAGCACAGAAAAACCAAGCCATGAGCTGACATGAGTAACTTTTTGTGAAAAGTGTGTTCATCTCTGTGCTGCTTTCTGTCAGTGTATTTGGTAAGTTAACCTAGTAGATAATATTCTCAGCCATTAAGAGAATGTATGGCAGGTGAGTAATATTACACAACTGTGACAGCAAACACTAAATGAAAGTTACTCCCTTGATCAGCATAACAAGTGAGGAACATGCAGGAATCATCTGGCACAAATGAGTTAACATGTCAGGAACCAGAGGAGAATTTCTGGCATGAACAGGTTTACAACACATTAGGGGGTTTGAAATTGTAGCTTGTGAAATCCACACTGCAGTGGGTTGCTATTTTCATGGCAGTTGAAGGGAATGCTACATACTGCTAAATTAATATTCATTGTGTTCATAAAATTAGACTTATCAGAATAACAAAATAAAACACATAAGTAATGAGTTTCTTACTTAGCTCTTATAGATCATTACAAGAGTTAAAAAAAGGACTTATATACATAGGCTCTTATAGGAATGCAGAGCAGTGTAACCATGCAGGACTATTATATTTTCAATCAAAACTCTATATGCTCAGACTTAACCTAGGATATCATTCAAAGTAAAAGCACACAAGAGATACTTGAGTTGTATTGGAACACACTATTTAAACACATTTAGATTTAAAGGTTTTAATGTTTTTTTCTGTTCCAAACACATCAAAATCACTTACAGGGGAAAAAGATTCCTACAAATCTGTTAATAAAGAAGATTGAATGAAAGAATTATAAAAATTATTTTTCAGGTTACTCAACGTGTACAGCCTCAAGTGACATTTGCTCTTCCATCTGAGGTATCAAATTCTGTCTATAATGTTCAGGTATGAACAAATAATATACTTATTTTCACAGTACTTGAATTGGATATTTGTTCTGCATGTCTTGCAGTAAATGCATGTCTTATGTGTATTGGAAGCATGGTAGTTATCTACACTTGAGGCGTAGTTAGAGGTTAGAGCAGGATTTGCGGTTTTGTGTGGCATGGAATGAAATGCTTACTGCTTGTACATAGCCCAAATAGATTACATTGAGCTTATGTCTCTAAACTATTTTCTCAACAGCTTCAGTAAGCTTCGTACATATTGGAAGTGGATAAGAGAAATGCATATAAATTGATACTACATTTCTTTAGCTGTATTCCAGCTTGTGTGTCATGTCTCTCAACGCTAAATTTGACCTAAAAGGGAATGGGCTTCAAACTTTCCCCTTCATTAAACTTCAGCAACTTCACATACAGCCATCTGTACACAGTGGTTTAACACCCTGTTAACAGGCTCATTACCAGGGGTGTATGTAAAGCCTTAATCTTCACCTCAAAAAATTAGAGCCATATTGTTAATTTTTTGTTTGTACGCTGGTACATGTCTGCAGTCCTGGTACACATTGAAATATACTCATGCAAAATTACTGTAAAGGAGGCAAAACAAAACGGCAGTGCCCATTGGTAAAGCAGGCTATTGTGCAATCATGTATTTTCTGCATTTGAAGATGAACAAGAACTAGGAATCACAAGAGAAGTGAGACCTCTGGTGCAAGAAGATTGGTGTATCACAACCAAGGAGATAGTGGATAAAGTGAAAATCAGTGATGGATTGATTTCCAACAGGGCACACTGGACATCTCCTGATGAGGTGAAGATGGAGTTTCATGAAAAGGGGGTGTTCTTTTTTTTGTGGGATATACTCACACATATTGCTTCTAATCAAATTTTGTCTTATAGTCGCCTGCTGAGCAGGCACCCAGTGACTTCTGCCACCTTCCTTGGCTGAAGGAAACATTATGTGGCAGATGTTTACAGAATTTTTGAGGTAGAACATTTCCCAAATAGCCACACTGCTGACTACTAGTCACAAAAACTGACAATGGCCATGAGAGTGGTGTGCTAACCACATGCCCCTCTGTATCCACATCCAGTGATACCTCCTTTTTTTTTCAATCAAATCAAAGTTACAAGGACTTAAGTTCAGGGAGTATGGTAGATGGTACAGTACTTCCCAATCCCATCGACTGCACAGAGCAGCTACAGCTTGCACTGTATGTGCCTGCACATTGTCATGCAAAATGATGGTTGGGTTGCACAGAAAGTGCCACTGCTTCTTTCGCAAAGCTGGTAGCAGGTGATGCTCCAAAAACAAACAGTAATACAACTTAAGACCTTGTGACTTTGATGTGATTCTGAAGATGAAGGAACCACTTCATGGCATTCACTTCAGAACTGTTCCAGAGATTTGACAGGCAGTAGACCGCTCCATTCGTATCATCAACAGAACAGGCTCTGCTAACAGTATACTACACCCTCCACATTGCTGGCAATGGGTCCTACACAACGCTGGTGACTACTTTGAAGGACAGTAACAGGTGCAAACATGTAACTCTTTTGTATCGGCTGTGAATAAATAGTTGCCACTATTTAAGTTTCAACCCTTGTATAAGTACAAGTGACTCCCATTTGACATTACCTCAGCTCCAGCAATTTTCTGAAGGTATCTGGGACAACTGATGTAGCACATTCAAGCTTGTGTGAATTATCTGGATGATCTCATTGTTATGGAACCCTCCCATCAGAAGCATTTGCAAAATCTCTGCACTCTCTTTACCAGCCTGCAGGATGTAGGTCTGCATTGTTATATGAGAAGTGTCAATTTTTTTCAACCAGAAGTACAGTATTTGGGGAACTGGCTCACTAAAGAGGGAATCAGGCCTACTGATCAGAATGTTGCCAACATTTGTTCTCTTCCCTGCCCGAGGAACTTAAGTTAACTCCTGGTGTTTTTGGGGAAAGTCAACTATTGCTCCAAGTAGCCCATTTTTCGCAACCCCTCAGTCATTTGCATAAGAAAGCAGTGCCCTATGACTGGACCTCTGCCTGTGACCATGCTTTTAAGCAATTAAAAACCTACTGAAATCTGCTCCTTGTCTCACACCTTCCTCTCCCAGATGTCTGTTGCTTGTGGAGGCCGACACATTTACCTGTGGCATTGGGATGGTTCTGATGCACAGGAAAGAGGATGACTCTGAACAGCCAGTTGCTTATGCTTCTAAGACATTGACCCCTGCACAACACAACCACTCACAGATTGAACAGGAGGCATAGGTGATAGTGTTTGCCATTAAAAAATTTAATATCTGCCATTTTGGTGCAAAGCTCTCTCATTACAGATCACAAGCCATTGGTTACCTTATTTGGGCCACAGTCAAACATACCCGTGTAAATGGCTCATCACTTATAGTGCACTGTTCCTTAGCGCCTACAATTATACCATCTTGTTTAAGCCCATGGTGCAACATTCTAATGCCGAAACCTTTTCACGTCCACCCGCTGGACTGGACCCTGATTTTGAAAACAGTAGGTCCTCTGCTTCCACACTGATACTGCAAGGCAACATACATTGAATAGTTTCCCCATTATGGCCATATGTTTCACTGCCATCACACACTGCAACCCCACACTGTGACAGGTCGTCTGATATGTGACGTGTGGCCGGCTGACCTACCTCACCCATCAGCTGGCGATGGAGCTCAAACCCTGGAAACTACTTTCTCACAGGTTCTCAGTTGTCAATGATGTTCTTCTCTTGGATACTGGGACTGACACGCGTCAGGTGGTGATTCCCGTCAGATTGCAGTGAGTCCTGTGCAGTCCTGTGCTTGCTCCACCAGAGACATTGGGGGATGTCCTGCATTAGGGGTTTCATTCACTGACACATATATTGGCTGGATATCAGTAGTGACATCAAGAGAATGGTCTGTGGTTACATGGTATGTGCCCAGCACCAAACAGCACATCCTTTGTCATTTCAACCCTGGCCTATATGCATCATCCCTGGGACCGCATCCACCTCAATTTTGTGGGCCTGTTTTTGGGGTCAATGCTTATTATGGATGCCTACTCCAAATTACCCATATGTGTTATGCATGGCACCACCGTGACCAATGCCACCCTCACTGCCTTGGCCCAGGTTTTAGCCATCGAAGAGTTACCTCACACTTTGTTTTCAGATAATGGCCCCATTCGTGTTGTCTGTCTTCAAAGAGTTCTGTGTGGCAAATGGCATAAATATATTGTCAGCCCTCCATTCCATCCTCCCTCAAATGGTCAAGCAGAACATCTTGCAACAAATGAAGAAGATTGTTGAATCCTCTGTCACCACCTCTGCCCTCTGCCCTCCCTCTGTCTTTGAGCACCTATCACACCATGCCGATTGATGGTCATAGCCCTGTGTAGCTGGTCTACAGGCAGCAACCACAGACGCTGCTTCATCTTCTGACATCACCCTCTCCTGCATTGTGCTGTCAGCTGTCTGGGCATTAGGCACCTGGTGTGGCTATGTGGGCCCACTCCTATGGAAGTCCTGTGGCTTGGACACCAGCAACAGCAGTGGAGATCCATGGGTGTTGGGTTACATCTGTCCAAATGTGGAAGGGGCTTGAGTGCCACCACCACAACCAGCTCCGGCTATGAGCTGATACGGAATACTCATCATTGCCACCTCCCCCTCCCTCTCTACCTTCTGTTGATAATGAGGTCCCAGGGCCAGTGACTCCCCCGAGGGCTCCAGGACCGCCTTCTGCTTAAGCAGGAATCAAAGGAACCCTCCGGTGCCCTCACTTCTAGCGACATCATGAGGGGCACACCGATCACCATGTCTTTGCTATCCTGCTATTGATGGGTTTGGGTCATCGCTCATACCTTCTTTCCACCCCTATGGAACCATCTGGGATGCTCCCATCTGTTCATGCCTATTGTGAAGGGGGTGGGGATGGTGGGGAGGGATCTGGTATTGAGTACCACAGAGGTTGAATGTCCACTGGAGGAGATGGACCTCGATAGCTGATAGAGGACACTGTGGCTGCACTGCACTTGCATGCTGAGCCTGTCACTCGCTTGCCACTTTAGTGTGCAAGGCAGTACCGTTCCACGCTGCCAGTATTTAGGCAGCTGTACATTGCACAGCCAGTCAGTTAAGTGCTCACACTTGATACTTATGGATTGATCTTTGTTGTGTCAGAACCGTTGGATAATTACCTTGTATGTCACCCAGTTATTCTCTCTGGTGGCATCTTGGATTTGTCTCTCTGCTACTTTTGGTTATGGTGTCATCATTGTGGCAACTGCTTTGTGTAGCACCTCATTGTCATAAGATTGTTTGTCTGTGTTCTGGTCTATTGTCTTGTCCATAGTCCATCCGTCACATTTTGTTCTCCATACCAGAGGGTTGGGTTACTCTCTCACTTGGCAGCTTCCTCTGATTCTGAATTCACCAATGTGTGCTCTGACATCTGTCTGCTGCGGATATAGCACACTCCTCTGGGAATCATGTCATCTTGTTCAGACAATAATATTTGAGGAGGAATTGTAGGATGGTATAATTCTGGAGAAAGAAATTCTGTAACATTACCAGGTTATGCACATTAAGTCCTGTTTTGAAAATATTATCCCACAGATCCAAAATGTGTAGTACTCCTCCAAAAATTGACCCTTGACTAGTGAATAAGGAATAGGTGTTACATGTGCATTTTAACACTAGATGAATAAATATGCTTTTGTCTGTGGAACACAGCAAATATATGAAAATATGTTTCGTTAGTCTATGAATGAGAGTTAAATACTAGTATGGTGATACGTAAATATTTTTTTGAGTTGATTTGTTTTCATTTATTCAAATAAGGTGAAGAATTACTTTTGGGAACTTGAAAGTACCATTTTTTTATTGCCTGCTTTATAAATTATTGCATGAGTGTTTAAGGTTCAGGTGCATGTTGGCATGCTGATTAAAGACAGTATTTCAAAGCCAACTGGCAGCTTATCATCCAAAGTGAGTAACATTTTTGCTTAAAGACATTTTTTCCCAAAGTGTAGATGCAGCTTATGATCCAGTGTGAGTAACATTTGTTAATTAGTTTGTAAAATTATTTTTGTATTTCCTTCTGTATATCTGCAATAACAAGCAAGATTAAAAACTGTTACCATCTTTAGGAATTTACAAATGGCTAAAACAATAACTTTTTTCTTCAGTATCACTAGGCAACTGATTTATCGTCTAGTTTTAATCTATGAATTTGTGTAATAAGCAGGTTGCAGCAGTACCTTTAGTTGCAGGTTTACTCAGTGTAGATCAAATAAACCAAAACATGAAAGTTATTCATAATCAAAAAATATATTCAAGTATCATATTCTGATAAACTGCTGGCCGCGGTGGCCATGCGGTTCTAGGTGCTCAGTCCGGAACCATGTGACTGCTATGGTCACAGGTTCGAATCCTGCCTTGGGCATGGATGTATGTGATGTCCTTAGGTTAGTTAGGTTTAAGTAGTTCTAAGTTCTAGGGGACTGATGACCACAGATGTTAAGTCCCATAGTGCTCAGAGCCATTTGAACCATTTTTTTCTGCTAAACTTGGTATGAACAAACTTCATGATCAACCATTATGTTAATGGAGAAAATCATCTGACACCTAGCTAAATTTCCACAATGAATTTTTACTCTGCAGTGGAGTGTGTGCTGATTTAAAATTTCCTGGAAGATTAAAATTGTATGCTGGACTGGGAATGAGAGCTAGGACCTTTGCCTTTTGTGGGCAAGTGCTCTACCAATTGAGCTGTCCAAGCACAGCTCACAACCTTCAAACACAGCTTTACTTCTGCCAGTACCTCATCTCCTACATTCCAAACTTCATCAAAGTTCTCCTGCATGTCATGCATGACTGGCACTACTGGAAAAACAGATATTTCTAGTTACATCTCAAGGATGAGTTCTCTGTGATAACACTGGAGGCACTGTGACAGAGATGGAAGTGATTCTTTATACTGTCCCAACCTAATCTTCCACTCTATATTTCTTATCCACAGACAGATAATTTACCATCTTAGCCATTTTAAAGTATTAAATCTTTATTTTGTAAAAACATAAATCTTCCACAATCCAAAGAATAGTTTGAGCACTGCAACACTTTACAAGACATGGTCTTGTTGCAGATGATATGCCATTGCTTTCCTCCAACCATTGAACTAACTGAATTAGCCAATTGAGATCCTGCCATGTCAGAATATACTATATGGCCACATTATGACGTTTGAGTGGGTGATGTGGAGAGCCTTCAATCATCAATCCACAGGAAAGAATATTCATTACATTTGGATCCCTTGTTCCATTCATCCAATGCCTTCTAAGAAGTTGTTGCTCATTTTGTACACATCCTATAACTATTTAATTCTTACTATTTAATCCGCCCCCATTAACTGAGTGGTCAGCGCGGCAGAGTGCTAAGCCACGGGGCGTGGGTTTGAATCCTGGCTGGGGCGGGACTGGGTGTTGTGTTGTTCTCATTATCATTTCATCCCCATCTCCAATGTGCAAGTTGCCCAATGTGGCGTTGAATGCAATAAGTACTTGCCCTCAGCAGCTGAACATCCCCGAATGGGGGACTCCTGGCCCACAATGCTGTATGCTCATTTCCATTTTTTTTCTTACTATTTAAACATCATTCATTTTTTGATTGACCTATAAGCTTTGTGCTCTTTTCATAATCACTTCACTTGTGTGATAACTTCTATGAAGTGTACTCTGTATGTAAATTTCACATTGGACAAATGCCACCAAGACATATCCCCATATTGTATATCAGTTGTGACCTGTATATCTTTATAATACTAATTTGTATAACCTTTGTAAATGCTGCTTCTGTTAAAAAAATAGTTTAAACACAACATGTAAAATATGGCATTTGTAGTGCATGAATAAGCCAGAACACATAGAAATAGAGGCTATAGTAAATGCAGTAGTGTAGCCAACTTGTACTTAACTGTGTGTAAGTAGTATTGTATGCTAATGCCTTGTACAAATCAAGCAGTTACTTTTTTGCCTATTTCAACAGTTTATCAGCATAGGAACAATCTGATGACAAATACATAATGTACAATATTTATTGAAATTGTGAATTATTTGCACCCTGGGCATTACCAGTAACAAGTGTGTATATGGCTTATCTGATAAGAAATGCATTACAGCCTGTTACTCATCTTTTATGTTAATTTTCAAGTTCTATTTGTAATGTATGTACAAATTACCAGTTTTATAGATTTTAAGACATTTCTGACTCAGTTAAAAAATGTCTGTACTAGCAAACTTTGAGAAACATGGCATTACTTGAAGTTCCTTTAGTAAACAAAAAAAATATCTGCATCAGTGTTACAGCTTCCCTTAGACTCCATCAAGATTATGTGGAGTTTTGAATTGAAATGGTGGTATGGCAAGGAGTTTCTTCACTGCCAAAACCATTCTCATCAACTCTAGATGCAATTTTCAGATCCTTAAACTGGTAAAAAGAAGAATGAATTTGTGTTAATGTGGAAATCTCTGTTAATTCTTATGTTGATGTCACTGAAGTTTTTGAATCCAGTGCAGGTGAATGGCAGCACTGAATGGGAGAACCTAATAGAGCAAGCTTTATAACAGACTTGAAAATTTATTATTCTGAGTCTAAAATAATGTGTGGTCATGAAATCAAGAAAAAATAGTACAAAATTTGGCCAAAATCATACAACCAGTTGATGAATTTTTGTTTCTAGGGCAGTTGAAGCAAGTACAGGATGGACAAGAAAAATAAATAAATAGAAGAGTATAAATGTCCTGCATTGCTTTTGGTACATAAAGAATACCATAGTTTTTAAAACTAAGCTTCCTATGTGTCTATGACTGAAAATATATTATCAAACAATAGAAACTCCCGGTAGGAATATCAACAGTGTAAGGAAAGATAGATTGCTACTTACCATAAAGATGACACATTAATTTTCAGACAGGCACAAGTAAAAAACAAAATTATGAAAAGGAAAGTTGCCTCTCATCATGTAGCAGAGATGCTGAGTCGAGATTGGCACAACAAAAAGACTCTCACAAATAAAGCTTTTGGCTCGTAAAGCCTTTGTCAAAAATAGATGACAAGCAGACACACACACACACACACACACACACACACACACACACACTGCGCAAACACAGCTCACACACGACTGCAGTCTCAGGTAACTATAGCCACCCTGCAACTGTAGTCTAAGACTGCAGTCATGTGTGTGTGAGTTGCATTTGCTTGAGTGTGTGTGTGTGTGTGTGTGTGTGTGTGTGTGTGTGTGAGACAGTCTTTTTGTTGTGCCTATATGTGACTCAGCATCTCTGCTATATGGTGAGTATAAACTTTCCTTTCCATAATATTGTTATGTTCCATCCTGGATTTTCCATTGTTGACAAGTAAAAGACATTTACAGAAAGCTTTCAGCCACAGCCTTCATCAGAAAGAGAGAAACACACACCATTCATTCACACAAGCAACTGCATATCATGCACACATGACTGCCAACTCTAGCAGCTAGGACCTGTCTGCAGCTTAATGTTTCATCTTTACGGTGAGTAACAGTCTACTATTACCAGTGAATATCAGTTTTCACTTGTGGCAGTGTCATATAATTTTATATTAAAAGCTGTTCAAGGTGAACGGTGTAGAAATGGAATGGACATTGGGAATTACTGGTAGAAAATGGGAGTAGCTCAAGCAACAAACTGGAGTGGAAGATGTAATTATGGTGCTAATGAAAATGGAATGGAAGCAAGTGGCTCATTTAGTCATGTGAAAGGAAGGAACATGGACTAAGGAAGCTGTTTACTGGACTCAAAAAGATAAGACAACACTGAGAGAGTTTTCTAATGGAAAGTGAATAGCCTGTATTAAAAAAAATGCAGATGCAACATGGGTACATACCACTGAAAATTGTGATTCATGAAAAAGTCTAGAGAAGGCACTCATTTCGGCAGTGGATGTTAAATGGTTGATGACAACAAAAATGATTTGAAATTTGCTGTTACTTTTTACAAAATTACATTTCTCAAAATGATAGAAGTGAACCTGGGTGTTGAAGTTAAACTTCTAACATTTATTTGAAAAACATGTGGACTGTATTTTAAATATCTTCTGAATTATGATCAGTAAATGATCCACAGACATTAAGTATCAAATTAATGAATAAGAAAATTCAAGGGAAGAAGCATACTCAAAATGAATGAACTGAAATTATTTGAAAAAGTTAAAAAGGATGCACAAAATTAAACTGTATCAGAAGCTGTACAAGCTAAGATACATTGGATGTTCAAGGAAAAGATGAACCATTGGACCTTGTACATTGGAGGTCAGTATTCCAACAATTAAAAAAGAGAAGTTAATGAACCACAGTCTCATTAACCAAACGAACTGCAAATTATCTGAACATTTGGATGCTGCAATTTCAGACAGCTGCTAGTGTGGTGTGCCTCAGAATTTATTGCACTTTATTATTTTGTGCACTAATGGTTTCTCAACACCATAATAGTGTAACTGCAGGGGTGATGACTAAGTGCCAACTTTCCATTTAAGTGTGTCAGTGAACAAGAGACTCCAATTTAGAAACATATCACTGAGTCTTTTATTGACTAACTTACTTGCACATATTAGAGTTGTTTAAAAAGAATTGAACCACAGGCTGTAAAATGAAAACAACTGAAAGGATGGTAATGTCACTATCTGTGGAAGAAGAGTGCTGAGGTCCTGACCTTGCTGCTAGAAGTAATGAGTGGATACCCAGATGATGACATGAATGAGCATGTGCACATGTCAACTGTCCACTGCACACAGTTGTGGTGAAAACAGAGCAATGGGAGCTTCAGAAGAAGGATAAAAGGGATGTTGTGCATTTCCTCTCAGCAGAAGGAGTGTGGAAAATGGAAATTCATCAAAGAATGGAACACGCATACAAAGAGCACTGCATGTCAATTGCAAGAGTCAGGGCTTGGCACAAGTGATTCAAGGAAGGACAGACATCATTGCCTGATGATCCACAATCTAGAATGTCACACTGCATTACTGATGGTATTCTCCAGCAGGTGAATGCCCTCATTGTTGAAGCAAGGCGAGTTACAATGGCAACGATTGCCCCAGTGGTTGGATTCAGCATCAGAACTGCAACAGATTTTCATTGCTCTCCATCTTGTACCATTCTTTGATGAACTTCTGTTCCCTACACCCCTCCCAATATAAAGGAATGCATTATACCTCTTTATTCTTCTTTTGAAACCTTCATTTCTCTGTTTTCAGCATTGTACATGTTCCTTTCAATCAGTGCCTCTAGTACAGAACTCAATGTTTTAATGTACATTTTTGAAAGAAAATAGGCTGCTTTTGATGAGAAATATGAATTATTTGTTTCATAATGTCCAGCTTTTAAGTCATATGGTCTATCATACAATAGATCTGTCAAGAGTTTTAATGAGTGACCATTATTTATATTTTATTTAAAAAAAGGAATAAAAGGCACTCAATTATATTGTCACAATATGAAGTACTACTTGTAGTTTTGACACTCTACAGATAAATACATACTTTCATAGCTAAAATAGTAAATTTTTTCTCCATGGACTCTTTAATGGAATAGTACCACTTCTCCACTATAAGTATTGTTAATGAACCAATACACTCCTACCTTTCAGCTTATTATAAATTTTTGGCTGTGTAAAATGGAGTGTTTAGTTATAAAGTTTTTTAGCAATCTATGGTGTGATTAATACTTTTTGGTAATAAGTATTGCAATTGTGCACTAAATGGAAGTTTTCTAGTGTGTGACAGTTGTTGTAGAGGAATTAATAATTTAAAAATTTACAAGTAAGAAATGCTCATTAGTTGAAGACTTTGTGACTTTCTTTGTTGGGCAATATACAGGGTGTTTCAAAAATGACCGGTATATTTGAAACGGCAATTAAAACTAAACGAGCAGTGATAGAAATACACCGTTTGTTGCAATATGCTTGGGACAACAGTACATTTTCAGGCAGACAAACTTTCAAAATTACAGTAGTTACAATTTTCAACAACAGGTGGCGCTGCGGTCTGGGAAACTCTATAGTACGATATTTTCCACATATCCACCATGTGTAGCAATAATATGGCGTAGTCTCTGAATGAAATTACCTGAAACCTTTGACAACGTGTCTGGCGGAATGGCTTCACATGCAGATGAGATGTACTGCTTCAGCTGTTCAATTGTTTCTGGATTCTGGCGGTACACCTGGTCTTTCAAGTGTCCCCACAGAAAGAAGTCACAAGGGTTCATGTCTGGCGAATAGGGAGGCCAATACATGCCGCCTCCTGTATGTTTCGGATAGCCCAAAGCAATCACACGATCATCAAAATATTCATTCAGGAAATTAAAGACGTCGGCCGTGCGATGTGGCTGGACACCATCTTGCATAAACCACGAGGTGTTCGCAGTGTCGTCTAAGGCAGTTTGTACCGCCACAAATTCACGAAGAATGTCCAGATAGCATGATGCAGTAATTGTTTCGGATCTGAAAAATGGGCCAATGATTCCTTTGGAAGAAATGGCGGCCCAGACCAGTACTATTTGAGGATGCAGGGACGATGGGACTGCAACATGGGGCTTTTCGGTTCCCCATATGCGCTAGTTCTGTTTATTGACGAATCCGTCCAGGTAAAAATAAGCTTCGTCAGTAAACCAAATGCTGCCCACATGCATATCGCCATCATCAATCCTGTGCACTATATCGTTAGCGAATGTCTCTCGTGCAGCAATGGTAGCGGCGCTGAGGGGTTGCCGCGTTTGAATTTTGTATGGATAGAGGTGTAAACTCTGGTGCATGAGACGATACGTGGCGTCATTTGGACCGCAGCTGCAACACGGCGAACGGAAACCCGAGGCCGCTGTTGGATCACCTGCTGCAGTAGCTGCGCGTTGCCCTCTGTGGTTGCCGTACACGGTCGCCCTACCTTTCCAGCACGTTCATCCGTCACGTTCCCAGTCCGTTGAAATTTTTCAAACAGATCCTTTATTGTATCGCTTTTCGGTCCTTTGGTTACATTAAACCTCCGTTGAAAACTTCGTCTTGTTGCAACAACACTGTGTTCTAGGCGGTGGAATTCCAACACCAGAAAAATCCTCTGTTCTAAGAAATAAACCATGTTGTCTACAGCACACTTGCACGTTGTGAACAGCACACGCTTACAGCAGAAAGACGACGTACAGAATGGCGCACCCACAGACTGCATTGTCTTCTACATCTTTCACATCACTTGCAGCGCCATCTGTTGTTGAAAATTGTAACTACTGTAATTTCGAAAGTTTGTCCACCTGAAAATGTACTGTTGTCCCAAGCATATTGCAAAAAACGGTGTGTTTCTATCGCTGCTCGTTTAGTTTTTATTGCCGTTTCAAATATACCGGTCATTTTTGAAACACCCTGTACATGCCTTTACTTTCTTTCTCTCTTTTTATTCCTTTTTAGCCTTGTGATATTAGTTGATTGCTCCCAAGTAATTCTACTATAGCAAATAACCAATTCATGTGGTTTTAGAATTTTGTTTTATATTGTCAATTTTGTTTTATATTGTCCTCATAAGCACATCTTGAATACTAATAATTCTACTCTAGCTCATTCATAGCAGGCCTGTGTAATTCGTTTAGGTACCTTGGCTCCCCATATTACTTTTCCTAATGTGTTTAAAGCCCATGCAGTACAAATATGTAAATGCACACTTCTAACATTCTATTTCACGTTGCTCATTTCATTGCTTATCTTTCTCTCTTGTTATTTTTATTTTTTAGTGAAAAGGTACATTTACATATGAAACTCCTTTCCTCATAGCAAAAAAAGTAATTGAAAAAACATTTTGCACCATCCTTATGATCTCTTTTTCAATAGTTTTTTAGCACAAGAAATCTCTATGTACAGTGACCTATGTAATGGAGGTAAAGCTAACTAAACCTGTATTCTCAGTGGAGTTGCATATGTCTCCAGTTGTGAATGGAGCAATGCAGTTTGTGTACAGTGTTCCTCAAAGGGTCTTTTCAAACTTGGGTTATGCTCACATTGTCACTTTCTGGCAAGAACATTCATTAGGAAATGTTGATCACCGAATTTCCATACAACATGGCAACCACTGTTGTGATACATGTCACATTTAAGATGCGTCTTATAGTGGTGGCTTGTGGTTAACAATAACAGCTGGTGACTGCTACACACAAATTATGGCTTGTGAGCACCCCACAATGAAGCAGTAGAACTGCCTGCTACCTTTTTGGAGTTATCTGGCAGGACTGTTGACTCAGGCAGTGCTCAAACATTTCCATACAGCCAATGAAGCCTATAGATGTGCTTTATAAACAACTGTACAAACCCCAAAGCACTGTGTTATGTGAAGAAGGTGGCCAAGAGAACACCTGGATTAATGATGTTGGTTTTCATCATCAAGCAGTGTAGAACTTGGCTATTGCCTAGTAATAATTGTAGAAGTTCGACGCGCAAGTCGCTGAAGTGGTGTCGAATCGGAAGACTTGCACCCAGCGAATGGTTTACCTGATGGGAGGCCCTAGTCACATGACATAAAAAAATTGTAGAAGTGTACGGAGACAACCAACTACCATTATGCATCTCAAGTATGCAGCCCATATGTTCATCAGAGAGGTGGGTCACTCCTGTTGTAGGAGAGAAGAGGGTCACTCATGTTTTATGCTGATATCATGTATATGCGTTGGACGCCTCTCATTGCTGTTAAGGGCAATTTTAGGGCTGTGCAATATGGAGGACAGGATCTTCCTGTCTGCTGTCCATCCTTGTAGTTAATGCTTTGGTGATGGGCTTGTCTTTGAAAATGAAGATGCACAAGCATGTGGTGAAGAAACTAATGCCACATGCTGCCAGACGTACCAGATACACAGGGAAGATACTCTCTTAGGCCCATTGTTAGTGCAGTCAGTACATCTTCCTATAAACCGGCAAAACATCTAGCAGCATTACTAACACCCAAACTAGAACATTGCAAACGGCATGCTGTTAATTTGAAAACGTTTGTTGATAAACTCAAGAAAGTGAAGGTAGACTAAAACAACATAAAGGTTAGTTTGACTGTAGTGTTTCTTTTTACATGGGTGCCAGTACAAGACCACAGGGTGTCCCTAAAGTTTCTATTTTTGATCATCAGGTCGTTCCTCTACACCTTAATGACAATGTACTGCCTGTACCATGATGAATGTAATAAGATGACATGTGGTACAACGATGAGATCCCCACTGTCTCTGGCTGTTGCAGACATCTTCATGGAGAAAATTCTGACTCTATGACAGTGCATACAATTTGCTTTCTACAGTGTGTTGGCAGTACTTTCCTGGTAGGGCCACACTGTGAAAATCCACTGCAGCAGTGTGTTGATCACATTAATGATGTCCATCCCAACATTACATTTACTGTAAAGATTGGAAACCAACAGAAAATGAATACACACTGACTTGTATTTGAAGGCAAATAGTTCTCACCATCTGGTACACAAGAAAATGATCATGAACACATAGGTACACAGAGCAGAGATTATTTTTGACAATGACCATCTACTGTCTGAATTACGGAATGGGAGACATTGCAGTTGCTTTAATGTACTTTTCACAAAAGATGCCTCATGAATTGGCAGAAAAGCCCAAGGCGTCTATGTTCTTTCCATACCATGGGCGAGTGACAAGCAAGATACAATGTGTGCTGTAGAGACATGGACTGAGACCAGTATTACCAGTATTCTGGGGCACCTCCAAGACAAGAGATTTTATGTGACTTCTGAAATTTTCCCGGCGTATTTCTTCTTCTAATAATTTCCGGGTATGCAGCCAGACCCCGTCGACATTCTGCCACGATATTTTGGCCCAGAGACGTCCGGCCATCATCAGGTGAGTACCCAACTACTGAAGAGCCCAGGTGCAGTCGCGGTATTTATGCTGAATCTCGCGCATGTGAAATGTACTGGCATCCTACAGCTTTCAGCTGGATAAAAATTGGAATCCTGTTATTAAAATTATACAATCACAGCGGAATCGACAGTGTCATTCGATACTCAATGACTAGATGAACCTTTATTTCCACCACCGAGGGCAGCACGTACAACTCGGCTATGCTGCGCATGTCAACACCTGACGCATGCGCTGTAGGATGCCAGTACATTTCACATGCGCGAGATTCGGCATAAATACCGCGACTGCACCTGGGCTCTTCAGTAGTTGTGTACTCACCTGATGATGGCCGGACGTCTCTGGGCCGAAATATCATGGCAGAATGTCGACGGGATCCGGCTGCATACCCGGAAATTATTAGAAGAAGAGATTTTATGGTCCATTAAAGACAACGTAGGCCTGTGAATGCCTGGTGTGTATGGTGTTCTTGAAAACGCAGCTGTATCTACATGGGCCAATTTATTTGCACTGTTGATGTATGCTGTGCTGAGAAAATACATCACATTAAACAAAGGGTGCTTGAAAAATCAGCTGTGGTTGAATATTCTTGTGAATTTAAAAAGGGAAGAGTCCTGCCTCATGCGTCATAATGTTGTGGTTTCGTTATAGGAGGTGACTGAGATTAGAATAAACAACAACAGTTTTAACTGAGATCAGGGGTAACCAGTTAGTAGGGCGTGGTTGCAGGCTTTGAATATTTAGTAGAAGCAGAGACAGATGCTTGACACTTATTGGAAGGTGAGGGTGTTAGATTCGAACGTGGTGTCAGCACCTTGTGCCACCTGCTGTTACCCAGTCCTGCAGCAGACAGGAGCTGCTATGACCTGCCTATTAACCCTCCCGACCCTCTGTGTAAGTCCCAGATGCTGTTATCATACCTGTATAAATAGAGCACTGTGACTGCCCTGGTGTTTAGTGCATTTTTTACTTCTGATGATGGTGACAGCTGTTGAAAGCTGAGCATTTTATTCAAACTGACATGGCTTGAAAACTGAGAAGATTTTGGTCAGTGCATGAGAACACTGCAACCACCCCATGAACACCTTCCTCCAGGAAACAGGAATCAGTCAAATGGAATGGCCTGAAGTATCTGCTAATGCGGACCCAACTGAGTATTATTGGGCCTAGCTGAAACCTGCAGTGCATCATTGCAGGTACCAACCCTCCTCACACTCTGGATGACCTCAGTATGGCATCTGTCAATGAGTGGCTTAGGCTTGGGCAGCAACATCTTGACTACTGTGTGGACAGCATATCAAGGCGAACTCGTGTGTTGCAATACACGAGGTAGAGAAATGTGGTATGGAATGTCACACAGTAGCAGGTTTTGATTACTCTTTCACTACCTGCTCACCTTGAATACAAGGTCACAGACATTTGCAAATATGTAGGTGGTGCAAAAATGTTTTGGTCCTTTTTTATATTAAGCTAATAATCAATAGTTGAAATCAGAGTGCAGTGAAGATAACATAGATGAAACGTCAAAGGGAAAAAATAAGTTACTTAAACAAAAACATTTGGAGGAATGTTTGCAGTCATATAAATTAGAAATTTTGGTCTTTTAAAAGATTTCATTTTGACAGAAATAAAAAGTAAGAACCAGGCAACAGAAAGTTTGATAAGAATAGGTGCTTGGGGAAAGGGCAACTTGTATAAAAAGCCATGTAAGTGTTGCTCTTATTTTGGGCATAGGTAAGTAGGTGATGCCATTCCATCTCAAGTGTTTTAATATTACTTTCTCTACTTTTACTTCAACTTTTTGAAAAGAAGCAGTAAACACTGCATGATAAATTACCAAGCTATGATTTATACAGGGCTCCAAATACAGCAACTATTGGTCCAGCTCCACGAGTGAGAAGCCCAAGTTCCACTACATTACCAGCAACTCTCTTTTTGCTGTGAGTTATTTTACTAACATTATTGTATGTGCATATTAAGTACCAGAGTTTGACATTAATATATTACAGTGAGTCTGAATAATTGTTGGTCTGTATCTGACCAGCTTAAGAAGATGTATGTAACAAGAATTTTTTTTTCAGCTACATTTATTGCCAGAGTGTGATGATCCTTCAGGGACTACTAGAGAAGACAATTCATGTAAATAATGAAACTGAAAGTAAATACACATTTAGGACTCTTGAATTGGTTAAATAATTACACAGAGAGAAGTTCTGTTCAAGAATTTGTTTCAACTGGTCTATCACACACAGTACTGAATGTGTAATTACATACACTCATGAACATTTATTCTCCTACCATATTTTATTGCCACAGTTACTGCATTTTATAAATTCCTTCAGTATGATGATCTCAGTAAAATTTTAAACTACGATATTAACTCAACTTGAGAACTGACTTTGTGCCAAGATCCTTCTCCTTCTGTTGTTTGTGATAACTGTCACAAATATTGAAATCTGGCAGGTTGTAATGCAGTCTTTTAGTAAACGAAAGATTGACAGTGTAATAAATGGACCATTAAATTACAACTTTCTGTTCTGCTTTTAAAGTTCGTAGCAGATACACTGACCAGAGATGATCAAATTTAATAAGAATGAAATAGCAGTTGTTTAGTTCTTTTATTATGTGTCTTTTCTTGCAGTTTAGTTTATTTTGTTTACAGTTTTGTCAGTGAAAGGATTACATTGTTGGCCACTCATTCCTGGCAATTGATGTGTTTTTGTCTGTTGATCACACCAATGAATGTTCAATTTCTTTTCTTAGCTCCTCCATTTCTCTTTTTATTTCTTTTTTCTGTGACCTTTTGTCATCCAGATCCAATAGCAGACAGAGTTTGGGCCCAGATATCTTATTTGTTTAATCTGAAAGAAAATGAAAGTTGTAGGTACTGTACAATTTACTGAGGGTTGAGTGATATGAGAGAGAGCAAATGCTCAGCCTGTAAGTGAAAGAAAATGTGTTTTACATGAAATATGCACTTATTTTCTGATATACTGCTCTTTTTAGCCAATTGTGGATCAACTCTTTCTACTGTGCAACATCCACAACTCTAATGCTTCTCAGTAAGTTCCGCAAAATACTTACCTACTGCTGCCATCAGACAACAGATATTTCCCAGCTACCAATTTCTCCAGATGTGAACTTAGATAGGGGGTCTGAGGACGCCATGGTTGATGAAACAATCCTTGCAGAAACCCAGTTTCTCATTTCCAAAGTACTTTTGTGAGCAGATCCATTGTCCTGAGGAAAGATGGTTATTTTTCCTTTGTGTTCAGGGCCTCTACTCATATTTTTCGTTAAGTTAGTCGAAGACTTGTAGTGTTCACCAGCTACTGTTTTACCTTTTGTAAGGTAATCAATAAAAAAGCCCCTTTTGCATTCCATATAAAAGTGATCATAACTATTCTGACAGATAAAATAAATTTTGTCTTCTTTGGTACAAGGATACAGGCTTCCAGCACTTCTTTGATGTCTTAATTGGTGAATCCATCCATAGTGTCAAAGTGAAACATAAAATCTACAGAAATCTTTTTAAAACAGTTCATACATTGCCAAGTATATTATTTTCACATTTGCTTTTAGTCACACAAAGCTTTCTCATAGTTAAATCTCCACATAAAATGTACCTTTTCTTTGTGCTGATATGGCCTCAGCTGTTTCACACGCATTTAGTTCTAGATGTTTCAGTATAATATTGTGAATTTTATTAATGTTATTATCTGTGATTGCAGTTTTGAGATTTAATTCATGTGCACAATGTTCAGCAGGACCATCCATTTCATAAGTGGTGAAAATGATGTAGCAGCTTCCTCATAAATATTGTCCAACTTTGGATGAATTTACATTTGTGATTTGCCATTGAAAAATGAATTGTTCAACATCATGGTCATCCAGTTTAGTATTGATTGAAACATACATAACATGTTAACTGTTGAAAGCTAGGTCCACAAAAATTATTTAATGAATAAAGTTATCATCTCGCTTATGTCATTGTGCAACAGTACCAACATAATGAAAGCAAAATTGCAATTTAGTTAATAAAGTTTCTGTGAGAAGCAAAGAAATTTTTTTCTTCCCTTGTGGAAATCATTGTTTGACGTTAACAATATATACAACCCAGTATTTAAAGAACAGTGTAGGGTGATATGAGATGACTGGATGCCAGATGATGTACTGCACATACGCAGACTTGCAAATATAGACATTTTGTAGAAAGGAAGGAAAGAGGTTAAATTGTGTTTGCAAAAGTAGTTTTGGTGTCGTATGGAGAGAATATTTGCTGAGAATTTAAAGTTAGAAGAAAGTAGCAGCTTTAGTATGGATTATTTTCATAGTTTAAAATTTTCTTGGAGCATGTGGTGTATCATGCTTTGATTATTTTTTAAATTTATTTATTTTATCTGAAGACAGTTATTAATTACTCATGTATCCACAAATTTCTTCTTGTTTGAAGACTGCAGCATGTTTTAAAATAATGTACAGTTGTATTAGCACTAACAGTAGTGGCTGAAATGTTGGTATATCATTTTATAGCTGTCTCTGACCCAAAAGAAATTTATAAAAATTGACTGCTGTCGCAAAAGTATATAAACGTACATTACCCATACACTTCATTTTTTCTTCAAGACAAGGCACCAGTTTGTCATGGCAAAAATTAGTGTTTGGTGAAGCCAAATATGCAGAAATTATTTGGTGCTGTATCTCACAGCATTGTATGTAAAATCATATACACATTTTTCCCCTTTTACAAGTATTCTTACAATTAAAAAATCACAAAAGAACAATATAAGAGATGAACAAGCAGTTTTTTCAGGCAATATCCCTTTTGTCTCTTAGAAAAGAAGTTCATTCACATTTATTTTAAGTGTAAATAAAGTAAAACAAGTACTTTGCTTAATGAGACACTTTTAAATCTATTTTACTCGACTTCAGAATAAAATGCAATACACAACTCATAATTTTTTAATTAGTTCTGTATTTGTTAATGTTCTTCTCCTTATTGTTATTTATAGAATGAAGTGTAACTGAATGAAAAGAGAAACGAGAAAGGCATAGCTATATTCTTTATTGGGACTAAGTTCTTGAAATATTTAAGTACATCGTCCAGTCACATTAATGTGACCACTACCTATGTTTGACATCAGTGTGCAATAACTACCTATGTTTGACATCAGTGTGCAATAACTACTCACAGAAAGCAGGAGGCAGCAGCAGTAGTAGTGGATGATGTACAAAGCATGTCTGTGGGATGCAGAAAACAGTGCAGTTGTTGTTGTAATTTGGGAGTGGGGCGATTTATCTGATGTTCAAAAGGGTACTGTCATTGGCTTTTGGGCCAGGGATGGAATTTTTTCCAAAATGGCTGAGTTTGTAAACTGTTCATGTCATTTTGGAAGGTACAGTGATCAACACAAGTATGCATCTATCCTTGGGGACCATTACCACCTCTACATGCAGTTTGGTTTTTCTCGGTGCAATGGCATCTACCAGCAGGACAGTGCAAAGTGTCACACTGCTTGCATTGAATGTGCATGGTTTGATGAGCACTAGGATGAATTTACCAAACTTCCTTGTCCACCAAACTCCCCAGAGTTAAACCAAATCTAGAATTTGTGGGGCCAGCTTGATTGGGCTGTTCTTGCAGTGGATTCTCAGTCAAGAAACCTAGCACAACTGGCCACGGCAGTGGAGTTGGCATCACTCCACATGCCTGTTGGTACTTTTCAGAACCTTACTGACTCTTTTTCTGTACATCTCACAGTGGTCTATGCTGCAAAAGATGGTTATTCAAGCTTTTGAGAGGTGGTCACATTAAGTAACTAGAGGGTACATTTTTGAAAGATGTGCAAGATCTTACTCAGGATGTTTCCTATTTCATGTTCATGTAATATTTTTTCTGAACTGAACATACATATGACTAAATTATTGAGTCTTTTGTGGCGCTCATTTATGTATTGCCTGTTGGCTTATATTTCAGGATCTTCAGCCGACATTTGTTAGCAAATTTTCTTATGTTTTGCCAGCACGCATGGTTGATGTTGTGAAAGATTCATACTCCATTGCCAGTGGCAAACTGGAGTCGATACAATGGGCTGAGATATGAACCTATTGCGCTAAAGTCTGAGGGCTTTCCCCTGGTCATTATCACTATGGTTCTCCTCTTTCTACCTGCAACTGCCATTTGCAGCAGCATGGAGATTCAGGATCTGTTTGTCTTGAGGCTTTCTTCTTTCCTGCTGAAACTGTTGCCATGTTTGTGAATTTCTGTGGCTGCCCTGAAGAAGTGGGCATTGTAGCTCCTCTTCACAGTGAGAACTTCTGTGTCAGCAAATTTTATTATGTGATCAGTCTCACACCATGTTTGCAACGAACATGAGTCGCGGGGGTTCACAAGCTTGCTAGCACTGTCTTCCTCCCACTCTGCCATCACAAACCCAGAACACTGTCTAGCCTGTGATGTGTCTTTGCAGTCTACAGTGCCAGTGAACTTGAATTTAAAATGATTTGTGTTATCAGTAACAGTGAAATATTTTTGTTAGTAGCTAGTTTTATGATTAAAAAAATTATGTGGGCTATAAATTGAAAGTAATAGCTTGTGCAGAAGAACATGGAAACAGAGCAGCTGAGCGGCATTTTGGCTCTCCACCACCAGAAAAAACCATTTGTGATTGAAGGCCTAGTAAAGAAGACTGAAAAAAAAAGGAAGACTAAATGTGTAAATAGAGGATGAATACAAGATGACCAAAACAAGAAGATGATAATTTTCAGGATTTTAAATGTCAGTTCAGTTTTATAAACTAAGATTTTTTTTAGTCTGGCTGCAATCTACTAATAAAATTGGTAAAAATGTTATTTCTTAAAAAATTGCTTAAAAATTAAGGTGCATCTTATAGTTCATACCGTCTTATAGTCTGGAAAATAAGGTACTTATTATGCAGCAGATGGAGTGTCCACTGCTCCTCAGATTGCATTCCAAGAGTTGCTCATCACATCTGAGGTGCTGCAGCTCATGTATTCATCTTGCACATGTTACAAGTGTATTAATCATTTCTCTTTTCTGGCTTAGTTAATGATGACACTGGACTTGGCACCCTGTAAACTTAAGATGCGGTAAAGTTACATAAGTGACACCTTTGTCATTGGGAAATGTGGCAAGGATCAGCTCAGTGAATTTCTAAGACGTCTGAACAGTGTCTATGCCAACATAAAATTTACTATTGAGATAGCAAAGGATCAACTTCTGTCTTTTCTAGAAGCGCTGCTTACAAGAATGGTGAGAACTTGGACCACACTGTGTTCTGAAAACAAACACACATGGACTCATATCTGAACAAACTGTCAGATCATCACCTAAGGCAAAAAGTCATATGCTTATAATATATTAATATGATTGTTATGTGTATTAGATGGACATGTGAGCTACAGCACCTCAGACACGAGGGGCAACATCTGGAGTTTGTTCTAAGGGGCAGTGGGTACTCCATCAGTTGCATAAGAAGTTTCGCATAACCTAACACTTTTCAAAGTGACACACTAGATGGAGAAATGTTGGGTACAGCTTTCCTGCCATACATTCTTGGGCTTATGGGCAGAATTGTCCATATATTGCGTGAACAGAGCATGTAAAATATTTCCAAAATGGACCAAGAAAATCAGAGAGGAAAGGGATAAAAGGGACCCTCTGGCAATGTTGGGAATATACCACATACCATGTACATTTAGGAAAGCCTGTGTTGCAATGACTGGATGATCCATCAGTACCAGAATTATCAAATCGAAATGGTATTGCTGGTTGGGGCAAGTGGCGAAATTGGCAACTGCAGAGCACATACTGTGTAACCAACCACATATTAAAATTTGCTGTCACACAGGTTCTCACTGTGAAGAAGAGTTACCATACCCATCTGTTTAGAGAAGCCACAGAAATTCACAAATGTCGCAAAAGCTTCAACAAGAAAGAAGAAAGCCTCGAGGTAAATTGATCCTGGATTCCTGTGCTACAGTGAATGACCATCGCAGGTAGGAAAGAGAGATCCATAGCATTACAACCAGATGCAACAGGCACATATAGGCTAATCTTTGTACATAAGCTCAACTCTTGTCTGCCACCAGCAATGTGGGGTGGATCTTTGACAATACCATCTACTCAAGCAGACAAAAAATTAGGAAAATTGTTAATCACGAGTTGAAGATCATGGCACAGAAACCAACAGTCATACATATGACTGTTCACTTCATTTTGCAAATACTGTATATGGCCAGTGAATTCAGTTTTGTAGGAAGCTTGCTCATTTCAGCAACTTCCATAACAGCAGTATATAATGTTTGTGTATTACAGAATGTTTGTATAAAATTTATTTTATAGACAGTCTGCAGTGTCTCATTGTTCTATCAGTATTTCATTATTTCTAACTGTGTTACATTTATACTGATATCCAAATCTACTCTATTTATATATTTAGTGGTGAAAAAATTAGAAATTTTCTTCTTTTGCACACCGTGGCAAGTGTAAGAAGCAGGTTGATTCCTACAAAGATCAGATTGGATATTTGTGCCGATAACTCTTTGTCGTAACTGATTGATTTAGCTTTAAAAATCTCAGATTGCACTAGGGATCCTTCTGAATTGCCCTGTTGGTGGCTCATCATCTGGAATAATATGGTATATTGTGCATTTCAAAACTTCTTCATGGCTCAAAAACGAAGTAATAAGCAGAAGTGCTCTAAGGGTAGGACACACGTATCAGATTCCACTGAAATACTGAAATAATTAAAAAGTGATTAAAGTGTTTTTATGTTTCTGTACTTTGACCACCTGCTGTCTTTCCTCTTATTTCATCTGCTTTCTAATTTCTTTTTGTTATGTGATGTATCTAATTTGTTGAGTAACAGTCTTAAATTACTGTAGGAAATTTCAACATCAACATCTATCCCCCTGTTCATTGTTACACCTGAACCAGCAACTTCCAGTACGACAAAGATAGTATATAAATGGAAACCAGTTACTGAGAAGGTAAGTTTCATTTTCATTGTTATTAATTTCAGTTTAATGCATGTTTGTGCATGAGTATGGTACAAAATGAAGAGAATGATGTTAACTGCATGATATTTTACTTCTTTTGATAATTTTTGCATGAGTGCCACAGGAACTATGGGTTTAAAATTATGCTATAAACACAAAGTTAACTGTCTACTTTAATGTGTAACAAATACAATTATGAGAGCATAAGACTGTTGTATTTGTCAGGAATAAGTTTTAAATATGAGTGACTCACATTTTGAAGGATTAAAATTATGCAAGGCCACATAGCAATTTTGTAGAAACACACCAACTTGAGAATTTCATGTAAATGCAGTTTCTTTGATGGAATTAATTCCTTAATTATCAACTAAAAGTGAGCCAATAGCACTACTGGTAATTTTTTTCTTCGTGATATTATTTCAAGAAAAAGTTAGTATGAAGAAGTTCTAATGTGGCGAATTATGCAGATTTTCATAGCTGTGGATAATTTTCTAGTAAATGACTTTTCATTGTACAATTTTTCCTGGCACCAGTGACCTGCATTATCAAAGAATAGTGATCTGCAGCAGGTGTATAACCATTACCAGAATTATACTGTCACCAGAGATGGGAGTTGTGTTAGCATGTAGTAACATTATGAGCCAGAACTATTGACTGAAATGTATAACATGAAGCACAGTTCACAATTCTAATTCAGCTGCTGTCCCTGTTAGCATTGTGTTTTGTTCTTTTGATTCCAAATGTATACAGAACCCCAAGTGTTACTTCAGCACATACAGAAATGGATCTTGTTCACCTTTGGCTGTTATCAGACCCATGCTGATTGTCATCAGATCCCCTTACGCAAGATTTGCCTAGTAGAATATCATTCATAGCTGCTATCAATTTAACCTTAAATGCAACTATTCATTTATCCTCAGCCATATATATATATTTACTGTTGCTGGTATGGTGACCTGTATGAATTCAATGTAAACTGTGTTACTTACATATTCTCCATTTCCCCAAACCAAAATATCAAAGAAAACAAATTAATGATATTTGTATCTAAACATTAACAAGAAATTGTTGATAGTCAACCTACATGTTAATACTGTACTTGTCTGTGGTAACATCATGTTACCCACTACACTTTGCCAATGCTTTGCATTTGTGCCAGTGAAATGTCTGCTGATGAGAAGTACAAGTGTTGGCATAAAAACTCAGAAAATTATCCTGTATGTAACTGATCACTGTAGGGGAAGTCAGATGTACAATGTGAGTGCCTTGTAACAAGTAAGTGAGATATAAAAAAAAGTTTAAATGCTTCGTATGTATCTCATTAGTTGCAAACTAGATTCCATTTTGTAGCATAATGTACAAGGCAACACAGGAATTCAAAAAAGTATATTGCTTAGTGGAAGATCAACAAAATGAAAAGGCTAATTGCTACTCACCACATAGAGGAGGTTCCAAGTCACAAGTGGGTAAGTGGGTGCAGTGGAAAAGACTGCTAAACATTTAAGGTTTTGCTAAAAAAAGTCCTTCTTCTGAAACAGAAAACACACACATGTATCCACACAAGCATAACTTAAACACATACAGCCACTGTCTCCAGTCACTTGGGCCACAGCATCCAGAGACAGTGGCCATGTGTGTGTGTTATGCTTTCGTGATCTCTCTCTCTCTCTCTCTCTCTCTCTCTCTCTCTCTCTCTCTCTCTCTGTGTGTGTGTGTGTGTGTGTGTGTGTGTGTGTGTGTGTTTTGAAGACTTTTTTTGTCCAGAAACTTAAATACTTAGCAGTCTTTTTCATTATGCCCATCTGTGTCCTGACACCTCCTGTATGTGGTGGCTATCCTTTTCATTTTGTTGTTATTCCATTTTCATTTTGTTGTTATTCCATCGTGGACTTTCCATTTGTGGAATATCATTGATATATGTAATAAGAAATACAGTGAATCAAGAACATAATATTGCATTACCCCAAGCTTTTCAGCATTTCACTTGGATTCATATTTGTTTACAGTTCATTAATGCTGGGAAAACATTTTGCTCAAATATATTAATTTGAATGGAACATTTGATAAACTTTCATTTAATTCTACAGAGCTACAATCAAGCAAGAATATACCATTTTATGTACATTGAGATGCCTTTTTTCACTGAATGGTGTAAGTGCCGCATTCATAAAGAATAAATTAATTTCATATTACTGAAACTTTCCTGAAGCCAAACTGCAAGTGTGACAACAAATATGCATTTAGTGTCTGCTTTCTGAATACAGTGAATGAGCATCTTTCATAATACAATTTGTGTGGTTGTCATATTGTAGACCCTGAGATAAGGAGAGCCAGGAGGGTTTGTTTGAAAACACTAGCAAGTAAACAAGTATGTTTATGACAGCTGATTTCACTGCAAATATTTAAGTGAACATCCAGCTGACATTGCCTTTGATCAAATTTAATAAAACAACAAGCAACATAGCAGTATGGTACAGTGTACTCATATTCCGTTGCAGTCTGTTATGTGTTAAGTGTCAGATGTGAATGGAAGGAAAAGTTTAAAGACAATGTTTTCAAATAAAATAACTCATTGAATTGGTAAACGATTCTGTAAAAGAGGTGAGATAGTGGTGAAATTTATCATCAACATGAAGCTTTATGTACAAGAATTTGTAGGAAGATAAGAAAAAATCAATGTGGCATTAAAAAGAAAGTATCTAAAATTTTTAATATACACCTGGTGATGGCCAAAGCTCACATGACAGCAGTTCATATTTGTTTGAATTTATTAAACATTGGGAAGTCCAGGATTGAACAACAACAATGTGAAAGGATAGATCGCTACTCACCATGTAGAGGAGGTGTTGAGTTGCAGAAAGGCACAATGGAGAAGACTGCTAAAATATTAAAACATTTGGATAAAGTCTTTTTTCTACAGTAGAAAACACACACAAGGAAATTTACACAAGTACAGCTCACAAACAGATGACCACTGTCTCAGAGTGCTTGGACCTGACTGTGACTGCATCTGAGAAAGCAGCAATCCATTGTCCACTGGGATCCCAGTTCTAGCTCCCTGACATAGTGGCCATGTGTGTGTGTGTGTGTGTGTGTGTGTGTGTGTGTGTGTGTGTGTGTGTGTGTGTGTGAGAGAGAGAGAGAGAGAGAGAGAGAGAGAGCTGTGCTTGTTTGAATGTGTGTATTTTTTCTACTGCAGAAGGACTTTGCCAGGAAGTTTTAATATTTTGTAAGTCTCTTTCATTGTGTCTCTGTCTGTGAATAAGTGTCTCCTTTACATGGTGAGTAGTAATCTATACTTCCCATACTGTTTAATATAAAAATGTGTGATTAGAATAACCTTCAGATACTACTGTAACTATTAACACAATAGCTAGTCATCATCTATAAAAAGCACTACTTGTGATAAAACAGTGGCTGTTAAACTGATCCCTTAGCATGGGATGTAATGATTTAAAATGTGATAAGGATGTACTGATAGATAACACTTTGCTTTGGTTCAGTGGGGATTAAACTTTGAAAAAAAAAATTATAAAAAAGAGCTAAAAGAATGAGTTAAAACAATTTGTACTCTTTAAACATTAAATCATTTATCTTTACTAAATGTATAACTGAATCTTTAATTTTTCTAAAACAATCCTCTTCATTATATTGACAGCAAAATCTTGTTGAAAAGACCACCGACAATGGCATATCCTCAACAAAAACTGAAAAACTGAACATTGCTACACAGTTGCCCATACAAACAAATGCTCAGACAGTCCCTTCATCAACTGTGAGCAGTACTGAAGCAACATTACCATTGTCATCATCAACCATGACTATATCCCAGATCACAGACAACATATTGCGTGGAGTACCTAAACTTGAGACTGCTGCTACCATTCTATCTGGCATCAGTAACCCACAAGAGATGACAACCCCAGTGATCAGTGCAAGTGAATCAACAAGCAAACTATCCACAGTTGAAAGGATTGGTAGCACACTTTTATCATCAGTGCCAATGATGAAAGAAAGAGTAACTACTAGTGCTAGAGTAACCACAGAAAGATTCTTGTCACAACCAGCAACATCACCATCACCCCCGCTGAGTATTAGAGGCTTGATTTCGAGGGTTCTGGTAAGTACCTGTATGTTGGTAATCTCGAACAACTAACTGTTACAATAAAATCATAAATAAAAACAAATTACTAAAATAAATACATGCAAAATAAAAGGTGTCTTGTGAAGTTATAAGTTAATGTCTGAAAGTTTGCTTGTTTTGCATAACAGTGAATAGAATGTAATTCTTCCAGAATGAATTTTTCACTCTTAAGCATAACATATGCTGATCGAAATTTCCTTGTAGATTAAAATTATGTGTCAGACAGATACAAACTTGGGACGTTTTTCTTTCACGGCAGAGGCAAAGGTTCCAAGTCTGTATCTCAGTCTGGCACACATTTTTAATCTGCAAAGTAGTTTCATATACCTCTTGCTTTGAAGGACGATTCTACAGTACTCAGATCAGTAGGTATATGGTGCTGACTGTGAATGTTGATATTGTACAGAAACATATTATTCTAGATGCTGGCTGCAAATTGTTTTTGCACTTGTGATTTGTACATTAGTGTCATCGTTTTACATGTGTTTGAGTATATGGAATTTACTTTGTTAGTTGAATGAGTGATGAGGCAGTCATAGCAGCTTTTTACTGCCTACAAATGTGATGTTCAGTAGCAATTCCAGATTAGCCAATGCCATACCTTCCCTGGTACATATTTTACAACAAAGAAATTGATTCCCCCCCTCCTGCACCCCCTCTCCACTGCCAATAAGAGAGATTATTCAGAAGTCATACAGGACTTGTGTAGGAAGAACTGATTGGTTTAGGAATTTTGTGGGGAGTAGACAAGTGTGGTGTCTCCATTATTGTTTTTCGTGGTGATGGATGAAATAGTAAAACAGACAAAAGTTGCTTATGGAAGAAGGAAGATGAAGTTACTGCTACCTACTGCTTATGTTGTGTTGTGGGAAATTAACAGAAAGGATGTACAAGAGCAATTGGACATACTAAATGAAAAAGTTGGGAAATGAGGCATGAAATGCCCTATGTACAAAAGTAAGATTATGGTGGCAACCAGAGAAGATGCAGGAGGGAAATGAACAAGTAACATTAAAAAGAAGGAAATTGAAATCGTGGACAGCTTGAATAATTTAGGAAATGAGATAATGCAGAACGCAAAGGTGGAGGCTGAAATTAGACAGAGTTGTAACAGAGCAATGCATTTTGCAAGGGTATGAGGAGCTTAGTCTGGGAAAGGGAGCTGCCAATGAAATGTACATAAGTAAAAAACATACTGTACAGCCATACTGATATATGCATCCAAACTAGTGAAATGAAATTACAGAGTTGAACTTTAGGAAAAATAAGGAGAGACAGAGTGAGAAATGAAGATGAAATGAAGGAAATTGAATTAGGAAAGTTGAATGATGTATTCAAGAAGAGTAGGTTAAAATGGTTTGGACATGTAAACAGAATGAAAGGAATGTCAAAACAAATGATGGAGGCCTAGTTTCAGAACAAAAAGGAAATCCAGAGCAAAGTGGATTGATTTGATCAAGACCAGTATAAGAAGAAGGAATCTGGACTGAAACAAAATAGTTACAGAAGAATGGTGGAAAGATGGCCGAAAGTAGAGAAGTACTACCTTGATGGTGGATAACGGGAAACAAAGATGACAATAAACTTTCAAATATTGACAATGGGGATACTCTCTGTCATGTGATGTGTTCAGTGCCTGTCATCTGCACACATTCAATAATATAGTGATGTGTCAGTTATGTATTTGTTCACATTCATTCAGCACTCACATGAAATTATAAAATGTTAGGAAAGGGATAGTTCCTACTTGCAATATTACATAAAGTTTGATTTCACAAATAACCTGAAACTATGTTTATTTCCTTTAACAATCTACTAGTAAGAAGATATAAACAGAAGCTACAAAAAACAAAATTGAGTAAGACCCACTACTCACGTACAGATGCATGACTGGTGAGACATAGACACTAGCATTCACACTGCTGCTCTTTTTCTAGATTTAGTGCAAAGACTCCCTCTCTGACTGCTGAAATGGCTGCAGAGGCAAGCATTTGGTAGTCTGTCTAATTATGTGAGAGGAAGAACATTTATTCTAAATCTGGGAAAAGAGTAAGAATACAAAAGCGAAAGCAAATTTCGAATTTTTCAGTATGCCTATACATCATCCACCATTCATCTGCAGATGTGTGTTTATGCTAATCTCTTACTTTTTAACTCTATCCTGGACTTCTAATATCATAGTAAATTAACATTTATTTATCATTTTTACAGGGAAATATTACACCAAACTTGTCAACAGCTTCAACTATTGGAAAGTCTACTGTATCTCCAGTAATGACAGTGACAGCCAAAAGACAGCTGACAACTATGACATCACTACCAGTAAGTTCCTACATAACTGAAAGACTGGTGACAGTAACTCCTGTTGCCCCACTGACAAATAATTCATCTTCAAAACCTATTGACATATCATCTGCATCTGTAGAAACTAAAACAGTTGCTCCGACCACTAAACCAGCAACCTCACGACCGACCACTGCTAAGGCTGCACCTGCCACAGTAACAACTATTAAGACAACAACCAAAGCTACAACTATGAAACCAGCTATTATGACCATTGCCACATCTCTCATGACAACAACTTTGAAACCTACCAGCCAAAAGTCATCAACCTCTAAACCCTCTACACCAAAGCCTACAACTCCCAAACCTACCACAGCAAAGGCAACAACTCCCAAACCAACCACACCAAAGCCAACAACTCCCAAACTAACCACATCAAAGCCAACAACTCCCAAACCTACCACACCAAAGTCAACAACTCCCAAACCTACCACACCAAAGCCAACAACTCCCAAACCTACCACACCAAAGCCAACAACTCCCAAACCCACCACAGCAAAGCTAACAACTTCCAAACCTCCCACAGCAAAGCCAACGACTTCCAAACCCACCACACCAAAACCAACAACTTCCAAACCCACCACTCCAAAGCCCACAACTTCCAAACCTATGACACCAAAGCCAACAACTTCCAAACCTGCTGCTCCAAAGTTAACAACTTCCAAAACTGCAGCACCAAAGCCTACAACTCCCAAACCAACCACACCAAAGCCAATGACTCCCAAACCCACCACTGCAAAGCCAATGACTTCTAAACCCACTACACCAAAGCCTACAAATTCCAGACCCACCACACCAAAGGCAACAACTTCTCAGCTGGCAGCACCAAATCCTAGTACTTCTAAACCAACAGAAAAAATTACCCGTCCACTGGAAAAGACCATATCCACAGTTGCTCAAACTACATCTGACTCAACTTCCGCAACTTATACTCCACCTCCTGTTACTTCTCCTAGAAATTCACTTGCATACTCATCACTGAACACTGTAGAATCAGGCATCAAACATGTAGAAAGTGAATCTGTGCATGAAAGAAATAACTGGCAGACACTAGACAGACAAGGTCGTTTAGAAGAACTCTCTCTTCTTAATATTCTGGTAAGTGATATATTATTCAGTTATTAATTTTTAATTTAATGAAATAATTATACTAAAAGTTAAAACTTATCTAATCAGATATATTGTTTAATTCATCAATAAAGGCTGAAAATCACTGTGTCAAATATATTTTCTTTGTTCCTAAACTAATAATGTACTTGCTAAAATAGAAAAACAGCAAATATTCCAAGTTAATTTATACCATATTCTGTACATGAATTTCTCCCCTTTATTTATATAACAGTACCAGTAGAAAATTCTCAACACTTGTTCAGCCTCCTTTACTCTATAGTTTCGTTGTAGAACTGTCATTTGCTTATGAGTGCAGTTGTGCAGGTGGTTTCCTTCTCATTGTGCCCACTGAAAAATAGTTGTTATTTACATAAAACCTATTTCAGTTTTATGTGGAGTTTTGTTTGATTTGCTGAACACACAGTAAAATTGCCAAATTTATTATCTTATAAAACAATAAAGAAATATTGCGCAAGAAACCATAGGTAGCATGACTGTAAGATTAGTAATCAATAGGCTAGTTTGGCTGATGACAAAAATGTGTGAAGGAAAGCATTGTGGATTGAATTGACGGTCTTCTGTGTACAGTTCATTTCTTTTATTTGAGATTTAGAGCTTCCATCAGCAGAAAAGCAACCATTCCACTAAAATTAAAAACTTTTTAGTGAAATACTAGGTGTTTTAAACCAGTAATTCACTTACCAGATTATACAGTCACAACATAGGCACTAGGCTATCAAGATGGCAGAGCAAAACTCATTGTGTGTCATGTCTGCTTGTGTATTAAGCCATACCATTATAAACCTAGTACTGATATGCAATTCATATTATTTCTTGACAGGTTGTCTAAAAAGGAAAACAGTTTGCATGACTATTATATTTATCAAATTCACATATCAAATAATTCCTAGTTGTTCATACACTGTTGTACTGTTTAATTTTGTTATAGTCTTTTTTCATTCTGGGATAAGCCACATCATTGTCTCACTGCTTAAGAAGTGATAATTCATATTTTAGTCTTGCTACAATGCTAAAATGTTACTTTAGTCTAATGACAAAGTTCACAACTTCTGCCTATGCTTATGTTTCTAGAAACGTTTTATTTACCTAAGCTTACAGTTCCTATTATGCATACCAGTTAATGCGCAGGCAAATGCTTCATAAAACTGGTGCAATGTACTTGATACACGACTATTTATGACAGCTGGGTAAATGTGAGTCTCTTTATTGTCCAGCCACTACCATTCGTTACTGAAAGTGGCTGACAATGTGATATTTAAAAATAAATGTTAAATAACCCATGCAGTAACTTTCCAGAAAAGCTCGACACTAAAAAGAGCCATCCTAGCCAGCAAAGAGTCTGGAATTACCAAGTTCTGTACACTTACATTGTATTTTGCACCAACAAAAATGATGCTTATTTTTTCTCATGTGGAAGCAACTCATGCAGTCAGCTGCATACAGATTATTTTTACATGTTTCATATACGATAACTAAACCTTCTATCATAAAACTCTCTTGCTCTTCTTCACACACATTGCTATCACTTTCTGTTATATTTCAGAAAGCAAGTATTTTTAGCCATAGAACATGTATGGTTCTTATACATTTATTTGAGTCTGTTGTCAACAGTTGTACCAGGTTTTTAGAAGAAGTAATCGTTATTTCATTATTCATACATCACAAGTGACAATGTTTTCCACTGTAAGTTATTGTAACCAACACTTTCATATAATTTAATGCCATGTTGTTTCTAACTTAGACTCCAGAAACATAATGATAACAGAAGTTTCAGAATGAAGAAAATGCTTAGAAGTGGGTGTAGGCAGAAACTCACTTTCAGGTGGATAGTGAGTTCTGTTTTGGTAACAGTAGTAAAATTGAAGCAGTAGAGTGTGAGCAAAATGGAAAGGAGAACAGAGGTACAATGTTAGGAGTGAACAAGGTATGAAAGGAGAACAGAGATACAATGTTAGGAATGAACAAGATATGAGAGGAGGAGGGTAAGGGAGCAAACGGGTGAGGGGATATCTGAGAATGTATATTAGTGACAGTTGAGTCCAGAGGAATTAGAGGAATGGATGCTGTCCTGCTGAATCACTCCTACCCCAGCCCCTTACCCTCCATCTCCGTCTACTTGTCCTGAGACAATACATTAACAGTCAGTAATGCCACAATCACGGAGGCAGCAGAGTGGAAGCTCAAAATGTTGTAGAGTTATACAGATCTATATCTCTATGTGCCACGCACCGTTCATCTGCAGGTGTGTGCTTGCATACCATTTTCTGTTATCAGACTCCAGAAAACGACTGACATCTGATTTTTCTTTTCAGGCACAAAATGTTGGTGGCAGGCAAGAACAAAAGAAAGTGAATCTGGCTGATAAGGTAAGCAATCTGTGATTTGTTGTAGTTAATTTACTTTCACTGTTACATGTTGTTGTGAAATATTATCATCAGTTGATAAGCTTCACCTGAGAAATTTTTCTGTTCTTGACTTGATTTGCTCCATATATTTTCCATAAACTATAAACTGGTATTTATGCCTATATTTATGATGAGGGAAGAGTTTCTGTGCATCATCTGCTGAAGACAAGGCTAAGAAATACACAAATAATAATAATAATAATAATAACAATAATAATAGAAAGAGCCTGAATATCAAACTTTAAATTTTTCACTATTTATTTGTGTCAGTAATGGCACAGAATGGAAACAGGAATCTACATCTACATTGACACGCTGCAAGTCACCATATGGTGCTGGGTGGAGGGTACCTTGTACCATCACTAGTCATTTGCTGACCTGTTCCACTCACAAATAGAGTGACGGAAAAACAATTGTCTTTATGCCTCAATATGAGCCCTAATCTCTCATATCTTCCCTTCATGGTCCTTACATGAATGTTGCCTGCAGAATAATCGTTTGGCAGTCAACTTCAAATGCCGGTTCTCTGATTTTTCTCGATAGTGTTTCTTGAAAAGAATGTTGCCTGTCCGCCAGGAATTCCCATTTTAGTTCCCGAAGCATTTCCATAACACTTACACGTTGTTTGAACCTGCCGGTAACAAATCTAGCAGCCCATCTTTGAATAGCTTTAATGTCTTCCTTCAATCTGACCTGGTACAGATCGCAAACACTCAAGCAGTACTCAAAAACTGGTGCACCAACATCCTATACACAGTCTTCTTTACAGATAGACCACTCTTTCCTAAAATTCTCCCAATAAACTGAAGTCGATCATTCACCTTCCCTACCAAAGCTCTCACATGCTCATTTCATATTGTATCACTTTGCTACATTAAGCCCAAATATTTATACAATTTGACTGTGTCAAGCAGGACACTAGTAATACTGTATCCAAACATTACAGGTTTGTTTTTCCTACTCATCCACATTAACTAACATTCTTCTATATTTAGAGCTAGCTGCCATTCATCACACCAACTGGAAACACTGTCTAAGTCATCTTGTATCTTCCTTGTCACTCAACTTTGAAACCTTACTATGCACCACAGTATCATCAGCAAACAACCAGAAATTGCTGCCCAGTCTGTCTGCCAAATCATTTATGTATATAGAAAACAGCAGCACTCCTGTCACACTCCCCTGGGGAACTGACAATACCTTGTCTCTGATGAACATTCGCCTTTGAGGACAACATACTGAGTTCTATTACTTAAGAAGTCTTCGAGCTAGTCACATATCTGTGTACTTATTCCACCTTTGTTGTTAAAAGACTGCGATGGGGCACTATGTCATGGGGACATTTAGTCAGCGCGAGAGCGTTACGGAGATGCTGAACAAGCTCCAGTGGCGGACACTTCAAGAAAGGCGTTACGCAATACGGAGAGGTTTATTATCGAAATTACGAGAGAGCACATTCCGGGAAGAGATGGGCAACATATTACTACCGCCCACATATATCTCGCGTAATGATCACAACGAAAAGATCCGAGAAATTAGAGCAAATACGGAGACTTACAAGCAGTCGTTCTTCCCACGCACAATTCGTGAATGGAACAGGGAAGGGGGGATCAGATAGTGGTACAATAAGTACCCTCCGCCATACACCGTAAGGTGGCTCGCGGAGTATAGATGTAGATAGATGTAGATGTATGTCAAATGCTTTCTGGAAATCTAGACATATGGAATCTGCTTGTTCCCCTTCATCCATAGTTTGTATATATCATGTAAGGAAACATCAAGCTTAGTTTTGCAAGAGCAATGCTTTCTAAAACCATGCTGATTCATGGAATTCTAATAATTGTGGTGAATAAAAGGAATAAATGTATTTGTGTTTATTTGGTCCAGTAAACCTTACACATACAGGACAGCACATCAGATATTGGACAGGTCAATGCAAATATATCTGCTTGTGTCTGTATATGTGTGGATGGATACGTGTGTGTGTGCGAGTGTATACCCGTCCTTTTTTCCCCCTAAGGTAAGTCTTTCCGCTCCCGGGATTGGAATGACTCCTTACCCTCTCCCTTAAAACCCACATCCTTTCGTCTTTCCCTCTCCTTCCCTCTTTCCTGATGAGGCAACAGTTTGTTGCGAAAGCTTGAATTTTGTGTGTTTGTTTGTGTGTCTGTCGACCTGCCAGCACTTTCATTTGGTAAGTCACATCATCTTTGTTTTTAGATATATATTTCCTACGTGGAATGTTTCCCTCTATTATAACCAAATATATCTTTATGTTTACATGATGTTTTCTGTTTATTAGTAAATACATTTTTTCCAACTCTGATGTATAATTGAACAACTTTAGGTAGAAACCTACAATTGAAAATATATTTTCAGCTCTGACTTATAATTACACCATTTTAACTAGAAAATTAAACTGAAATTAAGAATAAATGGTTATGAATGATTACAGTCTTTACATGCTACAAGTAGATAGTCATATTTACACAATATTTTTGTATCTGATAAAGAATGTGGCTTTACACTTAACATTAACTTTCTTAGGCTCTCAAAGATTTTTGGGGACTCTACCAGACTATAGAAGCAATGTATTAATAGATATTCTTTCAATACTGCTTTAAATTTTTTTAGGTCATTTATTACTTTAATTTCTTTTGGAAACCTATTGTAAATAATTTTACCATAGCATAGTGCTCCTTTTGGGCACAAATTGTTTTTTTTTCCGGTCATCTGTTATGTTCATGCAGACTTTCATTTTTTAGGAGGACACAAGAATTTATTATTGCATATTTCTTAATAAACATTGAACTTTCAAATGTGCAAATACATGGAAGAGGGAGAATTCTCATCTTTTTAAATAGTGCTCTGCAGAGTTTGTTCCTTTTTATTCCAGTCATGATTCTCACTATTTCTTTTTTTGTTCTGAAGAGTTTTAGGTGGGATGATAAGTTACCACAAAAAATGATACCATACTCCTCAGAATCCAATGTATATTAGCATAGTAAACAGTCATGAGGCAGTTCTTTTGACAATGGTTTTCAAGCACCCTCATTAAATAACACATGATACTTAGTCTCTTAAATCTTCTGAGTGTGAGTATCTCTAAGGTTAACTTGGAACCAGGAAAAATACTTTAAACATTGTATCAAAGAGAGCACAATGCACAGTAATGATGTGGGAAATAATAGTAGCCTAGTAGCTGTGATGAAGCTGATGGAAATATCTCATGTATCCAGCTGATGGTAGTGTTGAAATTCTGCAGTGTTATGACAATCCCTTAAAAGTAGCCAACACATTTAACAACTTTTTCACTGGTGTTGCTGGTAATATGATAAAATCAAACTTTAATAAGGACACTCAAGCCAATGAATGTAAAATAAGTGCATGTAGAGTATCAATGTACATCAACTCTGTCTCAAAAAAAGATGAAATAGCAAAAGCAGTAAAAGAACTAAAAATTACAATTCTGATAGTTTCGCTGCAACAATATTAAAAAAGAGTGCACTAAACTTAATAGAAATACTTGCACACTTATTTGACTGATCACTTCAAGCAGGCATTTTCCCTGATCTATTGAAAAATCTGCAGAATATGAAATATGTGAGAGAGATAATGTAAATAGCTACAGACCTGTTACAGTTTGCCCTTACATTCCAAAAATGCTAGAAAAACGTTATCAAACCATGGAAACTCCAGGTTGTAATATAAACAATATAAGGTAAAGATAGATTGCTACTTGCTGTAAAGATGGCATGTTAAATTGCAGACATGCATAACTAAAAGACACTTACACATTAGCTTTCAGTCATGGCCTTTCTCAATAAAGGAACACACACACACACACACACACACACACACACACACACACACACACATACACACATTCATTCACACAAGCAAGCACACATCACACACACATGATCACCAACTCCGGTAGCTTGGACCAGAATGCCATTCCAGTCCGAGCTGCCAGAGATGGCTGTCATGTGTGCGCGAGTTGTACTTACTTGTGTGAATCAATGTGTGTGTGTTTCCTTTACTGATGAAGACTGTGGCTGAAATCTAATGTGTAAGTGCCTTTTAGTTGTGCCTGTCTGCAACTTAAGGTGTCATCTTTATGGTAATTAGACAAAGATATGTATGACAAACTTATGGAATTCATAAATAAAAACGGTACCTTGTGTAATGAGCAACACAGATTCAGAAATAAAAGGTTAACAACAACTGCATTTATGTGTGCTCCAATTGCATACTAAGCCTGATGAACAAGAAACAGGAATTAACAGGAGTATTTATTGACCTACTACTTTTGATGTGGTGGGTCATAAGATTCTGCTGTTAAAGCTTGAAAAAAAAAAAAAAAAAATGGTTCAAATGGCTCTGATCACTATGGGACTTAACTTCTAAGGTCATCAGTCCCCTAGAACTTAGAACTACTTAAACCTAATTAACCTAAAGACATTATATGACTTACCGAACAAAAGCGCTGGCAGGTCGATAGACACACAAACAAACACAAACACACACACACAAAATTCAAGCTTTCGCAACAAACTGTTGCCTCATCAGGAAAGAGGGAAGGAGAGGGGAAGACAAAAGGAAGTGGGTTTTAAGGGAGAGGGTAAGGAGTCATTCCAATCCCGGGAGCGGAAAGACTTACCTTAGGGGGAAAAAAGGACAGGTATACACTCGCACACACGCACATATCCATCCACACATATTTTTCCCCCTAAGGTAAGTCTTTCCGCTCCCGGGATTGGAATGACTCCTTACCCTCTCCCTTAAAACCCACTTCCTTTTGTCTTCCCCTCTCCTTCCCTCTTTCCTGATGAGGCAACAGTTTGTTGCGAAAGCTTGAATTTTGTGTGTGTGTGTTTGTGTTTGTTTGTGTGTCTATCGACCTGCCAGCGCTTTTGTTCGGTAAGTCACCTCATCTTTGTTTTTACATATAATTTTTCCCACGTGGAATGTTTCCTTCCATTATATTAACCTAAAGACATCACACACATCCATGCCCGAGGCAGAATTCGAACCTGCGACCGTAGCGGTCGCGCGGTTCCAGACTGGAGCGCCTAGAACCGCTCGGCCACCCCAGCCGGCAAAGCTTGAAAAATATGGTATTTGATGTCTGTATAACAATTTGATTAGTTTCTTCCTGAAGTATTGTAAGCAAGCAGTGTGCATCGGACACACAAATGTCAACCTAAGAACTATTCTGAATATTTGTCAGGCTATAAACTAATTAAATTTGGCACACACCAAGGATCAATAATGGAATCCCTTCTGTTCCTTCTGCACATAAATGATCTAAGCTCAAATGTGGATTTTCATCAAATGATCGCATATGCAGAGGACACCATAATTCTCTTAAAAAGGGAAAGAAAGGAAGATTACAGCAATTAGTAAACACTGTCACAAAACAGCTTAGCAAATGGGCACAAAAAAACCACACACATTACACTAAAATTCCACAATGCTTAAAACAAGGAAATGCACATCCCATTTGTCTCTATCAACTATGAACTAGTTGGTATTAGTACAGAAAAGAAATTCTTAGGGCTGTGACTGCACAGTAATGTGAAATGGAATAAACATATTGGATACCAATATGTAAAGCTAAGCAAGACATGCTACCTTCTTTGCCCACTAAAAACTTGCTGCAGCAATAATGAACACACATAATACCCTCTTTCACTCTCTCCTTAAATATGTAGTTACTTTTGGGGGAAACTCTAAAACAACTAACAGCACTTTCACAGGGCCATTACAACCATATTTGGATGCAATCACAGAGACTCATGCAAACATCTGTATAAGATTACTGATATTCCTCCTTTACCGTATATCTTTCTACATAATGGAATCTGTTATATTCTTTAAAATGGATGCAGTGTATAAGGACTGCAAATTTCAAATAAATTTGATCACCTTTCCAGACAGAACAAAAACTTACATATGCCCCAAATCATCACATCTCTGTGCCAAAATGTTACTTTCCACATGGGAGTTAAACTTTATAACAAACTTCCCAAAATATCAGAACAGTTACCTAGGTCAAAACATTTGGAAAACCTTTACAGTCATGTTTACAGTATAACTGCTAGTACTCCATTGAAGAATATTTAAATTTATAAAGTATACTTTAAAATATTTAATGCATGATGTGTATTTTTGTGATTTTAAATAAGTATGCATAGAAATCACTTTCACCTACGTACTTACAAACTGATATGACCAATCAATGTCTTATGCATAAGCTGCTTTGTAGGCAACAGGACCAATCAAATATATTCTACAATTGAGATTACTGTTCATTATGAATAATTTCTTTATGATCATCTCTTAGTAGTTACTGTTACACAAAGCACTATGAGATGCAGTGAGACACTGCATATACCTGATTTCAGTAGTTTCACATGGAGAGTCGAATACTTATTCCATCTTTTGTGAATGTAAAAGAAAGTGTTAATGTTGCATTTTGCAGTCACCCTTGTGAGCTTGACTATGTCCTTTTCACATGTGGTCTGGGGCATAGAGTAAGGTGGTGAACACTGTGTACCATTGTCAGGTGATGACAGACCATTGCATCCAAATGTAGGTCTGTAATGTACTAATGTACTTTCTTGCTTATTAAGATGCCTAAGAAAGGGAGATACTCACCATGAACAAAGATGACTACTAGACAACCTGTGCCTAAAATGTAGGTTATCTTATGAATCTCAGGTGATGTGAATAATTCACAATGACATAAATTAATGGAACTAGTGAGGTGGTAATGTATGTGATAGGTATGTATCTATCAGTGTGGATATACAAATTATGGTGCAGCAGCAAGACTGGTCAACAGAAACCTTCAGGATGTGCAACTTCCAGTACTGCTGGTACAAACACTTGACATATAAAGTAATACTCATACCCTTTGAAATTATATGTTTCTTCTTGAGGGAGGAGAGAGGCACTGGTTGGGGAAGGCTGTAAACTGAGAAGGGGAAGTGCAGGTCACTCAAACTTTGATTGACTGTGACTTTTCTGCTGTATGGAGGGAGGGCTGTTCTGTTCACTAATGGCATATCATGGGTTGGCAAGTGCTTACAGAAAATGTATTCTCTTTCCATTATTACAGAGTGGTTAGTCACTAACAAGACTGTCAAAATTAAGGACAGAAAATCTGATAACTTCAGAAAATAAGTGTCTTTAATCTTTAAATATTGGTTTCAGCTTAAGATTAATGTTCACAGAGAACCATGTGAATGTCACCACCACAACTCCACTATTAATGCCAGGCAGTGAGGCACTGCATGATGCTGTAGCGCATCACATAGGTAGAAACTCTAACTTAAAGTAACTGGAATTCATAACATTTTGAATCAGTTACTCTGCATCTCCCATTCAGCACGATAGTGAAAAGTCCATACCATCAGTTCTACAGTACTAGGTCAACAGTTATTTTTTCTAAGAAATGGCTTTGGTGTTAATGACACATGATACTAGTTTCCAGCCTTTGTTATTTAAAAATGTATGGCAGCTAAGGATTTTATAACATAAACCATGTGTCATCAGTGATAATTACTTTTCAATGTACCCTCCAGAAACAGCTTACAATATTCGAGTTTGCAAACAGCTGTAATATTAACCTCAAAACGTTTTAGGAAACTAATAAAAATTTACCACAGGTTTTTGTGTTGCCTTAATATAAATCTCATTTTGTGTATTTGATTCCATTCTTATAGTTAATTAGCAACTATTTAGCCCAACAGATTAAAAGATAAGCAGGGTGCTTATTTTAAAGTTACTTTTTCACTGCCTTGCAGTACATTGCACCAGCCAAAATGCAGACCGACTGCAAAGGCTGTTCTCGAACTTGGGATGAATTTGTTGACATTTGTAAGCAGCTGGAAAACACCCTGACTATTGTCAAGTGACTGGCAGCTGCTGCAAATTGATGTATTGGAAGATCTCTCAAGAGTCACATACATGTAATACTGGTACCAGAGCTACCTCAAGTACCATCCTCTCTGTGGACTCTATCTCCTCTGCATAAAGTACAGGATCTGCCATTACTCATCCACTTGACTGCTAGAGGTGTCTCAATGGTAGATCTGGGCATCCTGTACAGTTTGGATGGGGATCAAGGAGGACTCAATGTGTTGCACTGATCCCTCTAACCAACAAGTTTCAGGTGCTCTCTCTCACTAAATCTGAGTCAGTGGGACTCATACTTGCGTCATTCCAGTGACTGGCAGAGACATTTGAAGAAACCAGCCTTGCGCTTGGAGTTTCAATAAAGCTCGCAATTTGTAGCATTTTCCCCAGAACTGATCATGGCCCTTTGGTCCTGAGTCAAGTGCAGGGAGTGAACCAGAGACCTTGAAGGTTCCGTGACAAGCTAGGCAGTGGCTTTCTACATCTACATCTACATCCATACTCTGCAAGCCACCTGACGGTGTGTGGCAGAGGGTACTTTGAGTACCTCTATCGGTTCTCCCTTCTATTCCAGTCTCGTATTGTTCATGGAAGGAAAGATTGTCGGTATGATTCTGTGTGGGCTTTAATCTCTCTGATTTTATCCTCATGGTCTGTTATCGAGATATATGTAGGAGGGAGCAATATACTACTTGACTCCTCGGTGAAGGTATGTTCTTTAAACTTCAACAAAAGCCCACACCGAGCTACTGAGCATCTCTCCTGCAGTGTCTTCCACTGAGTTTATCTATCATCTCCGTAATGCTTTCGCGATTACTAAATGATCCTGTAACGAAGCACGCTGTTCTCCATTGGATGTTCTCTATCTCTTCTATCAACCCTATCTGGTATGGATCCCACACTGGTGAGCAATATTCAAGCAGTGGGCGAACAAGTGTATTGTAACCTACTTCCTTTGTTTTTGGATTGCATTTCCTTAGGATTCTTCCAATGAATCTGTCTGGCATCTGCTTTACCAACGATCAGCTTCATATGATCATTCCATTTTAAATCACTCCTAATGCGTACTCCCAGATAATTTATGGAATTAACTGCTTCCAGTTGCTGACCTGCTATATTGTAGCTAAATGATAAACGATCTTTCTTTCTATGTATTTGCAGCACATTACACTTGTCTACATTGAGATTCAATTGCTATTCCCTGCACCATGCGTCAATTTGTTGCAGATCCTTCTGCATTTCAGTACAATTTTGCATTGGTACAATCTCTTGATATATCACAGCATCATCCGCAAAAAGCCTCAGTGAACTTCTGACGTTATCCACAAGGTCATTTATGTAAACTGTGAATAGCAATGGTCCTACGACACTTCCCTGCAGCACACCTGAAATTACTCTTACTTCGGAAGACTTCTCTCCATTGAGAATGACATGCTGCATTCTGTTATCTAGGAACTCTTCAATCCAATCACACAATTGGTCTGATAGTCCATATGCTCTTACTTTGTTCATTAAACGACTGTGGGGAACTGTATTGAACACCTTGTGGAAGTCAAGAAACACGGAATCTACCTGGGAACCCGTGTCTTTCTGGACTTGGCTGTAGGATTGAGAACTGTAGGGACACTCTAAATGGGTTAAGCGTGCACTACACATCAGAGGCTGTTACTCAGGTAGGTGACTGTGTGGTGTGCGTACAAGGATTTTTTTTTAGCTTAGGCAACTCTCCAACCAATCCAGATAATGATAACTGTAGGAAACCCAGAAGTATCAGTGTAAGATTGAAAGAAATGCCTCCCCCAGGTGAGCATATTAAAATTGTAATGGTAACCTGCTGAAGCATTTGCAACAAGGTGCTGTGTTTTGAGATGCGCACGAAAAGCAGTGAAGCTTACATAATACTTGGCACTGAAATTGATAGCAGTGGGATTTTTGGGGAAATTTAAGTGTATATTGAAAGGGTAGGCAAATGAGGGTGGTGTATTTGTTGCAAAACAAGAAACTCAAACCCACTAAGATAGGTTGAAGCTGCATGTGAGATTGTTTGGGCAAGACTCAGTTTCAGGGGCAGGCACAAAATGATAATTGGATCCTTCTATTGCCCACCTGACTTTTCTCCAAACATAACCAAAAAATTTAGAGAAAACTTCAGTTCACTTGTATGTAAGTTCCCCAGTCATACTGTAAACATTGTTGGAGACTTAAATCATCCAACAATTAATTGGGAAAATTACAGTTTTGTTAGTGGTGAGTGTGGTAAGATATCCTGTGGAAAAGTATTAAATGACTTATCTGGAAACTACCTAGAACTGATAGTTGGGAACCCCACTCATGATGGAAACATATTGGATGTAATGGAAACAGACAGACCTGATCTCTTTGAGGGTGTCCATATCGAAACTGGTATCAGTGACTATGATGCTGTTGTGGCAACAATGATTACAAAAGTACAAAGTACAACGAAACTGAGCAGAAAGATGTAAATGTTTAATAAACAGTCAGTAATATCATGTCTCAATGAGGAACTTGAAACTTTCAGCACCGGGCAGGAGCAAGTAGAGGAACTATAGCTCAAGATTAAAAGAATAGTTGACCACGCACTAGATAGATATGTACCCAGTAGAACAGTCCATAATGGGAGGAAGCCTCCATGGTATACAGGTAAAACTTCTAAATAAACAGAGATTACTTCATAATAGATGTAAAACAAAGCAGAGGGCTGTAGATAGAGAGATGCTGAATGAAATATGTTTCACTGTTGAGAGAGTAATGGGTGATAACTACAATGACTGCCGAAGTCGAATATTGTCAGGTGATCCTTCATAGGATCCAAAGAAATTCTGGTCATATGTAAACGCTGTTAGTGGCATCAAAGGTAGTGTCCAGTGCCTAATAAATGAGACAGGAACTGAAATTGAGGGTAGCAAAGTAAAAGCTAAATTCTTAACTCTGTTTTCAAATGTTCCACTACAAAGCAAAATCCAGGAGAATTGCCCGCTTTAATCTCCATACCACTGAAAAGATGAATGAAATAATTATTAGTGTCAGTGGTGTTGAGAAACAGCTAAAATTGTTAAAATTGATCAAAGCTCCAGTGTCTGATGGCATTCCTGTCAGATTCTATACTGATTTGTGTCTGAGTAGCCCTCTGCTAACTATATAATCTGTCATAGATCCTGTAAACAAAATACCGTACCAAGTTCTTGGAAAAAACACAGGTCACACCCACCTACAAGAAGGGTAGTAGAAGTGATCCACAAAACTACCATCCAATATCCTTTACAACAATTTGTTGTAGAATCTTAGAGCATATTCTAAGCTCAAACTTAATGAGGTATCTTGAATAGAATGAGGTCCTCAACCCCAAACAGCATGGATTCTGAAAACTTCGATCATGTGAAACCCAACTTGTACTTTCCTCACTGGACATTCTGAAAACTTTGGGTCAAGGCAATCTTTCAGTCAGGGCAATCAGATAGGCGCAGTATGTCTTGATTTTCAAAAATCATTTAACTCAGTACCACATCTAGGCTTATTGTCAAAAGTTTGATCATATGGGGTATCAAGTGAAATTTGTGACTGTATTGAGGACTTTTTATATAGGGAGGACACAGCGTGTTATCTTGGTTGGAGAGTCGTCGTCAGATGTAGAAATAACTTCAGGTGCACCACAGAGAAGTGTGTTGGGACCCTTGCTAATCATGTTGTATATTAATGCCATTGCAGACAATTTTTATAGTCGCCTCAGACGTTTTGCAGATGATGCTGTTATCCATAACACAGTACTGTCTGAAAGAAGCTGCATAAATATTCACTCATATCTTGATAAGATTTCAAAGTGGTGTAAAGATCAAAGATTGGCAACTTGCTTAACATATTCAGAAATGTAAAATTGTACACTTCACCCCCCCCCCCCCCCCTACCCAAAAGGAAAAAACCATAGTATTGTGTGACGATAATATTAATGAGTGGCTGTTGGAATCAATTAACTCATACATACCTGGATGTAACACTCTGTAGGGATATGAAATGGAATGATCACATAGGCTCATTTGTGGGTAATGCAGGTGGTAGACTTCAGTTTATTTGTAGAATACTAGGGAAGTGCAGTCAGTCTACAAAGGAGGTTGCTTACAAACTGCTCTTGAGACTGGATCTACATTATTGCTCACGTGTGGAGGATGTATACTGGATAGGACTGACAGATGATATTGAATGTATACAGAGAAGGGCAGCATGAATGGTAATAGGTTTATCTAACCCATGATAGAGTGTAACAGAGATACTGAAGGAACTGAACTGGAAGACTCTTGAAGATAGACGTAAACTGTCCAGAGAAAGTCTATTAACAAAGTTTCAAGAACAGGCTTTAAATGGTGGCTCTAAGAATGTACTACAATCCCCTTCTTATTGCTCGCATAGGGATCGTGAGTATAATAGTAAAATAATTTCTGCACTCACAGAGGGATTCAAACAATCATTTTTCCCATACTCCATACGTGAAAGGAACAGGAAGAAATTCTAATAACTGGTACAGTTGCACATACCCTCCACCATACACATCAGAGTATAGATGTAGCTGATCTCTGTGGTAACATATATCCTCTTGCCTTATGTGCCTGGTATTCTTCTTGAAAATGAAGTCTTGGAGTGTGGATTGTGTGGATCTGCTGTTCGGGAACAGTGTTTAAAACCTAGGAAAAGCAACTTTTGTTTTGGCTTTTGTTTTCCAAATCTATATTTCCACTACTGTGAATCAATGCCAGTTAATATTTTTTCTCTTCAGCAGTTGATTTGTTTATGAAAAGTTTGAATTTTATCAGCAAATATTGTGTGCAAAACTTTTAGGTAATTAAAAGGTATTGCTTTTCTGTGTGTTTAGGTCATTGAAGCAGCTTTGCAGCGGTCTTCTACAACTTCTTTGCCCCTTTTCAACAATAATCTTCCAGTAAGTAGTGTGTCTTCTCTCTGACATTTATCATGTATTATATCTTTTTGTATGTTATCAGAGCAAAGAAAATGGCAGCTGCAATGATCAGAAGGAAACAAAAGGGGAAAATGTTTTATTTAATTGTGGAATCATTAAGATGAGTCAAAGTCACTCATGGGAGTACCATGTAGCTACCAGTGTGCAAACAACACTTATAACCTCTACAGACGACTTTCAGTTGACAAATCATGTAGGTATTTTGCTGAATATCATTTGACCACTGAGACGGGAATGCTGATGTGGATGAGTGTAGCTTAGCTTTAGACTGTTGTAAAGAATGTAACTCTTCTCATATAATTATTTGCATCTAGATATATAGGAATCAGCTACAGTGCTAATAATATAAATTTAAGTCACAAAACCCACACTGCAAAATCACAGTGCTAATTGTATACTTGATTGATTTTCAGATTATGATACTCAGCTAGTGATGTTTAATGTCATGGTGCTACTGGCTTTGGAGGTTTTGCTCTTTTTCCATTGGAAGTCTGCTCTTTCTGTATCTTCTTGTATCAATCTCTTGATTTTCTGAGAAGACATATGAGAGAAGGAGAGGAAAAAATTGGAGGTATGGGACAGGTGTGGAAGGGGATTTCAATGTCAAAACAGTGGAGAAAATGTTGGAAAATGAGAGAACAGTTAAGAGTTGGGGAAAGGGGGTGCATCTCAGAACAAATGAAGTTCTCACAGGTACCAAACTGTACGGGAGGAAGTTTTCAGCATGGAACAATGACAGGCTTCTGCATTTGATATGGACAGAGATTTTTATGGAGTCCTTAGAAGGTTGAAGATCAACGTATGTAGCTCAATCAAACAATGGAAAATCCAGGCTGGAATAACAACAATATGACAATATGAACTTGATAGATTGCTACTCACCACATTGAATGAAAGTCAGGTACATTGAAAACAAGGTGGCAGTTCTTCTGGAAAACTTGGAATTATCAGGAAATTTCATGAGTTTCATAAAATGTCAGGGAATTCTGTGTTTTTAACCTAGCATTGAAATTTAATTTCATTGAGTTTTATAAATCATAAATTTTAAAATACTTATTATTTCAAAGTGTGTAAATTATATGAATATTATTCCATATAAATTATCAGTGTTTAACAGCTATAGTTAAACTACTGCTAATGGCTAGTACAGCTCAGCTAAAGAAAAGTCATTATTGTGGCATGCCCCCCTTCCCTACGCTCAGCATTAATTTATCAGGAGCTTTTGGACTCCATCTTCCTCCACACACCTGGAATGCTCAGGGAAATTTCTTTTCAAGTTTGAGTAACCAACCTGAAAAAAAGACCACTAGATATTATGAGCTGTTGAACTAAGTCCTTTTCCACTTGTAGAAAAAAGTCATACACTTTCACACATCCATAACTCACATACACAGTGACTAGCATCTCCGGGTGCTCAAGCCTGACTGCAACAGCAGACTGCATCTGAGGTCGCTGCTTGCCTTAGATGCAGTTGGGCCTTAGTACCTGGAGATGGCAGTGGTCATGTGCATGTGAGTTATTCATGTGGGAATGTGTGTGTGCATGTTTTGCCTACAGTTGATGTGGGAAGGTAGCTTATTTAGGTGAGAAAGTCCAGGTGAACTGAAAATGAGTGCAACCGTGAAATTTTCCTCAGCAGCATCTTTGTATAAAATTTTCTTAGTGTATGGGGGTTGTCACTGTTATGAAGGAACTTGTTTATGTGACAGGGTTAGGGATGGACATAATGTGTTGAGCAATTACTAGTGGCCATAATGATATTCTATGCGGGAATCACAGTGGTAAGTTTTGCATATGCAGATGTTGGAAACACACACACTTCAGAATATAACTCAAAACTAAAAGACGGGTATTCTTCATATCATGGAACACTAATGATTACAGGTTAAAATGACATTACAGAGTGTACTGTATAGTTATAAGGAGCATAAAAACGTAAGTACTATGAAAAATGATAAGCTCCATTAGCAACAAGATAAGAACTATTTGAGAAGCAGTTAAAAAACTGAATTTTACTTCCACCTAAGTGTGAAACATTTGTGTGTCCCACAACTCCAGATAAAGACCAAGTGTGGTGGTGCAGTGATTAGCACACTAGACTTGCACTCAGGGAGGTGATGATTGAAATCCACATCTGGCCATCCAGATTTAGGTTTTCTGTGTTTTCCCTAAATTGCTCCAGGCAAATGCTGGATTGATTCCTGTGAAATAACAGGACTCCTTTCTTTTCCCACCCTTGAAACAATCCGAGCTTGTACTCTGTCTCTGATGACCTTAGAGTCAAAGGAATGTTAAATCCTAATCTTACTTCTTTCTTTCTTTTCCAAACAAAGGTTTAGTATTAATTGTATCAAACACTTGAATATAAGTTTTTACATGGGTACCATGAAATCACAAGTAAATAATCAACAACAGTATTTCTTCCTGGGTATTTAGTATGCTCTGTCAAGTTGTCAAAACATACAGTATACATGCATGTGCCTGACTCCTTTCTTAGCTAGTGTTACACCACCAGAGGCTTTGTACACATTGTTTTGTGTTCTGGTATTATCATGTTTTGTAATATTTTATTAGTAAAGAGGAGTACTGATAATGGTGAAGAATATTAAGGAGTTTACATATTGTGAAACAGCTGTATAATAATATGGCAGTACTAGACAGTAGGTAGGATGAAAGAATTCAGATTCAGATTCTTTATTTGTCATTGACCACATACAGTAGAATAGGCTTTTCCAGTGATAGAAAGTTACAGTTACAATCAAAGTACAGGGTATATCAAAAGAAAGTTCATATTTTAAGAGCTATCTGTGCATGTGCAGCAAATCAGAAGAGAATGGGTGTTATGTTCATCACTTGCTTGGCCAGTAGGAATCCAGTCAATATGGAGCACTTCTTAGGAATGGACCAAGCAGTCTGTGTGCAAGAATTTTACGGAGATGGTGAGTCAGTGATTGTAGCATGAAGGAAATTTTGCTATGATCATGAATTGCATAAGGTAAATGAACTTGATAATCTAAAAATAACAAAACTATATCATTATAGATCCTGCTGAAGATGCCATAGAGCAAGAAAAAGGCAAAACACGTCTGGGAAATTTAAATTAAGTTTCAGCAAGAAAAGGCAGTTTTATTTACATAACAAGTAAATCTCCATTTGGTTCATAGTGAAGCATCCTTCATGGCACTGAGCAGTGAGATATCAGCATTTTTCCCAGAGAGAGCAAACACCATCTCTGGCCAGCCACCAAATTATCTTCTAAATCATTCAGTGCCCTTGAGGCATATGGAGCTGCCTTATTACCAGCTTCTTATTCCTAAAGAAAAACAGCTCCTACTCCCAATTCCACTGATAAGTTTGAAGGATAAATTCGGGGTTGGAGACTTGCAGGGCAAAGGATCTGGAATTATTCAACCTTATACTTTCCGAAATTTCCTCATTTATGTTTGCATCTGTCACATCTCCCAATGTAAGAAAGACCATTTTCTACATTAAATAATGTTCAGCAGACAAATGCATGAGCCCAAATGAAGAGAATTTGGATTATTATGTATTTATCGTTTGGCTGTAAACTTCCGAGGAGATGCTCGGCTCGCCTTCGATTCAGCTCTTTGCATTTAAGGAGAGGGGCTGCATCTTTAAAGGACTTGATAACTGTCAGGATAGAAATGTATTTGGAAGGGATTGGCTGTGTCAAGTAGAAAGGGACCAACCCCAGCAATTGCATAAACTGAAAATGGGAAGCCACTGAAAACCATTTTGAAGGTTATCAGCAGATGGATTCAAACCACCTCGCCTCCTGAATCCAGGGATTGCTAGCTCAGTGGCTCAACACTCAGAGCTACCCCAGACTGGTGGAGATTTTGGAAGAACTGATTGTTGTACATTGTTTTAAAATAATATAAAATGAATCACAACAAAGGATTCAATTCTGACATTGCAATTTTTCCTTTAATTTCACATTCATTAGATAGTGTATGAATGTATGCATTTTTTAAGATTTAATTGTGCATGGAATTGCTGTCTTTAGTTATTATAATATGGAAGAGCCTAAATAGAGTTTGGACAAAATGGGGAGGAAAGGATGCAAGATGTAGTTGGGAACAAATGAACTATGGAATGTGTTGTCATCACTTACCCCTTTTGCTTCCCACAAACCCCTCTCCATGACTCCATATCGCAGCTGGTTTTCATAACTGAATACTGCTTGGGTAAGGAGGCCCGGCGATATTTTGCCATATGGGCTGCTAATGATAGATTATTGAGCAAATTTTTTAAAGAAATGAAACCATCATCATTTGGGTGATATTTTTCTTGATCAATGCTGTTTTTGGATGAAATAGACAGATCGAAGTGCATTTTTATGCACTGATTTTAATTTTATTTTATTTGTAAAGATATTTACTGCTCTGCTGTCTTGTAAACAAGCTGGAGGCATAATTACAGAAACCAGTACCTGTATGTTAGAAGTATTAACTCTGGCTAATGAGACACTTGTCTCAATGTGACATAAGGTGGTGAATGGCTGTCTCATAAAATTCCCGGGGCTTCGATGTTAACCAGTTCCGCATGTACAGCTGGACGTTGTTGTCCGAGATGGATCATTTGCTACTATGTTGACGTACTTCATTGATGAAGATGGCCCCCTTCTGATTCACTTCCTGCAGCACAGGACAACACTGAATGCCCAGTGTTACTTGCAACCTTGACCACCCATCGCCAAGTGATAAAATCAAAATAACCAGGCAATTTTACCTGTGGGGTCATTCTGCTCCAGGGCAATGCAGAGCCTCAGACAGCCAACACAGTCATGGCACTCCTGCAGAAATTCAAATGGAAGGTTCTCGGCCATCTTTTGTACAGTCCAGACATCTCTCCCTATGATTACGCCACTTTTGGTTCCCTTAAAAAGGCTCTGAGGGGCAAATGATTCACCTCTGATGACGAAGTCCAGCTGTACGAGCAGAACTGGTTAACATCACAGCCCTGGGAATTTTATGAGACAGCCATTCACCGTCTTGTGTCACAGTGGGACAAGTTCTCAACAGCCAGGGTCAATACTTCTTACATACAGGTACTGGTTTCTGTAATTACGCCTCCAGCTCGTTTCTTTTTGAACACCCCTTATATATAATGTGCACATATTTTTAACTTGCCATAATGCTAACAGACAAATCAAAATGGGTTTTCCTCTTCTACATTGTTACAAACGTATCCATAATTAGAAAATACCACACAGCACATGGACAAAAACAATAAATGGTGGCACTTGCATTAAATTTAACTGCACTTAAAAACTGAAATGATTAACAAAACGGCAATTGACCTCAAGTGAGGCTGACAATTGGTCTTGGCTAAAATAGAGACATGCAATAGCTTATAGTGCTATGGATGTATATATAATTTAAATCTATCATTGTCCTTGCTGACTATCAATAGTACATATCCCTTTTTCATCATATGCTTGAAAAATCAAAATAGCTGTCAGTTTTGTTACCTGGGAACTAGGGTGTGTGTAGTTTTATTTAGGTAATTGGGAGGGGTGTGAGGGGGTTGCAGCCTAGCTTGTAGATCACAGACTGGTTTCACAGGTAGACCTGCCTGTGATGGGATAGGTGACGTTTGCGACCAGACTGGAGTTGGTCCAGTCGGGTCACAAACGTCACTTTTCACATCAAAGGCAGGGCTCCTTGTGAAACCAGTCGTGTAATCTACAAGCTAAGTTGCAACCACTGTGCTGCATTCTATGTGGGCATGACAATCAACAAGCTGTCTGTCCACATGAATGGCCACCGACAAACTGTGGCCAAGAAACGAGTGGACCACCCTGTTGCTGAGCACGCTGCCAAACATGACATGCGTCATTTCAATGACTGCTCCACAGCCTGTGCCATATGGATCCTTCCCACCAACACCAGCATTTCTGAAGCACAAGTGGGAACTTTCCCTGAAATACATCCTACATTCCTGTAACGCCCCTGGCCTCAACAGCCGCAGCTCGTGGTCTTGTGGCTAGTGTTGCTGCCTCTGGATCACAGGGTCCTGGGTTTGATTCCTGGCTGGGTTGGGGGTTTTCTCTGCCCAGGAACTGGCTGTTTGTGTTGTCCTCATTAGTTTGTCATCTTCTTCATCATTTGTGACAGTGACTAGATTGGATTGTGAAAAAAATGGACTGTATAAAAATTGGGACTTTGTATGGGCGCTGATGACCACGCCATTGAACGCCCCACAAACCAAACATCATCATCGTCATCATCCTGGCCTCAGACTTTGTTAGTCATTGTCCTCACCCATCCTGTCTTTTCGCTGTTCCCATTCCAGCACTACACTGCCCTCGTTCCACTATTGCACCCAGTCTTTTTACTTCTCTCCTTTTCCGCTACCCCATTCCCCTCCTCATCTCTCTCCTGTTCACTGTCTAACCTCCCGACCGGACATAGCTGCCCTACCATCTCTCCACCTTGTTCCTTTGTGCCCCTCAGCAGCACTTCACTGTCCACCACCCCTACCCTACTATCCCTCCCCCTCCCCAACCCAGCCTCCTCCTTACCCCCACCCAGTTGCCACTCCCATCAGGCACTGATGCTGCTGGTTGCAGTGTGGCTTCAGTTGCCTGAGACTGCAGTCATGTGTATGTGAGTTGTGTTCATGTGAATGTGTGTGTGTGTGTGTGTGTGTGTGTGTGTGTGTGTGTGTGTGTGTGTGTGTGGTCTATTTTTGAAGACAATCTTTCTGGCCGAAAGCTTTATTTCTGACAGTCTTTTTGTTGTGCCTGTCTGTGACTATATGGTGAGTAGCAACTTTCCTTTTCATAATATTGCAAATAATGTAATGGATGCTAAGTACTGTGTTACTTTATTTTTCTCTACAGTCATTTTGCTTATCGTCTCAAGTCTCATAGTGTTGCAAATCTGATGGTGAATCCTTTGTAACAGTTTACTGGCACCAGCACTCCAAATGCCCTGGTATAGAGCATGGTGAAGATATTTCATACCATTCAGTAATTTGCTCTCCTATTATGTTTGCATGTTGACCAAGGGTAAATGAGTGTTCTTATATCAGGGCATATGCTCTAATGTCTTCTATCATATTCTTTTGATGCCTATGTACGATATATACAGTAGAGGTAGCAGAATTGGTGCACAGTCTTCTTTGAAACTGGTTGTCTAAATTAGTTAACAGAGTATTTCAAAAATAATGCCTTTTTTTAAAAATTCTATGGACATCCTTATTAAACTTTTATGTGGACTTTACCAACCTCCATGATCACAATGGTGTATCCATAAACAACTTCAAAGTCTGCATTCATACCTAACATTGGAGCATGGACTCGCATTCCGGAGGACGATGGTTCAAAATATCTGTGTAGAATGTGTAATGATACCTTGGTTATTAGTTGATGATGTGGCACAGTGTTCAACACATTTTGGAAATACATATGAAGATGGAATCTGCCTGATCACACATATCTACTATTTTCAAGGTACCATATGTGAACAAAACAAGCTGTGTTTCACATACATAATTTTTCCTGAAGCTGTGCTGATTCTCAGAGAGAGTTTCATTTCTTGTGGGAACATTATAATGTTCAAGCTTCAAATGTACTCTAGGATCCTGCAACAAACATTAGTTCCTCTGTTGAAATGAGTGTAGCTTCTGCTAAGTTAAAGACTCATTAGAGGATTTTGTGTTAGTTGTTCAATTGTTCCAATGTAGAGAAAGAATAAGTGAAGATTTTAAGTTCTGTGCCGCATTTTTAAAGAAAATAGTGTAAAACCATTACTGCTTAACAGCCATTTTTAGGCCTAAATGTTGTGTGCAAAAGTTAAGTGATTCGAAGTGTAATTAAGTACGTAAATTAATATTATATTTATATTAGAGCACTATAGAGCATAGTAAATAGGAAATTATCTTTATTTAGTGAAAGCTTAAAAAGTAGGCCTATATTGTAAACAATCATGAGTGTGAAGTGTTTTAGCTGCCGTAGGAAAGTTAGTTCTGGGGTGCTATGCAGCTGCTGTGACAGATCGTTTCACAGGGAGGAATGCAGTGGCATGGAAGCTGGGGAACAAAATGAGACTCTTCCTAGGTACTGTAGAGTGTGTTCATGGGGTATGAAAATAGCAGAACAGGAGGGGAAGATTAGAGCACTTCAGGCTGAATTATATAAAGCTCAGGAGGAACTAATTAGGTTAAGGGGGGAGAAGAGTGAAGAGAAGTGGGAAGTGGCCACAGAAAGAGGACAGTATCAGACAGTTTCATTGTTGGCACAAAAAATAGATTTGCCCTGCTGCCACAGTTAAGTACTGAAGAGCCTCATGTAGATGTACATGTAGCTGATGCACAGCAGAATTCAGTAAGGAAGCCTGTTGCTTCAGAAAAAGTAGAAAGAAAATTCTGCTGTTAGATAGCGATCTTGGAAGAGGTGTGGGCCAACTTCTGCAGTGTATATTAGGTGACAGCTAATTGTCCTATTGTTCCTATTATATATTAATGACATTTCATATGCAGTGTCACAAAATGCAAATTTTGTCTTATTTGCAGATGATACAAGTATTGGTATAAAAAACAGTACCCATGATCTCACTGAGCAATCAGCTAATGAAATGAAACTTCCTGGCAGATTAAAACTGTGTGCCGGACCGAGACTCGAACTCAGGACCTTTGCCTTTCGCAGGCAAGTGCTCTACCAAATGAGCTACCCAAGCAAGACTCACACCCCGTCCTCACAGCTTTACTTCTGCCAGTATCCTTTCTTTCAGGAGTGCTAGTTCTGCAGGTTCACAGGAGAGCTTCTGTAAAGTTTGGAAGGTGGGTGACGAGGTACTGGCAGAAGTGAAGCTGTGAGGACGAGGCGTGAGTTGTGCTTGGGTAGCTCAGTTGGTAGAGCACTTGCCCGCGAAAGGCAAAGGTCCCGAGTTCGAGTCTCGGTCTGGCACACAGTTTTAATCTGCCAGGAAGTTTCATATCAGTGCACACTCCGCTGCAGAGTGAAAATCTCATTCAGCTAATGAAATATTTGTAAGTAACAATGGGTGGTTCACAGCAAATGGATTGTCACTGAATTTTGACAAACCCAGTACATACAGTTTAGTACCTCACAAAGAATACCTGACCTTATAAGTATAATGTATTCAAACAATGAAATTAAAGCTGTAGACAGTGTCAAATTTTTAGGGCTACAAATTGACCACAACCTAAATTAGAAAACTCACACTCTAGACTTACCAGGGCATATCAAAGGTATTGTAAGTGATACAGATCGGTTTCAGAGTGAATTAAAGAACTTCCTGTTGGCCAACATCTTCTACTCCATCAGTGAATATCTTCACTAGGATTATAGCTCATAATTAAAAACATTGGCCCTTTCCACATTGCAGAGACTCCTCTCCAAGGGATCCATGGGAAACGAAAAGTGTAATGTAATGTAATGTATGTAATATAAGAGATAAAACTTACACAAAACAAAGAACTGTTAACAAAAGACACAAAGATACCCATTTGGTATTATATACTCACTTCATTTCATATATTTTACATTGCTGCTGGTAGCTTACTTAGGTTATTCTCGAAGGTATGTTAGTACAGGTGACAGCTTGGTATAATGTAAGAATTTGTTTAATCAATAAAATGAGTTTATTGCCAACATCTTGTTGGTGAGTTTTCAAAGCGTTTCTCAGCCATCTCACCAGTATGGGTATTTTTGCCATGTTCAGTTTAAATCTATCATACATAAATTTAGTATTCCGAGATGTATTTGTTTGTTTATTAATCAGTAAACAAAATAACTTGCATTGTGAATGTTAGCTCAGACTTAACAGTAAAATATTTTAAGTATTTTGTAATGTAATATGTGATTTTGTTTGCCTGTTTCAGAAAACAAAAGTATTACAGACATTGGAAAATGGTGTAGAGAGTAATCGTTTCTCTTTGGTAAGTATTTTATGAGCCACTGGCTTGCATGAATAATCATAAGACCTCATAAAAACACGAGAAAATTGTCAGCTTAATGGGGATAAGAAATCAAACCAAATGCAATTAGTCTGTAACAAGTCACCAGAGACCACAGGTCCTGTGTACCAAAATATTCTGAAAATGTACCTCAATAATCTCCAGTTTTGTCGATAGAGTTTGAGTTCATCTTGTAAGGAGAAAAGGGCTTATGTAAACATGTTTCTGCCCAGCCTGTAGAAAATCATCAGCCTCCTAAGCTCCTCCATTTCTATGGTGTAAAACTCAGCAACATTCATTATTTCCTGGTGTGCAGCTCCACATATTCAACAGCGATACATCCTATAAATAACAAATCAGGGCTAAGGAAGTACAGATTTTATGAAATTTCTGTTGACATGTTGGTATTTACAGAGGAAAGACTGACTTTACTGTACTTTTACTGCTATACAGTCCAACTCAACAGACTGTGGACTGCTACATATCTCCTTCTCCATTGTCTTTTATCCATTGCTGCCATCTGCCATCCATTCACGCCCATCACTGATTGTTTCAGGTCTACATGGAGGCCATTTCTACACCTCTTCCTTGGTCTTCTCAGGGGGGTCTTCTAGCAGTGGGCATGAAATTCAGAAGCTTCCATAGCCACCTGTTGCCTTCCATCTGAGCCCCAAGTTTGGCCCACAGTAGTCACTTGCATCTTATGATTCCTACTATGTTGGTGTCTTGGTGCAGTTCTTCTAGCTCATTGTTGTGCCTGTTGTTCCAGTTACTGGAATCTGTGTCCAAGACTGGACCAAAGATCTTGTGCAGCACTTTTTTCTCAAATACAGAAGTTTATTAAAGCCATACTATCAAATACTCCACATCTCACAGACTTATAGTACTTCAGGTTGGATATGGGTTTTACATAGCCAAATATCGAACTGTCTCAAGAGACACCTGGGCTGAAGCAATGGTGTTAGGCTGTAGAGGGATCGGTGCACTGCCTGTATCCTGGCATTGATCTCTACTTCATATGATGAATTCTCTATGAAAAGTGCTCCCAGGTATTTAAATTCATGGACTCTCTTTTAGGCCTGGTCTGCCATCCACAGTGAATGGAGTTGTTCAGTATCTTGACCTTGTCGAATAGTCATAATGAGGTAATCCATTGTGGCTTCATTTATGAATAGCCAAATTTGCTGACAGCCATCTCCATTGCCATAGTCATTTGTTTCAATTCCTTTTCAGATCTTCTGATTAAATAGACATCATTTGCATAGGCTACGTATGCCAGGTTCTTCCTTTTGACTTGGATCCTTCAAAGTTCTGTTTAATAGTCCGATGTATGATCTTCTCAAGGACAAAATTGAACAGGGAAGGAGATAAACCATCTCCTTGCTTGAGACCCATCACAATTTCAAGGTTGATGAGCTCCTGTGGCATCCCAAACTCTTTTAGATAACTGAACAGGCTCTCGTAGCATATTCAATCACAGGTCTTCATGAAATTTATAAACAAAATGTGTGGTTCACACAATGTAGGCTTTCATGGCTGGTATTGTCTTCAGTTAAAACTTCTTTGCTTAGAGGCCATGGTCGATGTGTAAAATTTCCACCTAACACTTTGTCTCCATCTGCAGGAAACACCTTCTGAGGTCGTCTGGCTACTGCCACTGAGGCTCCAGGTGCTCTCGCATTTATAGAGCGCATAGAGGGCACCACCATTCATCACGTGATGCCAACAGTATGCCTATCTTTGGAAGGCATCATCATTCTTGATTAAGAGTAATTGATTGTCATCCGTATTTTGTCTAACTTTAAAACTTCCTCTTTTCTCTTAAAATTGTTATGGTGTTTGTGAATCTCTGTTGCTTCTCTGTACATGCAAGCATGATAATGGGATGTTCGTGCTAGAATGCTTGTCTCATGAAATTTAATATCATGGTTCCCATCTCGAAAAACATGCTCAGTTACGGCCAATTTTTTGATGTGTCCTAAGCAACAGTTTCTTTTATGTTCGGCTAAGTGGATGGTTACACTTCATTTCGTTGTTCCAGTATATACTTGTCCACAACTGCATGGAATTTTATATACCCCAGGTGTTGCTAGGGGGTGTCGGGCATCTTTTGCAGTTCTTAAATATTCCTTAATCTTCTTGAAGGGTCTGAAGATTGTTTTGATCCCATACTTGGCCAGAACTTTCCCGATATGGTCTGTGACTTTATTAATGAATGGTAGGCAAACTTTTCCAGTAGGTGACTGTTGTTGCTCTGGACTTCTGGCTTCTTTTCTTCTTTGATGGAGGGCTCGATCAATTTCCTTGCTGGTATATCCGTTTTTCATGAAGGCTGACCGTAAGTGATTTAGTTCATCTTGTAGTAAGCTGGCTCGCAGATTTTGTTGGCTCTGTCCACCAACGTTTACATGACACCTCTTTTTTGCCTAGGTTGAAGGTTTGATTCCTTGTGGAGGTATCGATCCATGTGAGTGTTCTTTCTTTATACCTTGTGACCCAGCGTCCCATCGACCCATTTACTTACCGACAGATCCAAGAAACTGAGTTGATCGTTGCTCTCTTTCTCCATTGTAAACTGTATCTTTGAGTTAATACTTTTCAGATGCACCAAGAAGACATCAAGCTCTTCTTCACCATGAGTCCACACTACAAATGTGTCATCAACATAGCGGTACCATTTAGCTGGCTTTTTTTGTGAAGAAGCTTCAGAAGGATCCTACAAACAAAATTTTGAGAAATACCAATCAACTGGTAAAACAATCTTGGACTCCCAAAGGTACATAAACCACAGGTCCAGTTGAGACCGATTGTGAGTGCCATACGATCTCCAACACAAGAGGTGGCCAGATATCTCGCCTGCTTGCTGCAACCATACATTGGCAGAACGGAAAATGACATTAAAAACTTGGTGCATTTTATTGAAAAACTGAGGGAGATTAACGTCAACCCAAGTGATATTCTTGTGAGCTTCGATGTCATGTCATTGTTTACCATGGTGCCTGTAAATGAAGCTATTTCTTATATAGCAGATATTTTTCTGACTGACATAGTGGCTTTATTTAAACACTGCCTGACGACAACTTATTTCCAGTACAACAATGAGTTTTATGAACAGATCGACGGGGTGGCGATGGGAAGCCCTCTCAGCCCAGCTGTTGCCAATTTATTTATGGAGATCTTTGAACAGCAAGTGCTGCAGACTGCCAGTAAAATGCCATCTAAATGGTACCACTATGTTGATGACACATTTGTAGTGTGGACTCATGGTGAAGAAGAGCTGGATGACTTCTTGGTGCATCTGAACAGTATTAACCCAAAGATATAGTTAACAATGGAGAAAGAGAGCAATGTTCAACTCAGTTTCCTGGATCTGTTGGTAATTAAATGGGTGGATGGGACGCTGGGCCACAAGGTATGTAGAAAGAACACTCCACAGATTGATACCTCCACAAGGAATCAAACCATCATCATAGGCAAAAAAACCTCATTGTCCTACACCTCATTGTACTGTGTGAGTTTGGTGATATCTTCACTACTAGCAATGCTTTCCAAAAACAGGTAATTATCTGTAAGAAAAATAGACACATTTATCCTTAGTCATCCATTTCTCAGAGTAAGATTAATGTATATACAATAAACCCTGCAATCAAAACAACTGCTACAATGAAATCTTGCTAATGTTATTTTAAAATTTCATGTACAACTTTTAAAAATTATGATGCTTCCAGGATTTGAACCTGTGTTCTTCTTATACATTTTTACATGCTCTATCCATTACACCACCATGCACATGCTTCTGCAGGTATCTCTGCAGAGTTTCTTGTATACTGGAAATCAGCACTAAGATTTGCCAAGAATAACTTTATTGTGCTTTGGGTTGTGGTTCATGACTGATAGTTGACAATGCACTTATAGGATAGAGACCCATTTGCAAAAGTTCCACAATTCCTTAGTTCTGAGTGGGTTTAATACTGTTGCAGGAAGCAGGTAAAAGAATGTCTGTCCTTGCCCATATCACCACTCTAAATGAGTGGAGCATAAATGCATCAATTTTTCTTAGGTTTCCTCTATCAGTATTCATAAAATTCCTTTCTGTTATTACTTAAAAGTTATAAATGTGTTTTCTGTTACCAAATAGCTAAACTGTTTGCAGAGAAAGTGCATAAAAACCTATTAACTTCGGGCTAACACTCCTGCACGTATAGCTCCATCTTACTCCTAGACTGCGACATCACCGGAGCTTCAGCCAATAACAGAGGATTTTCAATTATGTAACCAAATCTTGATATTTAATGGCTTTTTAACATTTGATTACGTAAAAATAAGAGATATTTTGTGAGAATATTGACCATAAATGCAATTTGAATGTTATAATCATTTCGAATAACAACAATCCAACCCTTCAGTGTGAAATTTGTAAGGTAGGAGATGAAGTACTGGCAGAATTGAAGCTCAGAGGGTGAGTCGTGAGTTGTGCTTGGGTAGCTCAGTTGGTAGAGCATTTGCCCGTGAAAGGCAAAAGTCCCGAGTTTGAGTCTCGGTCCGGCACACAGTTATAATCTGCTAGGAAGTTTCATATCAGCGCACACTCTGCTGCAGAGCGACTATCTCATTCTGGAAACAACCTCCAGGCTGTGGCTAAGCCATATCTCCACAGTATCCTTTCTTCCAGGAGTGCAAGTTCTTCTAGGTTCGCAGAAGAGCTTCTGTGAAGTTTGGAAGGTAGGAGACAAGGTGCTGGCAGAATTGAAGCTGTGAAGGCAGGTCATGAGTTGTGCTTGGGTAACTCAGTTGATAGAGCACTTGCTCATGAAAGGCAAAGGTCCCAAGTTCGAGTCTCGGTTTGGCACACAGTTTTAATGTGCCATGAAGTTTCAATCCAAACGACATTTTTAACATAGGAAAATAGTGTATTCTGAACATGTCATTGACTTGATTACATTGTTTGGTGGATATAATGCCATTGGATCTTGTCAGACCTTACCAATAAAGTAAAGGATGCCTAACGAAAAACCATCTTAATTTCAAGTACACTTACAGCAGGAAAAGCCAAATAAAATTAGTTGTAGAACTCCCAGACATTACACCTCAAAGCACCTTTTGGGAACTGATATGACCATGATGGTAATATGCTGATGTTAAGGGAAAATATCACAGGTCCAGTATTTAGGTTAAGGCTTATGTGCAGAGGTGGCAGTAGTCAGTTTTGAATCTTAAAAAGATTGTGGAGATATTTCTCAAATTATAACATGATAATTCATGATTGCCATGACAAGAATACCCTGAGCCATTTATATAAGGATGCTACGATCCTCATGATGTGGACTGTAACAATTTGTTTCATATTTTTTCTCAATATTCAGTTCTGTATTTCCTTTCAAATCATGTTGTTCAAGACACTTATTTAATTTGTTTTAGTTTTAATGTACTCTCCTAGTGCTATTAAAATACTTTGTCATGGGGAAATGTTTTTAAAAAGCAAACAATATTCAGTCCCCATAAGTAAAGCACTGCTTTGAGGCATAATGACTGGGAGTTCTATACTAATTTCATTCGGCTTTTCATGCTTTACGTTACTTTAAATTACGAAGGTTTTTCATCAGACATGCTTTGCTTTTTTAGTAAACCACCAAAAGTGATGATTTTTTCCATGTTGTTGTTGTTGTGGTTTTTGGTCTGAAGATTGATTTGATGCAACTCTCTATATTTTAAATAAATGATACCATTTTACATCTTGATTCCTATAAATTTAAATACAGTTTTGCTTAAAAATGCTATTTTACGAATGGAATTTATTCCTCCTCTTTTACATGTTTAGATGACAGCTGATTTTTCTTCTTATTGTTAGCAGAGGTGTCAGTTGCAAAAATTCTGAGATCTCTTTCACTGCTCTCTTTTTTTGGCTTTTCTAAGCCCACATTGCCCATAAATTTTTATAAAACCTAAATGCAGTTAACAGGAAAGAAGATTGTTGGAGCTAGTGTAAGGTTACTGACCTTAAAATGTCTCGTTCAAAGTCTCATGTTCAAATGATGATTAAACAGGTGCATGGAATATTTTAAATAACTGACATGGCAGCCACTTGAAGTGCAGTGACTGAACACTTACTTTTCATAATAATATGCACATAGGCTGGCTTGCAGTTTTTAAAGTTCATCAAGGTTGACATTCCACAGAGGCTCCACTGAAGCTAATAAATTAAATGAATGGCAATATTGTTTAAACATAACTAAGGAGGATAACTAAGGAGAATAGTGACTCTAGAAACTTACTCGATGAGTGCTAAATGTGAAGTCACTTCAATACAAGTTCAGTTCGAAACAAATTTTCTGTGACCACTCTGATAAAGCAAGTAAGCCTGGATACAGGTTTGTTGGACTTGGCACTCAAGTATAACTGAAAGTCATCAGCATACATGTTATATTTTCAGTGAAGAGAATAGCTGACACATCATTAACATATAATTAGAAGAGTAGTGAAAGCTTTGCTGAAATCCTAAAAGCACATAATAGTCACCTCTAGTCTGTCCACAGCTTATTTCAGATTGTCTGTCAGTTTTGTAAGAACAGTCAACTGTCATTTTTCTGGAAACCTGACTGGTATTCATCTGAAAGTTTATTCGAGGTTCATAATTAGCTGATAATGAAATATCTGATGTAAATCCTGAAATAATGCTGGTAGAATGCATATTGGCATGTTGTCACAAAGTTTTTTGTCAGGGGTAATGGTTTTATCAGCGTGTTCTTTTAGGCTGATGAGGAGTTTCTGGAGGTCAGAGAATTGTTAAAAATTCCATTATTTTGGGTGGTAGTGGATCGATGAGCAAATTTATCATTTGCAGTGTAATGTTATTGTATAATGTAGTTGCCAAACGAATTTGTACAGTTGGCTTCTGGCCATATTATATTACAGGCTGCAGAATTTTTTTTCTTTTGTAACAACAATTGCTTAATGGAATCAACATTTTGTGCCTTCACATGTTGGTCAAGTAAAGATGTTGGCATGATGTAGTACTTTACAGATTCTTAATAGGAACTAGAGGTTCAGCTGTAGCTTTGGGTTTGCCTGTTACTAAACCTCATAGATTTTTCCACAAGATAGTGGGCTCGTGTAAATACTAAAGTAACATGTGGGCAAACCTGAGTTTTGCATTCTCATGGATAACTGATGTTGCTGTGGCTGCATTGTTGCTTGCAGGTGAGATGAGTATCAGGGGTAAGGTTCCACTTATATGTCCTGTATGTTGCAACTCTGATTCTCATAAGGTGTTTAAGGTGATTGTCCACCATGCTACAGGTTTTCTCTTTACTCTTACTGTTTTTAGAGGAGCATGCTTATAATATAAATTATTGAATTCCTCAGTAAAATTAGATACTTCATAATTTATATCAAAGTTATCGTGCAATTACCTAGCAAGAAATATCGTAGGCAGCAGCTGTAAGCTCAACATATTTATTCACCTAAAACCTCTAAATGTCTCCGCTTGCTGCTTGCAGTGAGTAGGTTGTGAATATTATTATATCATGAGCACATGTGTCAGGTGCAGAAATCTGATCAGTGTCAATCATTGTATTTGGATATTTGGTTGCAAATTTATTGATAAACATACAAGTGTCTATTGTATGTGGATTTTATCCAAGTGGAAGCAGTGCACAGTTTGAACAGGAAAGCGTACAACTAAATTTTGAAATGAACAACTGATGTATAGAAAAGTTATGTTCATATCTTGAGTTACAGTAAGGTGTTCATACAAAGATTCAAGGCCTGAGAGTGCAAATTCAAAGCTAGAAAGCTGTCTAATTTTGGGTGACTTGTATACCACAGAGATAAGATACTCTGTTTAGACGTTTAATTTAACTAAACATACATTTGTGCTGTTTTTCTTCATTTTTGGGCATGAGCATGACATTGTGAAACAAGTTTCTATGTATGTATGCTGCCATACTGCCCCTCGTCTATTAAATCTTTCATGCCTCAGAAAAACTTGGATATCAACACTTAGAGAGCTGGAGTGTATTCTTGGCTTCAGCCATGTCTCTGACAGGAGTATGGTATGAAAGCTGATGTCCTGAAATATGCAGTAGACACTAACAAATGGACTAGTAATAAAAACTGCACATCTGTGTGCCGAGTTGTAGTACAGAGCCATTGAGAGTCACTTCCGGGATAAGCCAGCAGGTAGTGAGAACACCTGTCATTGAAAAGGGCGTACCTCTGTGCCTTTCATAATGTAGGAGGATCAGAGGAGGATGAGAGGGAGGTCCACACAAATCTGAAATAGTCAGGTAGAAGGCCAGAGAAAGAGGGGAAGCTCAAGGTCATGAAACTTGCTGTAACAGGGTGTGTGGTAGTTGAAGGTGTTCGAGAGCAGGGTGAATAATTCATTAATGAAATGGATAAAGCACAGTGGCTAAGTAACAGTGTATAAATGTATAAGAAAGTAGCAATAATAGTAGTGATTACACCAAATGGTAATAAAAAGTAATAACTTAAAATGGAACAGTAAGAACAACAGAGCAAGAGTGTGTCTAAAACTGCATTACTTATGAATAAAATGATAATTTGCCAGTAAATTATCAACCAGGATCAGAATCCTTCATGAATAATGAAGAAACAGTGAAATTCAGATTATGCAAGTAATGAAAGTGCAAAAATTGAACCCTAAATTAATAATTAGTGGTTAAAGTAATCCTAAACAAACAAATCATAATAACAGAAAACTGTTTAAGGAAAGATAATGCAAAACAAAATGTTTATCAATGAAAGAGACGTTTTGGGCTCATGCAGTTTGTGCTTTAAAGTTATGTGTTGTTGTTCATGGATTCTTTTTTTTTTCTTTTCAGTTGTGTTTATTATTATTCTGCCATCACTGATCCATACATTCTGCAACAAACTGGAAGATCCCCATGTTCAACATTTTCATCCTTGCAGATGTAAGGCCTCTCTCATACAGTCATTCTTGATTTTGCTAGTTTCTTTCTTTACCTTACAGACTTCAGAGCATTTTGAATAGGACAGGAATTTTATTATGACAGGTCTGATTTTTTTGGAATTTACTATCTTGCATTCTGCCCTGTGGCTCCTATCAATATCAGTTTCTTGGATCTGTGGACCTAATTTTTTACAGGAAATTTTGATGATCACTTCATCTGTGTTTTCATCAGGTTCTTCTGGTACTCGAAAGGTTTCGAGATTATTAGGTCACTGATACTGTTGAATCTCATCTGATCTTTCAACAATCTGCTTTTCAAGCATACATACTTTCTTGTCAGCTTTGGCAAGGGACTTATGTGTGTGGCCATCATGTGAGTGCAGTTGAGCTTGCTCATATCTCCTGGGATACTGGCCAGCATGGCCACTACTGCCAGAGTCAGCTGACCTCCAGTGCTGATATCATCAATGGTGGTGGAATCACTGCATGTTCTTCAATGTTTTAGCTATTACTTTAATGATACACAACCAAGAGTACAAAAGAATGGAGTGTAGCATATATTATAAACACTCAATACATTATTTATTGATAACATAATGTAAATGGACAGATAAAAAAATCTATTCACAAGTGGTGGCAGAGGAACAAACACACAAAAGGATTTAACTTTTACATGCTTTCAGAGTGAGTTGCTCCTTTTTCTGGCAGAAGAGTTGAAGGGGAAGGAAGAGGAGTGAAGTAAAAGAACTGGACAGGTTTAGGGAAAGGGGTACAGCTCAGAAAGGTCCCCCAGAACCCCAGCTCAGGGAGACTTACCGGGCAGGTGAGAAGGAAAGTCTTTCTTTTGCATCCTGTCCAGTAAGTCTCCCTGACCTGGGGTTTTGGGTGACTTTTCTGAACTGTAACTTCTTCTGCAAGAAGTAGGAGCCACTGGCTCCAAAGCTTGTAAAAGTTAAATCCTTTTGTATGTGTGTTCCCTTGCCGCTGCTTGGTGAGTGGATTTTTTTATCTATCCATTTACATTATATTATGTATACATAATGTGAAACAGTGGCACTGCTGCAGAACACCTTCAAACTCTGAGTAAACTAGCAAGCTTTATGGAGCACAGTTCACTTGCCAGTCACCATCTTAATATGCGAGTTGGTTGGATACGGAAGTCTATAAGCAAAAAGTGAAACAAGGAGGAATTACTTGTTCACATATAAATTGTTTGTCACAAATAAAAGAAGAATGTGGACACTGTCTCAGATTATAAACACACCATCTGTCTACACAAGCCACAAAATGCATTGCTATTGTTGGTAACATTCTTTAAAATTTTATTTTATTTTAATTTATATTAAAATAACAATCTGCTATTTTGCCATCACCTGCAGTTTTCTCACTCCTCACAGTTTCAAAAATTCTGAAATCATTAAGAATCTATCATATATCTGTATGAAATCTTTTATTGTGACTTATCCTGACAATGCCTCTTTCCCCTGAAACACATTGTTTATTTCTGTGCAATGATTAATATAAAATGTTCATGAAATTTTGATGCTGACTGCTGTCAAACGAACAGAAATTGTTTTCTAGTTATTTTTTAAAATATTGTATAAATTACTTTTTAATTTTTCATGACCTTCTCCATTATTGTAGAAGGACAATTTTATAATACATGCAAATGACAATGAGTTGATAGTCTTAATTAATGATGTTCCAATATTATTTTGTAGGACCTGCTGGGACAGCAAAGTGTAAATATTAATGCAGATGATGTGACTGATGAACCAACTGTTAGTTCAAGCGTAGTGGAACTGGAGATTCCAAAGAATACTCCTGTAGTTTCTTCCAAGTCTCCTACAGTGGTAAGCATAGATTTGTTTATAATAATGTGCACTGAATTAAAGAGTGTAACGACAATACAAAATTATTTTAAAAAAGACTGGAGCAATTTGTGATTGGCTGCTTCTACTCTAAGACATATAATACTTGAAATGAAACTGACCCACCCACCTACCCACTGTCCCACCTAACCACCCACACTCACCCACACTCCCACACTGAAACATTATATTTTCAGCATGTCTCATAAAAGCAAAAAGCAGAATCTTTTATATGAAGGAATAATGGAGTAAAAGTAACAGTTCATTGTATATTTGTGGCAATGAGTGACTGAAAGGCAGATAAACAACACTGAAAATGTTGCTAAGCTTTCAGATTGTGTCAGTCTTGAAGGATAACTAGTACAGAAGGGATCATTAAAGGATGGCACGAGTTCCAGTAGGTTAAGGATTCGGAAACAAACCAGTCATGCTCCATTCAAAGGAATCATCCTGGCATTTGTGATCATCATTGTAAGGAAATAACTGAAATCTAGAACCAGGATGGCTAAATGAGTTTTAAACCATGCTCCTCCCTTCCGTTTGCCAAAAGCCTAAACCATTGTGCCACTACACACAGCGTTGATAGTCTTTACAGCTGTGAAATTAACCAGTGGAACAAATAGGCGTGATTCTGATTTTTTTTTTAATATCTAAGATTATTCACAATGAGAGATACTTATGCATGAGCAAATGCCAAAGAAAGACTTGTACATTGTGTACTTTCCATGGCTCTGGGATACTATTTTTGTTTGATCTGAGATGTTTATCTGCATAATGTCATGAGCTGTACACAGGATGCTACATCAGTTGCAATCTTCCATAAATTTATCTGAAAGGAGCTCACTTTTTATTAACTGAATTAAGTATAAACTTCAATAAGTTGTAAATGTTCTGCTTACAATGGTTACCCTTAGGAGGACTACATTTCTTACTTAATCTAATTCTTGTCTGTATCATAATCTAGAGGGTGCAATGGATATCAGTATCCTGTCTGCAGCCACAGTCACTGGCTCTTTAAGGACTCGAGAAATTGACTCACTTTATAGAAACTGTGCTCAGTGTATATAGCTTCAAAACATAAAAATTTAGGAATGAAATATGTACAAGTATTCTGTAGATCTAGAATGATTGTATGGAAGACAGGGGAAGCAGAATCATACATACAAAAGGTATTAGACAGGATTACATATAAGGAGCAAGAATGATAGAAAGAAAAGCTCCAAAGATACACACTCTGGACACCACATTTGGTAATATGTGTAGCAGTGAAGAATTTTTGTCTTTTTTCATATTTTAAAACTTTGATCTTTTTACTCTTAGTTGTGTGAGATGGTTGGCATGTGGCACGTTCAAATTTGTGTGAGATCTTATGGGACTTAACTGCTAAGGTCATCAGTCCCTAAGCTTACACACTACTTAACCTAAATTATCCTAAGGACAAACACACACACCCATGCTCGAGGGAGGACTCGAACCTCCGCTGGGACCAGCCGCACAGTCCATGACTGCAGCACCTTAGTCCACTCGGTTAATCCTGCGTGGCATGTGGCACAAACAGCACTTTCTTTTTGTGCTTTGCAGTCAACAAAGTGGCAAAAGCAGGACACATATTACAAAGCAAATTCCTCCATGGGTCAATTTTCATAACAGTTGCTCAGCAATAAGCCATGAAATAGAAGTTAGAAATCAATTTGAGACTTAACATTAAAGCTTCTTATGATGACTGTTTATTATATTGCATAAATGTGTAAGGAACTGTAGGTATTTATTTGTAAAAGTGTAAATGAACATTCATATACAGTGGCTAGAAACTAAGATCACTCATGGAAGAAATAAATAATAAGATAAATGGTAACTTTTTTTGCTTCTTAAGGATTGTAATATTTTAAAACTGGATTAATGACTTCTTGTTTTCGCACATATTTGATTTCTCTTTGTAAATTAACATTGTATTTTTTCAGTTCAAACTTTTTGATGTCTGTTTTCTAATTCTTTTTTCAAATAACTGTTTAGAGAACTTTACAGATATATAAGCTCTTTAATATAGTTACTAATAAATTTTTTTAGGAAACAGTCACTTCAGGAAAACTGAGCCCTCAGGATGAACAGCTTCTTTTAGCATTGTTTGGAAATCAAATTTCAGGTGCTCTTCAGCAGCCAAAATCTCAGGTAATGTCTAATATAAAAGTTTGAAAAAATAATTATAATTTGGTCATTGACATATTATTTTGATTCAGTCAAATTACATAGTGTAAAATTAATTTCAATGGGATTTTTGTTTGCCCTTTTTCATGTGGTTTTCTGCCTAGATATCAGTGTCAACACACTTCTCTATTTTATTTGCAAAAATACTATGCATACATGTTTAGCTGTTTTGTGACTTTGATAAAATACAATATAATTTTACAAAATAGCTCCTTCATATAAACATATAAATATCTTGAGATATCTGGTGACTTAAATAATTAGTCTTGACAGAGACATAAAATAATGAATGGAGTTCTCAAGTAACCAGATTCAAGGATTCTTCCATAGGCTATGAGGGGAAAAAAAAGAAATAAATTTTGTATGCTGAATAGTTAGTTGATTAGTTGATACACTTTGAGATGAATACTGTAGAGCCTTGAAAGCTAGATGCTTGGAGTCGGCAGAACAGATGAAAGAGTCATCATGGTAGTTAGTGTTGAAATTGTCAAAGAGATTGTCAGAATTGTCAAAGGGGTTGTTTTGTACATGATACAAAAAGTTTATCAAGACTAGTCAAGGACAACATTGCAAGAATATACTAACTATGAAAGTGACAACATAAAATATAAGACTTAAAAGTCCTGATTACTAAATTAAAATTTGCATCATGATCAGTTTGATCATAGATAAATAAGAAATATTTGATGTTGCAAACAACTGTTATGATAATATTTTTCATTATTAATATGAGTTTAGTGCAGCTTTCCACATTAGTCTATCATATACAAGTCTCGTGTAACTGCTTAACTACTGCAACCTACACCTATTTGAACACTGGCCGGAGTGGCCGAGCGGTTCTAGGTGCTACAGTCTGGAACCGCATGACACTAAGGTCGCAGGTTCGAATCCTGCCTCGGGCATGGATGAGTGTGATGTCCTTAGGTTAGTTAGATTTAAGTAGTTCTAAATTCTAGGGGGCTGATGACCTCAGAAGTTAAGTCCCATAGTTCTCAGAGCCATTTTTGAACCTATTTGAACCTGCTTACTATGTACAAACCTTGACCTTCCTCTAGAATTCACACACTCACTTTCTTCCTTTTCCTACTTAAGTGTTCCTTAAAGCCTTTGGGTATATCTTGTCAACTTGTCCTTTTTTTGTCAGGTTGTGCACTACAAAGTTTTTCTCTTTGAAATGGTTCAGTACCTCTTCATTAGATACTCAGTCTACCCATTTATTCCTCAGAATTCTTCTGTAATACCACATTGTAAAAACTTGTTTTCTCAACATCTCTATTCAGTTTATCATCCACCTTTCATTTCCATATAATGTAACACTATAGACAATTATTTTCAGAAAGTATTTCGTAACACTTTAATTTGGATTTGATGCTAACAACTTTTATTTTCCTATAAGCTTTTCTTGCTGTTCCCAATCTGAACTTTTAACCACCTTTAGTTTTAGCTTCATCTGTTATTTTACTGCTCAGTTATCAAAACTTGTGTACTACTTTTAGCATCTTATTTCCTTATCTAATTCCTGCAGCATCACCAAATGTAATTGATAACATTCAGTTACCTTTGCTAAACTATTATTGGTGTTTATCTTATAATATTTTTCAAAGAAATTATTCAGTACATTTAACTTATCATCCAGAGACATCAAACAACGGTTAAATATTAAGAGCAGCTAAAGTACAAGGGGTCTGCCCCTCGTGGTCTCGCGGTAGCGTTCTCGCTTCCCGAGCATGGGGTCCCGGGTTCGATTCCCGGCAGGGTCAGGGATTTTTCCTGCCTTGAGATGACTGGGTGTTGTTGTGTCGTCTTCATCATCATCATTCATCCCCATTACGGTCGGAGGAAGGCAACGGCAAACCACCTCCATTAGGACCTTGCCTAGTAAGGCGGTGCGGGTCTCCCGCATCGTTCCCCTATGCTCTGTAAAGAAGCATGGGACTTCATTTTTTCATTTCAAAGTACAAGGGAGTGGGATGAGATACTTTTAAGAGGCTTAGATTCAGTCACATATGGCTATTTTTTTAAATGCATAATAGGTAACAATAAAGCAATCATTTGGTTTTGATATGTATTTTCATGTTATTTGTAATTCATGACAAAGTAGCTGTAAAGAACTGAAAAATGTCTGCAGAGTACACGATCTCGGTCCAGACTGAGCCCAGAAGAGCAATTACTAGCTTCACTGCTTCGTCAGCAAGCCTCAGCAGACTTAAAAACCTCTTCAAAGGTAAGGTGACAGATCAGTGTACTATGATTTTTTTATTTTACAATAGGTATTATAACAAGCAGTTTGATAATACTTCCCTCCCTCTCTTTTTGAACCCAAGGGTGGCCAGCAGCAAAAGGAACAAGTACCTGAGGGACACTCCCTATCTACACCATCAACAAGACCAAAATCACAGGTATGCTATGATAATTCATGAATCCATGTCCGTATTAATCTGTGTACTGGTTCCTAGCCAGGTAAAAATTTTGTCAGTAATTTACTATTACACCTTCACAATTATAATCTCTACAAATCAGTGTAAAGTGCATGTAGAGAAAGAGTTACTGCTTACATGACTTTGCATTGACTACTATTAGTCCAGTTTTATTTTCTCTGTGCCTCTGGCAGCAGCATGAAGATAGCTGATATTTTTCCATCTAAGACACTAGATCTTGGAATTTTATAAGGTGATATTAAATTTCTCCCTTCAGTTGTTTGCTGTTTCAGATTTTCAGCATGATTCTCCATTGTGTCAGATAGTACTTAATGCTTATTTTTCCATTCTTTGTTTATACTAAAAAAAATTCTATTTGTTCAAATTGATAAATATCTTTAATAGATACACTATAGTTTTCCAGGAAATGTGAAGTGAGTCTGTTGGATTTCATGCCATAGAAAATTTTGGAAATGCCGTGGAGAAAGTTATTTTGTTTAAGGCAGATAATTATATTTGAATTCACAGTATACTCCAGGTTTCTGTTATAGACATAGGTGACTGACAATGGGACATAGCTATGTGAATATGTTCTGATACCTTTTTCTTACAGAAAGAAAGAAATAGATATAATACACTGTCCAGTCACGTTTATACGATCACCAGTCAGTAGCCTGAATAACCTCCTTTTGCTGTGCAGATCTCTCCAAGACATACAGGAAAAGAGTCAGTGAGGTCCTGGAAGGTATGTGGACCCATTCTGACTACAGTGCCATGCTAGCTGTGCGAGGTTTTTTGGATGAGGATCCATGGTACAAACAGCCCAATCAAATAGTCCCACAGATTCTCAGTCGAGGTTTAAATCCAAGGAGTTTGGAGTTCGGGGGCCAAGGGAATGTGGTAGTGGTGTAAACTCATCCTGCTCTTTGAAGCATGCACGTACATTGTGAGCTGTGTGACACATTGCATTGTGCATTGTAGATGTCATCGTGCTGAGCAAAAAAAAAAAAAAAAATGTGATGGTAGTTGTGCTCCCCAAGGATAAATGCATTCATTCTTGTGTTGATCCATTGGGCCTTCCAGAATGCTGAGATCACCCAAGGAATGCCATGAAAACATTCCCCAGACCATAACGTTGTTGCAGGGTGTTTGCTTTGAGATGTTTCATGCTGTACATGCCAATGGCCATCAGTCTGATGGAACATAAAATGTGATTCATCTGAAAAGGCCACCTGTCCCCACTCAGTGAATGTCATGTTGTGGTATTCATGTGCAAATTCCAGCCTTTGTTACCAATTAACAGTAGTCAGCATGGCTGCATGAACCAGGCACATGCTGTGGAGGCCCATATGCAGTAATGTTCACTGAATGGTCAATTAGCAGACACTTTTGGTAGCCCTGTAGTTCATCTGGGCAGTCAGCTGCTCAATAGTTGCACATCCGTTCACTTGTACACATTTCCACAGCCGTCATTCACCCCTGTTATATATGGCCCGTGGTGCACCACAGTTTCTTCAGTGTCAGTTTTGGATAGCACCATTTTGTCATGCATGGTATACTTTAACCATGACAGCATACAAACTTAGCCATTTTGGGAATGCTTCCATCCTTGACCCAAAAGCCAGTGATCATGCTGTTTTGGATGTCAGACAATCACTCTTTTTCTGCATTGCGACAACGACTGCACTGTTTTCAGGCCCTGCAGACATGCTTTATATACCTTCCAGTGCTAGGCTACCACCTGCCATCTGTGAGTGGTTGATGCATGTTGACACTGAACATATATTGTTGTTACCCTAATGTAACTTGAACATGGACACCTGTCCCTTACTCTGAGAACAGTTCTCTGTTCAGCAGTTATGTGGTATATCATCAGCAAGAGTGGAGTTAGGGGCTAGATCCCCAAGCCTTGTTGATTATCAGTTACTTCAACTATTTTTCAATACCACTAGTTCCAATTTATTTTATATGTGTTCCTTACTTCTAAAGTTCTAAGCAAAGAAGGGAAAGCAGGAAGGTGGAAGGAGTATATAGAGGGTCTATACAAGGGCGATGTACTTGAGGACAATATTATGGAAATGGAAGAGGATGTAGATGAAGATGAAATGGGAAATACGATACTGTGTGAAGCGTTTGACAGAGCACTGAAAGACCTGAGTCAAAACAAGGGCCCGGGAGTAGACAACATTCCATTGGAACTACTGACGGCCTTGGGAGAGCCAGTCCTGACAAAATTCTACCATCTGGTGAGCAAGATGTATGAGACAGGTGAAATACCCTCAGACTTCAAGAAGAATATAATAATTCTAATCCCAAAGAAAGCAGATGTTGACAGATGTGAAAATTACCGAACTATCAGTTTAATAAGTCACAGCTGCAAAATGCAAACGTGAATTCTTTACAGACGAATGGATAAACTAGTAGAAGCCAACCTCGGGGAAGATCAGTTTGGATTCCGTAAAACACTGGAACACGTGAGGCAATACTGACCTTACGACTTATCTTAGAAGAAAGATTAAGGAAAGGCAAACCTATGTTTCTAGCATTTGTAGACTTAGAGAAAGCTTTTGACAATGTTGACTGGAATACTCTCTTTCAAATTCTAAAGGTGGCAGGGGTAAATTACAGGGAGCGAAAGGCTATTTACAATTTGTACAGAAACCAGATGGCAGTTATAAGAGTCGAGGGACATGAAAGGGAAGCAGTGGTTGGGAAGGGAGTAAGACAGGGTTGTAGCCTCTGCCCAATGTTGTTCAATCTGTATATTGAGCAAGCAGTAAAGGAAACAAAAGAAAAATTTGGAGTAGGTATTAAAATCCATGGAGAAGAAATAAAAACTTTAAGGTTCGCCGATGACATTGTAATTCTGTCAGAGACAGCAAAGGACTTGGAAGAGCAGTTGAACGGAATGGACAGTGTCTTGAAGGGAGGATATAAGATGAACATCAACAAAAGCAAAACGAGGATAATGGAATGTAGTCGAATTAAGTCGGGTGATGCTGAGGGAATTAGATTAGGAAATGAGACACTTAAAGTAGTAAAGGAGTTTTGCTATTTGGGGAGCAAAATAAGTGATGATGGTCGAAGTAGAGAGGATATAAAATGTAGACTGGCAATGGCAAGGAAAGCGTTTCTGAAGAAGAGAAATTTGTTAACATTGAGTATAGATTTAAGTGTCAGGAAGTCATTTCTGAAAGTATTTGTATAGAGTTTAGCCATGTATGGAAGTGAAACATGGATGGTAAATAGTTTGGACAAGAAGAGAATAGAAGCTTTTGAAATGTGGTGCTACAGAAGAATGCTGAAGATTAGGTGGGTAGATCACATAACTAATGAGGAAGTATTGAATAGGATTGGGGCACAACTTGACCAGAAGAAGGGATCGGTTGGTAGGACATGTTCTGAGGCATCAAGGGATCACCAATTTAGTATTGGAGGGCAGCGTGGAGGGTAAAAATCGTAGAGGGAGACCAAGAGATGAATACACTAAGCAGATTCAGAAGGATGTAGGTTGCAGTAGGTACTCTGGGATATGAAGAAGCTTGCACAGGATAGAGTAGCATGGAGAGCTGCATCAAACCAGTCTCAGGACTGAAGACCACAACAACAACAAACTTCTAAAGGGCTATAATCTTCTCAGGATGTGAAAAAGTCAAGATTATTGCTACAATTACTAAGTTGTATATTATGTATCAATAATTTTTTTAACTATGATGCCATTAAACATAGTATTGTAGTAAAAACACATTGACAAGTGCTTATTATCTTCACACTTCCCTGAGGAGCCACAACTCTTCATTGGTAATTAGTAGCTGAAATTTTAGTGTGAGTAATTTTTCAGTTGTGAGTGATCTGCTTAAGGAAAACATCCATCACAACAAAATGACTATCACTTGTACTATTAGAATTTTTTTTTAGTTGAACCTTATATTTTTCTCTGCTTTTGCCAATAAGATCTCAGCAATTGCATCTTTTGCTTAGCAAGGTATTTATATGTGTATGGGCCTGATGCTACTCCATTAGGAAGAGAGAGTTTTATAAGATGTCGTGAGTGTCTCTGTCACATAAATGAGATCTAATGAGACTGCTGGCTGGAAGTCAATGAACTGGTAGCTAAAATCAAAGCATGTAGTCTCTAGGCAGATTTACTTGTGGTGGTTTAAAAACTTTTAGTTGTAAACTCTGCCATGAACTAGGGAGAGACATGTTCAAAAAATATTTTGAGATAAAGTACTTGCCAGTTAGTTCCTGAATGTTTGATAAGAGCTTACCTTCAATAAACTATGCTCCTTTTCCAGAAGAATTTCACACTGATTATTGTACCATAAGTGAAGCAGCATTTAATCATCTCAACCTGTGTAGAATGTATACCATGATGACAAGGCAAACTTTAAATGCTTTTTAATGGCAAACATCAAAGTAGTATAATGTTTAAGGAGATCCTAAATCTGTGCTCAGGAAATTATATTGGAAAAGCTAGGTACAGTCTGTGTTGGCCCAACCATCTGCTGTGTTCCACGATTTATTGCCATTAAGAGGAAATTGCACATCTGTTTAGTGTTCACATCCCACTAGAGCTAAGATATTTAACTGTTGTTTGAAAGTCATATGATGTTAGATGTGTCTTGGATGTAAACGAGAATACTAAAGAATTTCTCAATGAGATGCTTAGTCCAGTTCCCTTCAGTTATGTGAATAATATAGCCAATGTGTGATGTATTTTATGTTTCTTGCATGCATATCACTCTCTTTGTACATATATACATACATCAACAGCTTATTATATAAGCTTTACATTTGTATTTAAGGCATCTTGTAAATCTGTCATAAATATTTTAAACAGAAGTGGGAACAAATTTAAGACTTGTGGAAGACTTCTACTCATTCTCCTATGACCTGCTTGAGTATTTTGTGTATTAATGATCAGTGACCTAACAAACAGTACTAGTAGGAGACTTTCACAGATTTGACAGGAATCTGCTACATCCACATTTCACTTTACTACTTTATTTATTTATTCTGTCATAGCAAGTTTTGGTGTTAAAGCCTCATTATCAGGTGTCATCATCATAATCAGTATACAGTCAAACCAATTGCTAATAGTTTTCAAAACTATAAATGATGACCAGCATGAAAAAAACCAAAAATTATCATAGAAGTCCTGCCGTCATATTCATACCAACATAAGAGAAATTGGGGCTCGTGTAGAGGCATCTAGATAGTCATCTTTCCCTCTCTCTATGTGGGAGTGGAATAGGAAAGGAAATGATTAGTAGTGACACATGGTACCCTCTGCCATATGCCGTACAGTGGCTTGTGGAGTATGTATGTTGATGTAGATTCCAATCTGTTCTTTATCATTTTTCCTAAGACACTTGCTTAGCAGCATTGTGGGCCTGTAACTGTGGTTATTGTAGGGAAGTTTGAATAAGGTTGACTTGTGCCATCTTGTCAGTTCCATATTTTACTGGAAAAATAATCCATAAAGGGCCCATAATCAAAATCTTGTGAGCTGGATTGAAGTTAAGCAAATAGTAGTTTTATTAATTGTTCCCGTGATGTATCACTTTCTTGTAATCGTCTCCAATTTCTGGTCCTTTCTTCTTAACATTCACAACATTTTATCAAAATATCTCAGTGGGATGGTCACAGGACTATTCTAATATTTTAAACTGATAAAAATTAAGACAAAATTTGTCAAAATTTCTTATAGACACCTGCAATAAATCCTCAGCATAGCCTGAGTGTGCACGGAAGCCTGGAAATGATTATTATGAACATTACAGTTTTAATTTTGATATAATGAAATCTAATAGCTTATTTAATAAAAATTAGATTTTTCAGGTTTTCTGGAGTGACAAAAAGGTAATAATTCCTGAGAACATTCATTAAGCAAGAAGCTGTTCTTTATTAACATCCTTACAGCTGGTCTATAGCATTCTGGATTTGATTCATCACAGGCCTTTACTCCCTAACATATGAGTTCTTTCACTTACGATCATTTATTATTATTATTATTATTATTATTATTATTATTATTATTATTAAGCAATACTCAGTGTTTATGGATCCATCGAGTTCTCAACAAAGGCGAGATAATAATAATAAAGCTTTAACATATTTTATTACTGTAGGCAATTTCTTGATGCATTCAGAACTCTAAGGTACCATCATATGTAATGATTATTTTGATTATGTACAAAAAGAGAAATTACTCTCAGTTATAACAATAATTTAGGCCTTAGAGTAACTTGAGTATACACAGATCCATGTAAAAGTGTGGGGGTTATATCAGGCACACTGAATACATTGTTTAGTTTATAAAAAGTGCTCCACATTATTTTGACTCTTGTGCTTGTTTCTTTTCTTGTCTGTCAAGTTTTTTTCTTCGCTTGAACCAAATACAAAAACTCATCAGCTGCTTCTAGGACTGAACTGCAAATTTTTACAGTTTTCTTTGTGATGTCTACATTTTGGTTTACATTATTTTAGTCTTATCATAATCAGTTTTCAGCCATAGTTTCAAACTTGTTGCATTATGTTCTTCCATTTGTTGTAAAAGTTTATCTGCACTTGAGAAATACAATCTTTCAATTGTGATTAATTCATATTCCTTGTCTGTTTTCCCAGTGTAAGGATCTGAAAACTTCCTCTAGGACTAATGTGAGTAGTTTTGCTGTTATGGAAACTCTTTGTTTCACTCTTCATTCAGTTCTGAATTTCCACTGCTTTGTTGAAGTAGAACTGTTGTTTCATGCAGGGTGTTTCAAAGTTCCTATTACAGACATGGAGGGGTTGTACGGGGGATGTATCAGTTAAAGGTTAGATAAGCAACCCATGTCTGGAAATGTACAATTTGGATATAAAACAATTTCGTAGAGTGGACCACTTTCATATCTACTAGTTGAGCATGCACACAGAAATTGAGAATCCCTGTTGTAATTATGACATTACATACCATTTTTGTCTGACTACAACAACAGCTACAAGCAATGGGTACTTTCACAGAACAGTTGACTGAGGTTCTCCATAGGAAAATTACACTCTCAGTTTTGAAGAGCTCATCCATTGTCACGCAGAAGAAAACCACATCATCAGTTCTTGAAACATTGCTCATGCCATGGGCTCTTGTACAGCACATAGGTCAGAGCCCATTGTCTCAACTGTTTGCATACCATGAAGTTGGAGATTTGAAAGTGATATGATTGACAAACTTATTTTACACTCAAACAGTGCATTATGGACATGTTGTTCTGATCAAAACTTTATCTGCTAAGTCCCATCGACAACACCTACAAGCCTATAATAGGGATTGTGAAATACACTGCATGTCCATCCATATACTAACATAGTTTGATCTGAAACTGAACTGAAAGCTGTCTCAAAATCTATGAACTCCAGACAAACTGGTAATTCATGTTCATAGGCCATTCTATAATTTATTTTCACGACTTGAAAATGTTCCAAAGTACTATTTCCAGTTCAGCAGCCTACATGTTCTTTTGCTTCATTAAAATCCAGTGCTTTTTCTGTGTCACTGGTAATGATTTGAGTGAGTATGTTGTAAGATTAGATTAGATTAATATCAGTTCCATGGATCATGAATTCGATATTTCGTAATGATGTGGAACAAGTCAAATTTTCCAATACATGACATAATTAAGTTAATTTAACAACATAATTAAGTTAATATAACAACTTTTAATTTTTTGTTTTTTTGTTTTTTAATTTTTTTAATAATCTTTTTGTTTGTTTTTTTCCCCTTTTTTTCTTAATTTATATCTAAACATTCCTCTATGGAGTAGAAGGAGTTGTCATTCAGAAATTCTCTTAATTTCTTCTTAAATACTTGTTGGTTATCTGTCAGAGTTTTGATACTGTTTGGGAAGTGACCAAAGACTTTAGTGGCAGTATAATTCACCCCTTTCTGTGCCAAAGTTAGATTTAATCTTGAATAGTGAAGATCATCCTTTCTCCTAGTATTGTAGTTATGCACACTGCTATTACTTTTGAATTGGGTTTGGTTGTTAATAACAAATTTCGTAAGAGAGTATATATACTGAGAAGCTACTGTGAATATCCCTAGATCCTTAAATAAATGTCTGCAGGATGATCTTGGGTGGACTCCAGCTATTATTCTGATTACACACTTTTGTGCAATAAATAATTTATTCCTCAGTGATGAATTACCCCAAAATATGATGCCATATCAAGCAATGAGTGAAATTAAGCGTAGTAAGCTAATTTACTAAGATGTTTATCACCAAAATTTGCAATGACCCTTAATGAATAAGGAGCTGAACTCAAACGTTTCAGCAGATCATCAATGTGTTTCTTCCATTTTAATCTCTCATCAATTCACACACCTACAATTTTGAATATTCTACCTTAGCTATATGCTTCTGATTAAGGTCTATATTTATTAATGGCATCATACCATTTACTGTATGGAACTGTATGTACTGTGTCTTATCAAAATTCAGTGAGAGTCTGTTTACAAGGAACCACTTAGTAATTTTCTGAAAGACATTATTGACAATTTCATCAGTTAATTCTTGTTTGTCAGGTGTGATTCCTATACTTGTATCAACAGCAAAGAGAAGTAACTTTGCCTCTAAAGTATGCAGTGGAGGCTGATAGATCTGGGTCTTTACACATTCTGCCTCTTCTCTTGTGAAGTAAAGTAATTATGTCAGTCTTCTAATTTTTAGTAATGGTTTCTGTAAAGAAGTTTGCAAGTTCTTATAACTTTTCCTCCAGTTTTAATCATCTTTCTTTAAATGTCATCATTTTCTTCCTTCAGCCCTCAAATGACTTTGTTCATCTTACTGGGCATTTTTGTTACTTATTGTTTGTGTTTCTCATTTATCATTTAAATTATTCATACATTTAATGAAACCTTTGACAAAACAACTATGATCTCTGCCACTAGCAATTCCAGTGCTAACAAGGGAAGACTCGCCTGTGACAACTCCTGCAGCCTATTGATTCATATGCAGATGTTGCACTACAGATATGCTCTTTGTAAATAGTGTTTAAAATTTCAAAGATGGCAGAGTAATTGGTGTAATGTGAGGAGGAGTTTACAAATTTAACCTTGTTTCAGTTAATTCAAATATGTAGCCTAAGTCTTAGTTCTAGAACAATTGCTTGGCTGCTTTTGATTATTTGCTTGATGAAGTAACTACAAATGCATTTCAGGGGCTGCCAGTACCTGGGAAACTAAGTGAAGAAGAACTGCTTCTGTCCTTATTGGGTGGTCAACCCAAAACAACACAGAAGGCAACAGAACGGGTATACAGAGAAAATCATTAAAATCATTATTAAAGCCTCTCCCTTTTTCACACACACACACACACACACACACACACACACACACACACACACACACACACACACACACACAATTTGTTCTTTACTTTCTATTATGAAAAATGACTTTTAGATACATGGAAAGGCTCTGTTATTATGAGCAAAAATATTGATAGTGCCACACTTTTTTGAAGAAAGTTCATGATGATAATGTGCCAATAAAAAGAGCTGTCTTTAGATGCTACTTTTAAATTTTAATATTTGCTAATGAATGTACTCCATGCTATGTGTTACACGTCACATAAGATTATTAATTTTAAAGTCTGCTGTTTATATAACATTATAATATTGGTGGATACCTAGGCCTGTACAGTAAGATGACAAATCTGCATTCATATGAAAATGATAAGTGCTACAATAATGAGCCTCACGGAAGGGGAAAGCTCTGAGCTGCATAAATTATATGAAAATGACATTAAGGTATAGAAGCAGCTATGTACTGCCTCTATAGCAGACAGTAATGACTAACTGGCATTAAAGATTGACAACATATATTGTTTATTAAAGTAACTTTCTAATGCCTTACCACACTCATCAATGATGCTGAGGGAATGAGACTAAAATAGTAGATGAGTTTTGCTATTTGTGGAGCAAAATAACTGAAAATGGCCAAGGTCTCGATGATATAAAATGCGAGAATAGCAATAACAAGTAAAATATTTCAAAATGAGAAATATATTAACTCTCCTCCCATCATGCCATTGTATTTTGTACAACACCTCACTTATTTTAAACTGCCCATCATTTATGATCAGCTTCTGAGAACATTGACATCAGCTATCCATCACAACAATACTCTTCTTGTGACCTGACGTGGCCCACCACTTTGTTGTGGGTACATAAACAATTTAGTCACTGCATGCCTGGTTGTTGTACTGAATCCAATATATGAACAGTGAAGGATTGAGATCAAATATAAATTTAAGAGTTTGGAATTATTTTATGAAGAAGGAGGTACTGAAACGAATGGGAGGAGAAAATAAATTTACAGCACAACTTGACTGAAAGAAGGGATTGGTTGATACGACATATTCTGAAGCATCAAGAAATTGTCAGTTTGGTAATGGAGGAAATGCGAGGAGTAAAAATTGTAGAGAGAGGACCAAGGCTTGGCTACAGAGAGAAAGTTCAAGTGAATCTATGTTGCAGCAGCTATGCAGAGATGAAGTGTCTTGTAAAGCGTAGACTAACATGGAGAGTTTCACCAAACCATTCATTCAGCAACAACAACATGTGTAACAAATATGGCTGCAATTGCTTTCAGAGTTCCAGATTTGTGCTCTGTGAGTCACCCCTTCTTATCTCCACCCCGATATAATATGGCATCAGGACTGTCGTCAGTGAGTCCCTCAACCCCCAAAACTACGGGTTTAATATTAGTCAATTTGTTTTCAGTTATTTTAGTATGTAACCTTCCGCGCATACCTACCCCAACACTAGTGATGTTTTTACTCTGACAATAGATTTTTCCAGCTTGTAAATGATGTATATATCAAGTTGAAATTTATCCAGGCATTGTAAATTTAAGGTTACATACTGACAGTTCAGAGCAGTTCTGTTGTAGCACACTTTGGCAAAAAATGAAGCTACAATGCCACTGCATTGTCCAAATTAAAGTTTTGTCTGTAAAACAAAATCATAACTTCTCTGCTTACTATTCCAGCATACAAAGAAGATGCTTGAACATTGTAACTGCAAATTCCATATATTATCAGTGTAATAGCATTGCAACTGCTGTTATGATCCTTTTCACACTCACACCTGTGTCAGCCTGAGCTACCTTTTATCGTAACTGCTTTTATGATTTTGTTTCACTGAACAAACAAATGATTGAGGAGTGGAAGTGGAGAAGAAATATTAGAAAAGAAGCTTATCAGGAGGGAAAAAGTATACATTAATTCAAGTTCTTGAATATCAAGTGCTAAATGTATGCAAAACTAAGTTTCTGCATACCTTTGGTATTACTGATCAGTGGATAAAAACAATTTTTGGGAAAACCAGTCCAGAAGGTGTAGTGAGTTAGACCAAACATCAACGAAAATCAGATGATATTATGGAAGGGACAGGTAATCTTATATATTCATTTGTTAAAGTATTAGCACACTACATTAGAAAGGATGATCTATGGCAGTCCTAGATAGCACTCTCAGCATTCTAAAGATGTATAGAACGTACATTCAGAAGTGCCAAGAGGAGAGGAAGAAACATGGATCAGCTTGGATGTATAGTTTTTTCAATAAAAATACAGTCTTGGGTTTTTCAAGCCTAAAAAGGATGCATGTGATGAGTATGAGGTCTGCAAGAATGCTGAACCAGAAAATAAAACTGCTTTAGAGGAAGAAAATACAATGAATTTTGAAAAACAAAGACATGCCTCGAGCAGGAAAAGATGCTGACAAATTGAAGGCACAAACAGGCAGTACATTTCTGTGTGCTTGTTTTGATTTATAGCAGGTACTCATCGCTTCACAATGTGAAGTATTCTTGCTCTAGTGCACAAAAACTGAGCACCTACTATATGATTATCTACAACACAGGAATATGAAAGAGAATGTGCTTCATGTGGCATAAGGGAATTGGACATAGAGGAAGCATGGGCATAGCTTGCTGGATCTACAAATTCCTAAAGCAGCAAAGTGAGAATGGCTGCCATAATGTTTATTTCTTTTCTGACAATTGGTCAGAACTGAAACAGACTTTTTTTCATGTATCTGTACAGTATGAGTATTCTACAAATAGCTCCAACCACCTACATATTTCTTGAGAAGGGGTGCACCCAAAATGAAGGAGACAGCATGCACAGTGTTATCAAGAGAGCAAAAAAGGGCATGAATATTTATGTACCACAGCTGTAGCAAAATGGGAAAAGGTATGTTATACGTGAGGTGTAACAGAAGGGTTTTTTGTTTATTTATTTATTTTTTTATTCCAAAGAGGCTTTATTGAAGGTCCAAAATGGAACTAAAGTTGAAAATGGTGAAAGGATCAGAGGGTCTAATATAAGAGTAATAATGGTGAGGAAAGAAGAACCATGGATGATGTCATTTAAATATGAATATGACCCAGATTACAATACCATTGATTTAATGCACAAGTTTGGAGGTTGCAACCCAAGTACAGAACAAGTTGTGGAAGACTTGTCATGTGTATATTCATCCTCAATGCCAATTTCAGAGGAAAAATTTTCTGATCTGATCCCCTCTGCCAGAACAACATTGTTCCAACAGTTTACCAGGAATTCTATCCCAATCTGAGGCATGGGGAAGCTTGTAATATTAAAAAGAAAGATGAATGAAGTGTTAAAAATAATATCATCATTAAATATAACATACAGTCTTTATTTTTTTCCTGGGAACTGTTTTTATGTTGTGTTGCTTTTACGTATTATCATATTCATGTGCTAAAAAGTTCTGGAAATAAGAAATGTTGTAGAGGCATTGTTACTGCCAACAGAATTTATGAAATAAAGTGATTCACATTTGTAGGCACATGCTGATGTAGTACAATTTCAGTGAAATATCATTGTAAGCGACATTAATGTCAGACATCAATGCTTTTGTTAGTAATGCCCTCTCTCAAATAACTTCTGGAACATTTTTTGCTCTAAAGTACATAATAACGTTGGAACACTAGTACATTCTAAGCAACATCCGCAGGTGTACATTTTCAGGATGATTTATGGAAAATACTGGAACTTTCAATTTGTCATATCATTACTGTAAAGTTTAAGAAATGCTCGCTACAATAGTATTGCTCTGAACCTTTGATTTTTCTCTTTGTTGTTCCACCCTTACAAATAGGGTTACGTTAGCCGTATTACCCTCATGGTAATCTCCTGGTACAAAGTGGGGATGAAATTGTTCCAAGCAGTCCAGAACTTTGGTGGAACATACAACCACATACACACATACATATATTTTATGAATTAGGTATTGATGCAGTCCTATGCAATCATAAAAAGCAATAAATTAACATACATAATGTATTTTCATTCAGTAATGTCGTATGGAACCGTATTCTCAGCCAAATGGAAAGGAAATTTTCATTGAATAAAAGTATGACACAGTAATAATATTCAGCACTCATCCATAGTAATCTTGTCACCTATTTAAAGACTCAGGCATTTTAACTGCAGCTTTAGAGTACATACATTCTCTGATTACATTTATTGTGAATAATACTTCACATTTCAAAAGAAATAACAGAATTCATAATTATGACATTTTAATCCATTCCCTTAAAAGTAAATGTGATACTAGTAGGAGTGAATTATGGTCCAACAAAATTTTTGAATATTTGCTCAGTGATTTAAAATGACTGATGGATTTACTGTCTGCCAACCTTAAAAGCATGTTTATAATTATAGTTATCTTGGCAACTACATGTACACAAAAAGAACATACTTTCTTTGTTAATCCAATTCTTATTTACTTCTTGATGCCTAGGGTATGAGAAATGTAAATCTTTGCCTATTTGTGGATATTGCCTCTCTCGCTGACAGTCTTCCATCTTGGATGTCCTGGAGTGCCTACTTTGCTCCATTTTTACATGTCCCTGGCTGTCCTCATCCACTCTTGCCTTCTTCCCCTACACGCTTCATTGATCTTGGTAGGCAACCTTTCAACATTTGCTAGACATTTCCAAGTGACTTCAGCTGTTGATCTTGGAGCAGAGGATTTCATTTAAATTTTTCTAAATGGATGTGCTTTGATTCATGCCTTTCTTAGCCTATTTTTCTATTTTTTGAAAGAAGCTCATTTCTGCTGCTTGGATACAACTTATGGTCCCATACTTACTATCCCAGATTTATAGCCGTAGGTCAACCTCATTATATGTGTATGCAGCTAGCTTTGTCTATTTTGATATCTCTCTATTGCTGAGCTAATTCCTTATGATTTAAACAGAAAGTCTGCTGGCTCAATTCTTTCTCTAATTTCCTTTTATATCTTCCCATTTCTATCTAAAGTGTGCATCTTTGTACTGTAAAACAATTACATTCTTATTAGCTGTCAGATAATTAAGTAATTTTTTCTGCAAATGTGTAGCATGCACGTGTATAAAAATCAATTACTCTAACATATTTTAAGAACTGCAGTTATGCGATATCCAAATGATCTCTGGAATATGTAACACCTCCATGATGATGAACTCTTTGGAATATTATATGAATAAATGAATACCTCACTCAGTATCACTGAGCAAGCTCATTTACACTGATGTTTACAGAACACAATATGTTTGTACACATATGAATATGCATGTATAGGAGAATTTAGCAGGAAATTCCTAATGACATGTTCATAAAAATTGCAGGTAAATTCCACCCGTACAAAGCTTTCTGATGAGGAGATCCTTGCTGCATTGTTAAGTGGACAATCAAAAGGATCTACAAGAACGGTGGCAACCACACAGGTATTTAACCCTTACATATTGGGGGTGTCCCATTTACTATATTGATTTTAAGTAAAGTGTCTTATGACTCCTGTCTGTAAAGCATGACAAATTATTTTGCATTTCTAAAAGTGTAGTTCTACCAGTACTCTATGCAACCACAGTTCAAAATAACTGCCACCTAATATGCCATATTAAAAGAGTCCGCAATATACAAATTTTCTAGCTTTAGCTAACAAACAAATGTAAGTGTTTGTTTCATATAAAATGCTACATCCCATTGCTGAGTACTGTGTTGCACTATGCTACGTGCATCTTAAATAGACCATTCACCTGTGCACAACTCTCATTGCACTATATTCATTGAAGGCACTGATACATCATTGCATTCATGTGCTTTTTATTTTACGAAACAGGTTTTTATGCACATCATCTTTCCAAATTGGGCTTTGCCAGTACCAACAACTGAAAATTGGTTGTATTTTTTATATTTAAATGCAGAAAATGAAGCAATTTCAAACCATCTCTGATAAAATAGTTCATCTGGATACAATTTTCTATGAAAGACTGTCTTAAGTATTTTCACGTTTTTGCATTTTGAGGTAGAATTTGCATCTATTTTGCATTTATCACAAAATGCAAATTTTTCCGGTCACTACAATTAAGTTGCTGTTAGTACTGAGTAACAGTTTGTATATCCTGATTGCAATTGGTTCCACTGAATTTCCTCACTGCTGATATTGGTAACTGCTGTTGTTGGATAGAACTGGACACTAATTTCTGCAGGTTCCACAAGCAACTTACATTCAATTTATCTACTGGTCTACTGTATTTTCAATTCTGTCACTGGACCACACACGAAACCTAACATGTTAACAAGGATAAGCTGCCTTATGAGGCAGTACTACTATACCTATCTGTACATGAAACATTCAGAATTTTCTTTGTGATGTACAAAATATGTAAAAATGAAATTTACAAATTATGCTTCTAGAAATCTCCCTATAAATAGTTGAATTACAGATTACTAAACAGTGATGAGATGTAGTTCTTTTATATTCTGTTCTTGATGTAAAATGTATGTACTTCTTATTTTGAAATGTCTTGTTAATGAACTTTATTGTTTCAAAAGAAAGAATACATGGAATATTTTTTTTCATAAAATGACAAAAAAATTTTAGCATCACCTTGGTTCTGAGACATTTGGAATCTGTACAGAAAACTGGAATAGAGATCAACATAAACATCATTGCTGCCCTTTTTATTGCTAATGAAAATCACACATTGCATATGATTGACAAACTTATTTTACAATCAAACAGTGCATTATGGACATGGTGTTCTGATCAAAACTTTATCTGCTAAGTCCCGTCAACAACCCCTACAAGCCTATAATAGGGATTGTGAAATACACTGCATGTCCATTCATATACTAACATAGTTTGATCTGAAACTGAACTGAAAGCAGTCTCAATATGTATGAACTCTAGACAAAGTGGTAATTCATGTTCGTAGGCCATTCTATAATTTATTTTCATGACTTGAAAATGTTTCAAAGTACTATTTCCAGTTCAGCAGCCTACATGTTCTTTTGCTTCATTAAAATCCAGTGCTTTTTCTGTGTCACTGGTGATGATTTGAGTGAGTATGTTGTAAGATTAGATTAGATTAGTTTAGATTAATACTAGTTCCATGTATCATGAATACAATATTTCGTAATTATGTGGAACAAGTCAAATTTTCCAATACATGACATAATTAAGTTAATTTAACAACATAATTAACTTAATATAACAAGTTCTGGAAATAAGAAATGTGGTAGAGGCATTGTTACTGCCAACAGAATTTATGAAATAAAGTGATTCACATTTGTAGGCACATGCTGATGTAGTACAATTTCAGTGAAATATCATTGTAAGTGACATTAATGTCAGACATCAATGCTTTTGTTGATAATGCCCTCTCTCAAATAACTTCTGGAACATTTTTTGCTCTTAAGTACATAATAACGTTGGACCACTAGTACATTCAAAGCAACATCTGCAGGTGTACATTTTCAGGATGATTTATGGAAAATACTGGAACTTTCAATTTGTCATATCATTACTGTAAAGTTTAAGAAATGCTCGCTACAATAGTATTGCTCTGAACCTTTGATTTTTCTCTTTGTTGTTCCACCCTTACAAATAGGGTTACGTTAGCCGTATTACCCTCATGGTAATCTCCTGGTACAAAGTGGGGATGAAATTGTTCCAAGCAGTCCAGAACTTTGGTGGAACATACAACCACATACACACATACACATATTTTATGAATTAGGTATTGATGCAGCCCTGTGCAGTCATAAAAAGCAATAAATTAACATACGTAATGTATTTTCATTCAGTAATGCCATATGGAACCGTATTCTCAGCCAAATGGAAAGGAAATTTTCATTGAATAAAAGTATGACACAGTAATAATATTCAGCACTCATCCATAGTAATCTTGTCACCTATTTAAAGACTCAGGCATTTTAACTGCAGCTTTAGAGTACATACATTCTCTGATTACATTTATTGTGAATAATACTTCACATTTCAAAAGAAATAACAGAATTCATAATTATGACATTTTAATCCATTCCCTTAAAAGTAAATGTGATACTAGTAGGAGTGAATTATGGTCCAACAAAATTTTTGAATATTTGCTCAGTGATTTAAAATGACTGATGGATTTACTGTCTGCCAACCTTAAAAGCATGTTTATAATTATAGTTATCTTGGCAACTACATGTACACAAAAAGAACATACTTTCTTTGTTAATCCAATTCTTATTTACTTCTTGATGCCTAGGGTATGAGAAATGTAAATCTTTGCCTATTTGTGGATATTGCCTCTCTCGCTGACAGTCTTCCATCTTGGATGTCCTGGAGTGCCTACTTTGCTCCATTTTTACATGTCCCTGGCTGTCCTCATCCACTCTTGCCTTCTTCCCCTACACGCTTCATTGATCTTGGTAGGCAACCTTTCAACATTTGCTAGACATTTCCAAGTGACTTCAGCTGTTGATCTTGGAGCAGAGGATTTCATTTAAATTTTTCTAAATGGATGTGCTTTGATTCATGCCTTTCTTAGCCTATTTTTCTATTTTTTGAAAGAAGCTCATTTCTGCTGCTTGGATACAACTTATGGTCCCATACTTACTATCCCAGATTTATAGCCGTAGGTCAACCTCATTATATGTGTATGTAGCTAACTTTGTCTATTTTGATATCTCTCTATTGCTGAGCTAATTCCTTATGATTTAAACAGAAAGTCTGCTGGCTCAATTCTTTCTCTAATTTCCTTTTATATCTTCCCATTTCTATCTAAAGTGTGCATCTTTGTACTGTAAAACAATTACATTCTTATTAGCTGTCAGATAATTAAGTAATTTTTTCTGCAAATGTGTAGCATGCACGTGTATAAAAATCAATTACTCTAACATATTTTAAGAACTGCAGTTATGCGATATCCAAATGATCTCTGGAATATGTAACACCTCCATGATGATGAACTCTTTGGAATATTATATGAATAAATGAATACCTCACTCAGTATCACTGAGCATGCTCATTTACACTGATGTTTACAGAACACAATATGTTTGTACACATATGAACATGTATGTATAGGAGAATTTAGCAGGAAATTCCTAATGACATGTTCATAAAAATTGCAGGTAAATTCCACCCGTACAAAGCTTTCTGATGAGGAGATCCTTGCTGCATTGTTAAGTGGACAATCAAAAGGATCTACAAGAACGGTGGCAACCACACAGGTATTTAACCCTTACATATTGGGGGTGTCCCATTTACTATATTGATTTTAAGTAAAGTGTCTTATGACTCCTATCTATGTAAAGCATGACAAATTATTTTCCATTTCTAAAAGTGTAGTTCTACCAGTACTCTATGCAACCACAGTTCAAAAAACTCCCACCTAATATGCCATATTAAAAGTGTCCGCAATATACAAATTTTCTAGCTGTAGCTAACAAACAAATGTAAGTGTTTGTTTCATATAAAATGCTACGTCCCATTGTTGAGTACTGTGTTGCACTATGCTGCGTGCATCTTAAATAGACCATTCACCTGTGCACAACTCTCATTGCACTATATTCATTGAGGGCACTGATACATCATTGCATTCATGTGCTTTTTATTTTACGAAACAGGTTTTTATGCACATCATCTTTCCAAATTGGGCTTTGCCAGTACCAACAACTGAAAATTGGTTGTATTTTTTATATTTAAATGCAGAAAATGAAGCAATTTCAAACCATCTCTGATAAAATAGTTCATCTGGATACAATTTTCTATGAAAGACTGTCTTAAGTATTTTCACGTTTTTGCATTTTGAGGTAGAATTTGCATCTATTTTGCATTTATCACAAAATGCAAATTTTTCCGGTCACTACAATTAAGTTGCTGTTAGTACTGAGTAACAGTTTGTATATCCTGATTGCAATTGGTTCCACTGAATTTCCTCACTGCTGATATTGGTAACTGCTGTTGTTGGATAGAACTGAACACTAATTTCTGCAGGTTCCACAAGCAACTTACATTCAATTTATCTACTGGTCTACTGTATTTTCAATTCTGTCACTGGACCACACACAAAACCTAACATGTTAACAAGGATAAGCTGCCTAATGAGGCAGTACTACTATACCTATCTGTACATGAAACATTCAGAATTTTCTTTGTGATGTACAAAATATGTAAAAATGAAATTTGCAAATTATGCTTCTGGAAATCTCCCTATAACTAGTTGAATTACAGTTTACTAAACAGTGATGAGATGTAGTTCTTTTATATTCTGTTCTTGATGTAAAATGTATGTACTTCTCATTTTGAAATGTCTTGTTAATGAACTTTACTGTTTCAAAAGAAAGAATACATGGAATATTTTTTTTCATAAAATGACTTGCACACGCATCAAAAAAATTTTAGCATCACCTTGGTTCTGAGACTTTCAGAATATGTACAGAAAACTGGAATAGAGATCAACATAAACATCATTGCTGCCCTTTTTATTGCTAATGAAAACCATGCATTGCATGTTGCACCAGCCCCTACAGCGAGACCTTCAGAGGTGGTGGTCCAGACTGCTTCACACACCGGTACCTCTAATACCCAGTAGCATGTCCTCTTGCATTGACGCATGCCTGTATTCATTGTGGAATATTATCCATAAGTTCATCAAGGCACTGTTGGTCCAGATTGTCCCTCCTCAAAGGCGATTCGGCGTAGATTCCTCAGAGTAGTTAATGGGTCACGTCATCCATAAACATCCCTTTTCAATCTACCCCAGGCATGTTTGATAGGGTTCATGTCTGGAGAACAAGCTCGCCAATCTAGTTGAGTGATGTCGTTTTCCTGAAGGAAGTCATTCACAAAATGTGTATGATGGGAGCGCGAATTATCGTCCGTGAAGACGAATGCTCACCAGAATGCTGCCAATATGGTTGCACTATCAGTCGGAGGATGGCATTCATGAATCGTACAGTCGATGCGGTGCCTTCCATGCCCACCAGCAGTGTACATCAGCCTCACATAATGCCACCCCAAAACAGCAGGGAACCTCCACCTTTCTGCACTCACTGGACAATGTGTTTAAGGCGTTCAGCCTGACCAGGTTGCCACCAAACACGTCTCCAACGATTGTCTGGTTGAAGGCATAAGCAACACTCATCGGTGAAGAGAACATGATGCCAATCCTGAGTGGTACATTCGACATGTTGTTAGGCCCATCTGTACCATGCTGCATGGTGTCGTGGTTGGAAAGATGGACCTCGCCATGGATGGTGGGAGTGAAGTTGCATATGATGTAGCCTATTGCACACAGTTTGAGTTGTAACAGACATCCTGTGGCTGCTTGAAAAGCATTATTCAACATGGTGGCATTGCCGTCAGGGTTCCTCCCTACCATAATCCATAGGTAGTGGTCATCTACTGCAGTACTAGCCCTTGGGCAGCCTGAGCGATCCATGTCATTCACAGTTCTTGTCTCTCTGTATCTCCTCCATGTCTGAACAAGATCACTTTGGTTCACTCCGAGACGCCTGGACAGTCCCCTTGTTGAGAGCCCTTCCTGGCACAAAGTAACAATGCAAATGTGATCAAACCACGGTATTGACCATCTAGGCATGGTTGAATTACAGACAACATGAGCTGTGTACCTCATTCCTAGTGGAATGACAGGAACTGATCGGCTGTCAGACCTGCTCTGTCTAATAGGTGCTGTTCATGCGTGGTTGTTTATATCTTTGGGTGGGTTTAGTAACATCTCTGAACACTCAGAGGGACTGTGTCTGTGATACAATATCCACAGTCAATCTTCAGGAGTTCTGGGAACTGGGGTGATGCAAACCTTTTTATGATGTGTGTATTTACATTTGTATGATTTAAGTATAGTGTCAATTAGATGCTTAGTGATAACACATCATATGTTTTTCCTGGCTTGTTGCAGGCTTAGTTCCTTTCTTTGTTCATTTCCTTCTCCTCCAGTTTCTAAAGATGATTTAAGTAATTTACTTATTTCTTGCAGTTTTTTTTAAGATGACACATTTTGATATTTGAAAGATACATAAATGTCACTTTTTTAGAGAACATCCACAAAATCTAGAAGACTGTTGACAGATGAACAGATCATTGCTGGGTTGCTATCAGGCTCAACCCCAGCAAGTCCAGCAGACCAAGCTCGCTTAGCTGTAAGTTCAAAAATGTTTATTACAATTATAATTTCTTCTGGTAAATGCAATACAGTATTATGGATGTTCTTTTTGAGATAGTATCGTTAACTATAAATATTGATGTACTGTTAACCATAAGGAGTACTGATCAATATAAAGCATCTCAAGGGAGTAGGATGTTGGAATGTCCTGTTGGCATTATGAGTCTCTTATAATGTATTAATAGAGTTGAGTAAAGTAAGAAAATCAGGTGTTTTAGAGAAACATGCATAATATTTCTATAAAGTTGTTTTTAAATCATCATTGTTTTTCACTCACACAGCGAACTGCAGCATTGCACTTGCAGTAAATGGTAAATGTGAGGGTGGCTTTTGGAAATGGAATGTTGGGTCGTGCTGGAAAATTGTGGCATTAGCTTGGAGAAATGTAGAGCTATTTGAATAGTAAATTGCCAGTTTGGCAGAATGCAAAATTGTGCCTTAGGGGTGAGACTAGGATGTTTAGTCCAATCTTCCCTCCTTATTTCCGTACTTACCATGCTTCAGTCTGATTCAGTGAGAAGCTAATTCTCATTGATACTTCTCAAAACTGTATGGAAAAACTTTCTCTTGTGTGTCCTACATAGATATTCTGCACCTTCTCTTATTTCTTATTGTGAATCAGAATGTGTTACTCATAATCGCTGTGCTTGAATGTGTGTGTGCTCTCTCTTTTTCACTTGTTTTCCATAGATTTTTGTTCAATGTGACTTATTATAATTGAATGGCATCAGGGTGGTGTGTGTGATGTATCACAACAGTTCATTATACTGACCTGAAATATTTCATGATTGTTCAACATTTGTTTCAATTGTCTGGTGAGAAGGTATCTGAATAACCAATAACATCAGCAGTGAACAATTTGAAAATATTACCCTACCCACCTGACAGGTGTTACTTTAGACTGTGCACAAAATGTTTACACTTACTGGTGCATTACTGAAATTACTGAGAGACATGTGGTGCATTGTTTTTCATTGCATTCTTCACAGATGGAATATGGAAAGAATTACTGCTAATGTATGTGGAAGATCTTTCCGTGTACATAGAATGTACTGCGAAAGGTAACCATAAGGAAGGTGAAATGGATTGAACTGTACCCCAGTGACGAAAGATATTAATGTTCTTCACAAAGAAGCAGCTCATTAAACTTCCAGTATAAATTTTCATAAAATTATTTAAGTCTTTCTTTGATCTTCTGACAGTTCAAATTATTCAAAATTTTCATAACATTATTATCAACAATATCTGATCATTAAATAGAACCATGCTACTTTCTTACAAACAACTGCATATTGCCCTTTCCAGCTCTGATAACTACACACTTTTCATCCATTCATCATAATTATGAAGGTACTGTTATATTTAGGTATCAGCATACAGGCTTGGCAAAGGAAGGGAACAAATATATGCAAGTAACAAAAAACCTTTGTGTTAAGATTATTTATTCCTGACTAGCTAACAGCTTCATTACATACTCGAACACCAACATATAAGCAATTTTTGTTGCTCCGATGGTAGAAGAGACATGGATCAGCCCTACTGTTTTCAAATCCAGCTTGTTCCAACAACGTGGTGCCTGCTTGTGACCACACAGACTTTTCTTCAGTAAACATACATGTCCAGTATCATCTTCAAGATGAGCACCTGTGGTCTAGGGGTAGCGTCTTTGATTCATAATCAAAACATATTCATTCACAGGTTCGATCCCCGCCACTGCCTAAATTTTGATAAATAATCAGCATTGGCGGCCGAAGACTTCCGGCATAAGAAGTCAGCCTCATTCTGCCAATGGCCTTGTCAAAGAGGGCGGAGGAGCGGATAGAGGGTCAGGGCACTCTCTTGTCCTAGGGGTGGGAACTTGCCCCTAAAGGCGGAAGAATCAGCAATGATCAATGACATGAGGATGCAGAAGGCAATGGAAACCACTGCATTAAAGACACATAACGTGTATTCACAGGACATGTGGCCTGTAATTGAAGAAGTGTCATGATGATCCCTCCATTGGCAAAAGATTCCGGAATAGTCCCCCATTCGGATCTCTGGGAGGGGACTGCCAAGGGGGAGGTTACTATGAGAAAAAGATTGAATAATCTACGAAAGGATAACGTTCTACGAGTCGGGGCGTGGAATGTCAGAAGCTTGAACGTGGTAGGGAAACTAGAAAATCTGAAAAGGGAAATGCAAAGGCTCAATCTAGATATAGCAGGGGTCAGTGAAGTGAAGTGGAAGGAAGACAAGGATTTCTGGTCAGATGAGTATCGGGTAATATAAACAGCAGCAGAAAATGGTATAACAGGTGTAGGATTTGTTATGAATAGGAAGGTAGGGCAGAGGGTGTGTTACTGTGAACAGTTCAGTGACCGGGTTGTTCTAATCAGAATCGACAGCAGACCAACACCGACAACGATAATTCAGGTATACATGCCGACGTCGCAAGCTGAAGATGAACAGATAGAGAAAGTGTATGAGGATATTGAAAGGGTAATGCAGTATGTAAAGGAGGACGAAAATCTAATAGTCATGGGCGACTGGAATGCAGTTGTAGGGGAAGGAGTAGAAGAAAAGGTTACAGGAGAATATGGGCTTGGGACAAGGAAAGAAAGAGGAGAAAGACTAATTGAGTTCTGTAACAAGTTTCAGCTAGTAATAACGAATACCCTGTTCAAGAATCACAAGAGGAGGTATACTTGGAAAAGGCCAGGAGATACGAGAAGATTTCAATTAGATTACACCATGGTCAGACAGAGATTCCAAAATCAGATACTGGATTGTAAGGCATACCCAGGAGCAGATATAGACTCAGATCACAATGTAGAAGTGATGAAGAGTAGGCTGAAGTTCAAGACATTAGTCAGGAAGAATCAATACACAAAGAAGTGGGATACGGAAGTACTAAGGAATGACGAGATACGTTTGAAGTTCTCTAACGCTATAGATACAGCAATAAGGAATAGCACAGTAGGCAGTACAGTTGAAGAGGAATGGACATCTCTAAAAAGGGCCACCACAGAATTTGGGAAGGAAAACATAGGTACAAAGAAGGTAGCTGCGAAGAAACCATGGGTAACAGAAGAAATACTTCAGTTGATTGATGAAAGAAGGAAGTACAAACATGTTCCGGGAAAATCAGGACTACAGAAATACAAGTCGCTGAGGAATGAAATAAATAGGAAGTGCAGGGAAGCTAAGACGAAATGGCTGCAGGAAACATGTGAAGACATCGAAAAAGATATGATTGTCAGAAGGACAGACTCAGCATACAGGAAAGTCAAAACAACCTTTGGTGACATTAAAAGCAACGGTGGTAACATTAAGAGTGCAACGGGAATTCCACTGTTAAATGCAGAGGAGAGAGCAGATAGGTGGAAAGAATACATTGAAAGCCTCTATGAGGGTGAAGATTTGTCTGATGTGGTAGAAGAAGAAACAAGAGTCAATTTAGAAGAGATAGGGGATCCAGTATTAGAATCGGAATTTAAAAGAGCTTTGGAGGACTTACGGTCAAATAAGGCAGAAGGGATAGATAACATTCCATCACAATTTCTAAAATCATTGGGGGAAGTGGCAACAAAATGACTATTCACGTTGGTGTGTAGAATATATGAGTCTGGCGACATACCATCTGACTCTCGGAAAAGCATCATCCACACAATACCGAAGATGGCAAGAGCTGACAAGTGCGAGAATTATCGCACAATCAGCTTAACAGTTCATGCATCGAAGCTGCTTACAAGAATAATATACAGAAGAATGGAAAAGAAAATTGAGAATGCGCTAGGTGACGATCAGTTTGGCTTTTGTTGTTGTTGTGGTCTTCAGTCCTGAGACTGGTTTGATGCAGCTCTCCATGCTACTCTATCCTGTGCAAGCTCGTTCATCTCCCAGTACCTACTGCAACCTACATCCTTCTGAATCTGCTTAGTGTATTCATCTCTTGGTCTCCCTCTACGATTTTTACCCTCCACAGTGCCCTCCAATGCTAAATTTGTGATCCCTTGATGCCTCAGAATATGTCCTACCAACCGATCCCTTCTTCTTGTCAAGTTGTGCCACAAACTTCTCTTCTCCCCAATTCTATTCAATACCTCCTCATTAGTTATGTGATCTACCCACCTTATCTTCAGCATTCTTCTGTACCACCACATTTCAAAAGCTTCTATTCTCTTCTTGTCCAAACTAGTTATCGTCCATGTTTCACTTCCATACATGGCTACACTCCATACAAATACTTTCAGAAACGACTTCCTGACGCTTAAATCTATACTCGATGTTAACAAATTTCTCTTCTTCAAAAACGCTTTCCTTCCCCATTGCCAGCCTACATTTTATATCCTCTCTACTTCGACCATCATCAGTTATTTTGCTCCCTAAATAGCAAAACTCCTTTACTACTTTAAGTGTCTCACTTCCTAATCTAATTCCCTCAGCATCACCTGATTTAATTTGACTACATTCCATTATCCTCGTTTTGCTTTTGTTGATGTTCATCTTATATCCTCCTTTCAAGACACTGTCCATTCTGTTCAACTGCTCTTCCAAGTCCTTTGCTGTCTCTGACAGAATTACAATGTCATCGGCGAACATCAAAGTTTTTACTTCTTCTCCATGAATTTTAATACCTACTCCAAATTTTTCTTTTGTTTCCTTTACTGCTTGCTCAATATACAGATTGAATAACATCGGGGAGAGGCTACAACCCTGTCTCACTCCTTTCCCAACCACTGCTTCCCTTTCGTGCCCCTCGACTCTTATAACTGCCATCTGGTTTCTGTACAAATTGTAAATAGCCTTTCGCTCCCTGTATTTTACCCCTGCCACCTTCAGAATTCGAAAGAGAGTATTCCAGTTAACATTGTCAAAAGCTTTCTCTAAGTCTACAAATGCTAGAAACGTAGGTTTGCCTTTTCTTAATCTTTCTTTTAAGATAAGTCTTAAGGTTAGTATTGCCTCACGTGTTCCAGTGTTTCTACGGAATTCAAACTGATCTTCCCCGATGTCCGCTTCTACCAGTTTTTCCATTCGTCTGTAAAGAATTCGCGTTAGTATTTTGCAGCTGTGACTTATTAAACTGATAGTTCGGTAATTTTCACATCTGTCAACACCTCCTTTCTTTGGGATTAGAATTATTATATTCTTCTTGAAGTCTGAGGGTATTTCACCTGTCTCATACATCTTCCTCTCCAGATGGTAGAGATTTGTCATGAATGGCTCTCCCAAGACCATCAGTAGTTCTAATGGAATGTTGTCTACTCCCGGGGCCTTGTTTCGACTCAGGTCTTTCAGTGCTCTGTTTGGCTTTAGGATAAGTAAAGGGACGAGAGAGGCAATTCTGACGTTACGGCTAATAATGGAAGCAAGGCTAAAGAAAAATCAAGACACTTTCGTAGAATTTGTTGACCTGGAGAAAGCGTTCGACAATATAAAATGGTGCAAGCTGTTCGAGATTCTGAAAAAAGTAGGGGTAAGCTATAGGGAGAGACGGGTCATATACAATATGTACAACTACCAAGAGGGAATAATAAGAGTAGATGATCAAGAACGAAGTGCTCGTATTAAGAAGGGTGTAAGACAAGGCTGTAGCCTTTCACCCCTACTCTTCAATCTGTACATCGAGGAAGCAATGATGGCAATAAAAGAAAGGTTCAGGAGTGGAATTAAAATACAAGGTGAAAGGATATCAATGATATGATTTGCTGATGACATTGCTATCCTGAGTGAAAGTGAAGAAGAATTAAATGATCTGCTGAACGGAATGAACAGTCTAATGAGTACACAGTATGGTTTGAGAATAAATCGGAGAAAGACGAAGGTAATGAGAAGTAGTAGAAATGAGAACAGCGCGAAACTTAACATCAGGATTGATGGTCACAAAGTCAATGAAGGTAAGGAATTCTGCTACCTAGGCAGTAAAATAACCAATGACGGACGGAGCAAGGAGGACATCAAAAGCAGACTCGCTATGGCAAAAAAGGCATTTCTGGCCAAGAGAGGTCTACTAATATTAAATACCGGCCTTAATTTGAGGAAGAAATTTCTGAGGATGTACATCTGGAGTACAGCATTGCATGGTAGTGAAAAATGGACTGTGGGAAAACCGGAACAGAAGAGAATCGAAGCATTTGAGATGTGGTGCTATAGACGAATGTTGAAAATTAGGTGGACTGATAAGATAAGGAATGAGGAGGTTCTATGCAGAATCGGAGAGGAAAGGAATATGTGGAAAACACTGGTAAGGAGAAGGGACAGGATGATAGGACATCTGCTGAGACATGAGGGAATGAGTTCCATGGTACTAGAGGGAGCTGTAGAGGGCGAAAACTGTAGAGGAAGACAGAGATTGGAACACTTCAAGCAAATAATTGAGGATGTAGGTTGCAAGTGCTACTCTGAGATGAAGAGGTTAGCACAGGAAAGGAATTCGTGGCGGGCCGCATCAAACCAGTCAGTAGACTGATGAAAAAAAAAAAAAAAAAAAAAAAAAAAAAAAAAAAAAAAAAAAAAAAAAAAAAAAAAATCATCATCTTCAAAACCTTCAGCTGTTCCATGTATACATCTTCTTCTATTCTTCTAGGATACCATTGAGAAAAGCTGTTTTGATGTCAAACTGGTCGAGTTTCATTTTCTGTGCAGCAGGTACTGCCATCAGGGTTCGAATTGTATTACAGCACGCAACAGGGCTGAATGTTTCTTCATTGTCAATTCCCTACCTTTGCACATGTCCTTTGGCCACAAATCAACCCTTGAAACATACACTCTCATTTTCTGCTGTTTTCTTACGTAAGACCCAATGATTCTGCAAAACCTGTGCATCACTTGGGTGCTCAACTAATACCCAAGTATTATTCTCTTTGAGGGACTTCAATTCTTCATGAATAGCCTGCAGCCACTGAACTTTATTACTAGACTGCAAAGCTTCAGTATAAGAGCTAGGGGTTCCAGCTATGTACACATAATTTCCACTGCTCATCCATTCTGGTTTTTTCTTCTCACGTTTGTTTCTTTGTTTCTCGCTTAAACCTTTACTTCCTCTGGAACTTGATGTTGTGTCTAAATCTTCTTCCTCCTCACTTAATCCTTTTGGCCTTTTGTTATGACTGACATTTTCTGATTCCTTTTCCTCATCAGAAGTCTCATTAGGTTCACTTTGTCTAATGGTTTCATCCTGAGCAGCTTCAAATTCAGTAATGTTGGTCTGCAGATTGCATACAACTTTAGCCTTAAGTTTCACATCATGACTTAGCACAACCTTCCCCTGAGATGGTATCCAGGCCTTGAAGCCATCTCTGTCATTCACATATCCAACCAGATGTCCATGTTACAGCCTTGTCATCAAACTTTGTGCGAAAATTCTTGTTTACATGCACATAACAGTCCGTTCCAAAGATTGTCAGATGATTCAGGTTGCCAACTGGTCATCCATACCACAGTTCATATGGAGGTTTGTTTTCAATAGAAGACGTCCCAGTGTGATTCAAAAGGTATGTAGCAGTACTGCATGCTTCTGCCCATAGTTCTTTTGGCAGTTTATTAGGATTCAACATCGAACATGCACATTCCATAGTTCAGTTTTCTCTTTCGGCAACACCATTTTGCTGTGGTGTGTAAGGTGGGGGTGATGCAGTGTTCAATGCCTCTGTTTGCCTGCAATTCTGAGACCTTCTTGTTGTCAAATTCTTTTCCTCCATCACACCTGGACTGTTTAACAATATGACCATCCATCTTCACTTCATTCAAGAACTGTTCCAAGACAGTGCTGACTTCATTCTTCTGCCTAAGGAAGAAAATTTTTTGAAATTTGCTAAAGTCTTCTTTAAAACATACATAGTAATGAGCTTTTCCAAGAGATACTATAGTCTTGGGTCAATTTACATCAGCATGGATTTGTTCACCAGTAACCATTGGTCGATTCATTTGAGTCCTGAATGGCAATCTATGCATTTTACCCTCTGCACATCCATCACAAAATTCTTCTTTGCACCCTTCCAAATTGCTGTTCATCTGCTTCAAAACACTTTTACATGTTGTTTGTGTTGGTGGCCAAATCTCTCATGATAAATTTGCAGCATATGTGACGATGTCACCAAGATCACTTCAACTGGTTGGAATTGTTTGGATACATGTATGTCAAGAACATAGAGACCATGATTGACATGACCAGTTATCATTGTTTCACCAGTCACTTTGTCTTCAATGTGGACACTTTTGTCATCAAGTTTTGTGCAGAAACCTTTTCATGCAGCTGCTTTTACAGAGAACAAGTGAGCACTTGCTTCAAGAACATAAAGCACTTCTCTCAGTTCAGCATTCTTTGTGGAATTATTAAACTGAATCTGAATTTTTACAGTTCCCTGTCCATGAGCCAACATGCTTACACCTCTTTTCCCAATTGAAATCTTTTCAGAAACAGCAAATTTTGTATAAGACACAAAATATTGTTTATTTTCAGTGAGGTGATGTGTGGCACCACTATCGCAACACCAACTGTCGACTTCAAATCCGTTATTGACCAAGGAGGGGGAAAAAAAAAACCATGTGCCAAAAATGCAAAATTCTGTTCAGACTGATTGATGCAAATGTTTTAATCTGACTTTTTCGCTGATCACTCTGCTGCCCAATGCCCTACCTGCCCACATTTATGACATGGAAATTTTCGTTTTGCACGTTCCACATTCTTTTTCAATTTTTCACTATCATCACATTTATTTCACTGAATTTTCTTCTTAGGACTACTGTGTACAACAAACGCAGCTGATTCAACCATACTTTCATCACAAAATTCAATGGTGCACAATTTTTCAATCAGAAGATTCGCACTTTGATTTTCAGACAGAATTGTGTTCTACAAGTCTTTAAAGTTCTATGACAACTTTGCCTAGTGTGGATAAAATTTGGCCATGTAAGATTCTTTCAGCCAAAACATTTTCTTCATGCTTCTGCAGTTCATCATTCAAGTCCACGAAAAGTTTCTGCAATTTCGCGACGTGAGTGCTAATATCCTCTTTGTCGTCACGTTGAACACGAAAAAATGGCTCTGTCAACATGTTCAGTCATTACATACTGCTACGCTTGAACTGCACACATAATTTGTCCCAAATTTACTTGCATGAGTGCATGTTGAAATGAGTTTGAATTATATTTCATCATGTGCATAGCTTCCAGTTTTTTCATTTAGAAACAGCATATAACCCCTGATTCTATTTCAAATTTTGTCTAGTTCAGATTGGGTAATTGTGTTCTTACTTGATATAGAACACAGTAGAATGGTTATCTGTCTGAGTCACATTATTTTTAATAAGACACATGGCATGTTTCGAAGTGTGTTGTTGATTTATATATATTTCTGTTATTTTGTAAAGCAAGTGGTGCTGATATCTGTGTACTCATTTCTACTGAGGAATAAAAGTAACAGGGTGATTCATGGCTGGAAACTGGAAAATAAGTTCAGCATTTAAGTTATATTAGGTTTGTGTTATATTTGGTTCCTATGCTGTGATCCACTGACAGTATGTAGTTCTTTTTGCTCCACTGGTAGCCTTAATACATAGGTGAAATTAGTTTGGTTTTGAAAAATATTCTGTAATAATATCATTCTATGTTGTTTTTTATTCCTACTGAGTGTGCCTGACTTAATTATAGGGAAGCAGATAAAGTTTTTAAAAGCTTTTTAGTATTTTTTGCTCAACCAGAAGGGCTTCCTCCACTTTGAAGTATGCTGGAAGGAAGACACTTATTTAATACTTGATAAGCTGTCTGGCTGAACTTGACCACATCTCATTTACACTTTTGTATGTGGGATCTCCAAAAAGATGGTATTTGCAAACATCATACTTCCTTAATTATTGTCTGATTATCAGTGTTTTAATCAATGTTCAATTAAAAGGGTAATGTGAGACCTAAATCTTGTAAAAAGTACCAATCAGATATAGTCCTTGCACACACTGGTTTGCAACTTAAGTGAAATGCAACATAAACATCAATGAGCTGCTAGACATCTCACTTAAAATTGTTGGGACAAACACAACAATTTAGCTATTGAAAAGACTTCAGTTTTGTCTTGAAAATATTCTCCTTAGATATTCTATAAGAGTCTGACATTTGTTATACTATATCAGACCATTGCTATAAAAGCTTCAGTCTATAATTTTTAATTGATTTCCTTTTTGCAAGCAGTTACATTTGGGATTGTAATTGTTTACATCACAGCTGCACATTATAGTTCCTTTTCTTGATGCACAAAAAGTAAACAATTTAGGTACATAGGCATAAAGAATATATTGTTAAGTACTTATGCTGCACATAAACTTCATGCCCATTCCATGCATAAACCTTGTCACCATCTTCTGTACTTGCAACATGCTATTTAGATATTGTCTGTTGAAAATCCCCACAATTATGTACCATTATTAAGATAAACTGTCTTGGTGATAGTCACAAGTGAATGTAAATAATTTAGATTTACTGAAATTCACTTTGAGGCCATGATGAATGAACTATTTTGTTATATCTATTACACTAATTGTAGCAATGATTACCATTTCCCTATAACCTCATCCATAGAATAAAACTGAGGTGTTATATGTGTATCTTACCTTATGGGTGTTGGAGTAGTTGTGTCATGCCATTATGAAGAGAACCAGAAACTATACCTGTTGTATATCTTTTATTGCTGATGTTTTTCTGGATTGGCAATTCACAGTCTTATTATCTATTTTCTATCCCGCCAGCTCTTGTGCAGATTGGATGTAAAACAGTAGAAATGGAGTGAATATTGTGCGAAGACTGGTCTAGTGACTGCATTGCCTAATCAGCAGTGCTTCAGTCTATGTAGGTGTTGGTTTGTCTGAAGACAGAGTAAGCTGCTGTGTTATGTGACTTAGGCATCTGGTGACAATGGTAGGCCCAAACCACTGTGCCACCCATTTAAAGCTGAAAGGCCAGCCTGACTCATTCCACAGTAACTTTGGAGGTTTTGCCATTAACCGATATCGTCATCATGTGGGTATTGCATTATAATACCAGATACAGATCCATGTAAGGTGTAATGCTTACTGAGTCTGTATGTAGCTTGATGTGAGAGCACAAAATGAGATCTTTGTGAAGGAAAATGGAGGGGTTCATGTGGCAAGATGCTGTGGATGGAAAGAAACTAGGTCTTGATTTGTTGTAATAAGAAGGGAGTATCTTTAGGTGGATAGTCCCACTGTTGGCTGAAGAACTATACAGGGAGCCTGATGGTCTCACCATACTAGCATTGGCAGATTCTGTAGATGCAGTCCTGTATTTGGGGTGTTGGCAAACACCTGTAACTCTGCAGCATTGTCTTGCACCCTAGCCAGTTGCATGAGGCCAATGCCTGCGGAAACCACATTTATTCCAGAGAAATAATCAACTACAACAAATTACAACATTATCTGCACCACATAAATGTCAAATATCAGTTGTAAACTGACTGATAAATTCCAAATGATGGGACTCTCTTGGTGAGAATGAGTTGCGTGGGGTGTTCAAAACAAAATGAGCCAGCATGTGATCAGCAACCACTGTGAAGTGCCATGCTTCCACATTCAGTGTGAAATACTTAGTGGCTTTGTCTATATATTGTATTGATCCAAAAACTAACTGCACTTTTTATCCAAATTTCAGCCTCAAAAATTAGAGTGCAGCTCATATCCGATGCCTTGTCTTTTTACAAACAATTGCTGTGCAATAATGAAGCTCATTTTCAACAATACAATTGGTGTCTGTAGCCAAAGCTGGCAACATGACATTTTATTACGCAACAGTGCAACCTTTTACTGATGTAATACTGGCATTAACTTTGTGTAGGTCTAACAGTATTGTTTCATTAGATACAGATAAGAAAGCCTTATTTATGATGATGTGAATGACCATTTAGACTGAAAAGCATCCAGGCTAAGGAATTTGGCATAGTTACAATGCAAGCTTCAGACCTACAATTGTCCATTATGTGCCGTCACCACAACCAACTGAGAGACCAGAAGAAAGTATATACTGAGCAAATCTAATGTACAACTTTGGGTTGCTTCAAAAGAAAAGTGGAAGAAGATAGTTTCAATGAAAAAAAAATCATTCACGGGACTGAAATGTGGCAAGTATCTGGAAATATTGGACACCTATCACGTGAGAAATGATCCAACTGAAGGCCTTGGAAATCAAAAAAGTCTTTTACATGCCACAATGAGAATTTCATGTGAGCATTGGGTGGTGTCATCAGTTTATGCAGAGAAATGGCCTAGCTCTCCAGTGAAGTACTACACTAGCACAGAGAGCACCAGCAGGTTTCAAGAAGAAGCCGATCAACTTCTAGTGTTATGTCATCCAGTTGAAAAAGGCTCACACGTACTCCTTTCATCAGAGTAGCATTGCTGACAAAACCCTAGTGTTTCTTGGCATATCAAGCAATACGACAGTAAACATGAAAGTGGCAAAAAGTGCCCTTGTTAAGAGGATCCTGGAATGAAAAAAAAAAAAGGAATAACTGTGATGTTAGCTGTTACAGCTGATGGGGGAAGGCTACCACCTTGTATCATTCTGAAGAGAAAAACCACACCCAAAGAAAACTTCCTGTAGGCTTTGTGATTCACTGCCAAGAAAAGGGCTGGATGACAACGCAACTGATAGGTGACTGGTTGTCTACTGTTTGGAATTGCAGACCTGGGGCACAGCTTACTTAGACACCCATGCTAGTTCTGGATGGTTTTAAGGGACTTCTAATTGCTGAAATAAAAGATAAATTTTCTGCTCAAAAGGCAGATCCTGTCGTAATACCTGGAGGAATGACTTCAAAACTACAGATACTAGATGTTGATATTTTAAACATTTTGTGGCTGTGAGCCAGCAACCATGCATGAAATTATATAAAATGTAATAGTCAGCCATCCGTTTGCAAACGATTTTTTTAAAAAGCACATTAACCAGGTTTCGATAGCTCTAAGACTATCTTCACCAGAATGGTAAAAGTTCCTGAGAAAAATATATAAGGTATAGATAGTATACATAAAATAAAGACATATGTCAAAATTCTCAATCAACACCAGAAAACTGTACTTTGTACTAACATGAAAACACATAACAACTTTAAAATTCCAGCAACAGTGCTCTTGTCAAATGACATGTTTGTATTCCATGAGACAAAATAAAAATCCTAATAATGATTATGATTTTTATTTTGACTTGTGGAACACAAACATATCATAATGATTGTGATTTTTATTTTGACTCATGGAACACAAACATATTATTTGACGAGAGCTCTGTTGTTGAAATTTTAAACTTGTTATGTGATTTCATGTGAGTGCAGTTTTCTGGTTTTGGTTGAGAATTTTCACATCTGTATCTATTTTATGCATATTATCTGCACCTCATATGTATATTTCTGGGCAACTTTTACCATTATGATGAAGATAGTCTTAGAACTATTGAAACCTGGTTAATGTGTTTTTTTAAAAAATCGTGTGCAACCAGTTGACTGATGATTACATTTTACCTAAGACTGGGTCTTAAAATCTTTTACTTTATCTTTTCCCCCCTGGATGTGGAAGGATCTGCCATTAGGATTTCTCCTAACTTTATTTAAGGTACGCCTGATCATCTAAAATGTCATGTTTTTCATTGAGAATAATATTACTTGCATGATCTTCATGGATGCTCCTTGCCTGTACTTTATCACCCTACAAAATAATAAAAATCTGTTGAGGATGCAGAAAAATGGCCTCCCTCAGGGAGGTTTGTAGTCCCTGATGCTGTATAACATCTACACAAATGACCAATCAATTAGCTCTGGAGCTAAAGCATTTATTTATGCTGAAGAGACAATAATTGCTTCCCAAAGTAAAGCCTGTGAGGAGGTGTAGATAAAGCAGTCAAGGGCTCTCAAAGATCTGCCCAAATATTATGATGATAACCATCTGAAGCCAAATCCTGTTAAGACACAAGTTTGTGCATTTCACCTAAGAAATAGGAAAGCCAAAAGAAGACTGAACATAACTTGGAGAGGAGAACAACTAGTCCATTGTGACACTCCTAATACCTTGGAGTAAAGATGGGCCAATCCCCTACATTCGTATCCCACCTGTTACCTATGCAAATTTGCCCATGGTAGCTGCTCCACCTTTGAAACTGGCAGAAAAACAGATATAGAAAATAGGCTGTTGTCAATAATACAGTTTACATCAGATTTGCAATTCACACACTTTAATTTCATTTGGACACTGAATGGCCAGTTTGAGTTTCATTTATTATAATTATGGTACAGATAATTGGATAGCCACATACTGCACTGATTTCCTGCAATATTGCTCAAGAGCAGTAACTTAACACTGATGCAGTTAAGCACAATTTTTAATGTTCAGCAAGAAAGTTCAAAGAAGGGCAGTGTGTTTTGTATTATTGAGAAATAGGGGAGTGAGTGTCACAAATATGATAAAGGGTTTGGAGTGGACATAATTAAAACAAACGCATTTCTCATTGTAGGAGATCTTTTCACGAAATTTCAATCACCAACTTTCTCCTCCAAACGGCAAAATATTTTGTTGATGCCAAGCTACATAGGGAGAAACAATCATCATAATGAAATAAGGGAAGTAAGAGCTCTCATGGAAAAGTATAGGTGTTCTTTTTTCTGCATGCCAGTCAAGAGTGGAATAATAAAGAATTATTGTGAAGGTGGAAGGAATCCATCTACTCTGTTACACTTTCAAAGCTCACTGTGAAGAAATAAAACTCAAAGTATGTGTAAGGAACAACAGCATCCATAAACTTACAGAGACTCCTGGGGCACTCTGCCAAAAACGCTTTGAACATATGCCCTGGCTCTATGTTTCTCCGCAGCAGAATGTCCTGCATCAGTCTGGCAAAATCCTGTACATGCAAACAGCTCTGAAAGTGACTGGACACATTGTGACTGGCTGTCTATGACCAATTCCTGTCAGTGAACTGTACCAAATTACATGCATAGTACTACCAAATATCCACAGGAAAGCAGCTTCAGAAGTGGAGAAGAAGAAGCGGGAAACTGATCACAGAATCCTTTGTTTGAACATGGGCACTGAAACCAAGACTGAGATCAAGAAAGAATATCACACTGACAACTACAGCAATTCCTTCATCTCCTGGAACTCATTGAATGCATTTTGGATGTGATTTGTTTGCTTGAGTCATACCAAATGAATGTCAAAGAGGAACCAGCTGCAAGCTCACACCTGCTTTATGTGTCATGGAAGGTGCTGAATGGAGTGAGATGTGGGATGTCATGATGCAAAGTCAACCACAGGAAATGGGGCTTGAGCAATGATGATGAAATTTACCAGTGTGGTGATGTACAGGACTAACGGCTTTTGCTAGTCTGCAAGGACCTGCCAGATACTGCACTATCAGTGACCTTGCTGCAGCTAACAAAACAGCAGTGAGCACTGCCAAATACTGGGCTCTCCACAGAACAGCTCTTGCTGTTTGTTTGTTTTTCTTTACCTTCCTGTCTGTATTTTATTAATTCTTATTGTACATATTAAACTCTGTATTTTTACTCCTATTACTTTCTGTCTATATTTTATTGAATTTTGCCTGTAATTGATTCTTTGTATTATGTAATTAATCTCTGTGTGCATGTTATTAGTACCCTGCTAATACTGCATAAAATAAATATATAAACAAACTATATTATTTTCCCACTCTGTTTTAGACTCCTGCTATTTCTCACTCTACAGACATTTGTGCTGTTTCTGATTTTTGGCTGATGCTTTCAAATATTTTTGTTTGTTGTATACATTAAAATTTAGTAGCATTAAATGTTTGTTGAATTATTCATAAAAGAAAATGAAAGGCTGCTGAATACCATTTTTATCATCTGGTTAGGAATTACTTAATGGCGGGAGACACAGAACAAGAGCGACAACAACTACAACTCCTGCTGTGCCAAGAGGGCTTGGTATTCTCTTAGCACGTCCTGGATCACAGGTGATTATATGAGATACAACTCAGATTTAGATCCCATATATATTTTTGTGACCATAGCTGATAACTTGTTAATTCCAGGTACATTAAAATATATTTGCAGCTATTATAGTGAGTCTTATTAAGTTTTCTGCATTTATCTGTCTTGTCAACAAAATGCATTTAGACAAAGAATATTTAAAATTGGCAAAATTTGTCAGATTATTATGCCATGGTCTTCTATGATCTGTTAGATAACCCAACATTTCATGCCTATATGTGAAGGGCATCTTCAGGAAGGTTACAGCATTATAGCCCAGAGAATTTTAATTTTAACTTCTCCATTTGTGAAATTTGCATTTCAGAAAATTGCCAAATTGTCAACAATGAACATTCCTTAATATCGGATCAAAAGAAATTAGTTCAAGTCTTCATACCCCATATTTCTAGTAATGATTCTTTGATTTGATCTGTTGATGGGAAAGAAGTTTGCATTCTTTCTTCCTACATGGCATAGGAATATCATATTCTAGGTTTAAGATAACATGTTCTCCCTTCCTTACACTTCTGTGTACCATTCTATGTCTTTACCTTCCTGATGTCCCTAGATCTGTTATTCTGAAAGATCATGGTATATTGTTTGTTTATGTGTGTTTCTGTCACCTTCAAGATTTCCATTCTGCTGGGTTTGTACATCATTTCTGTCTTGTTCTTGGTGTGAATTTTACGAATTGTAGATTGTGTAAAACAGTTTCTTGTTATTTATTTTTTTGGCTGGTATTCATTTTCTATTTATCTCTGCACTTTTTTAAAGGTACCCCCTTTGTTGTTTTCTTTGTTCTTCACTGAAGGTTCTTTATATTTGCTTTTTATTACTATTTCTCAAAAATAATGGAAGTGTTTTATTTTTATTCTGAAATTTTCTTTATTTTGTATTTGTTCATTCTGTATGGTCAGCTCTTCTAAATGTTTTTGATTTTCATTGAGCCTTTTTTTGGTCCAATTAACAACTGGAAAAATTGGTTTGGCTAATCTGTTGTTACATTCTTTGTGATTCTAGTTTTATCGGCATTAGACCGTGATATAAGACACATTTCATCTCCTAATGCTGGAAATTTATTCTGGGGCTATAAAGATTTTGCTAAGTTGTTTTTTGAAATCGGAAAAGCTGAAAGTGTCTCCAGCATTAAGAGATGAAACAATGGGTGTACAAACATCCTTTAGACCATAGCCTAATGCTCATAAACCTAAAATTAACAAGAACATAAATTCCAGCTGTGAAAGCCTACATTGTATATAAGATGGTAGGGAGCTAGGTTAGTGAGTGGTAAGAGTCTGGAACAAATAAATTGATACAATTCCAATTAATTTATTTAACAGTAAAATCAAACATAAGAAATAACAAGAAGTTTTTTAATTAACTCAAATTTTCCCCAAGGCAAGCAACATTTCCTCAGTAAAAAACTGACATTGTGTACCTTTTGCAGAGGAGGGAGCCCATTATACTACTAGTAGTCAAACAGCAGTGTATTACTATCTGAGTCCAGCAAGGCAAAATGGATTCATGATTCAAAGTAACACAAACGAAAGGTAAACCAGACCTAGAAACTGCTTTCACTTCACAAAAAGCCTTAAGCAGGCCCTGTAAGATCTTACTGTGAGCTGCCACTTCATTGTGCCAGCTCTGCTTCACTCTGTCCCACATTAGTGGACAGTCTCACACCAAGTGGTCTCACACCCAGGGGGCTCACTACTCTTTGATGGGTTCGTGTTTGGCTACCACGGGGCCCCAGCCATTACAGCATCTTTTCCCTTCTGTACTGCATGCCTATCCTATTGCTGTTCCTTTTCCCCTGCCATGGGGAATGTGTGGGATGTTTTTGGAAATGTGTTCTGCATATTTAGTAGCTGATATCAGAACAGTCTGTCCACTGTCTTCATACTTTTTTTCTTTCTTCATTCCCCTTCTCCTATCCTTCCTCTGCTTTGGCCTTTGAGGTTCCTCTTTTTCTTCTTCCTCACTGTGTGCTCCTGAAGGCCAGTCCATGCATCTGATGTGTAACAGGTGATTGGGTAATGCATAATTCCCAACCCGAAATCGACAGGTAGGGTTCGCATGTACTCCCTGGTACAGGCCAGGCCCAGGGAGAGATGATTGCCTGAGCTGCTATCTTCCCAAATTGCCGATTGGTCCCTCTGTCAAGTGTTCAGGAGGTGTGACCTGAGGTGTGAACAATTACCTAAGGCGTGTTCGCCCCATTCAGAGGGGGTCCACAGTTGGAAGGAGTGTACCATTGGAGATGCTGGCAATAGTGGGGGATTTTCTCACAGTGAACCAGTCATCTTCTTCTCAGTCAGTGTCTACCAAACATAAACAGATTGAGGCTGACGATTTCAAAGACCCTCCCAGCTGTACAATGGTTCCTCGTGGTTTCATGTACTGACGACAGTCAGTCCTTTGCTATGTTTAATCCATTTATTATTTAGAAAAGTGTTGATGTAATTGCTGGCCCTGTGAAATCCTGCTTTCATTTACAAAATGGCACTTAGCTACTTCTGATTCTCAAGCACAACTACTATTTGAAGCTTTGCTCCTCCATGGCTATCTTGTTCATGTTGAGGTTTATCGAACACTGAATTCTTCCAATGGTGCTATTTACACTATGCTGCTCAGTGGTCTGGCTGAGGCAGAAATCCAAACATGCATCTCTGATCAGAGTGCATTGCAGTCCATTATGTGATAAAAAAGGTAGATGCATCCTTAGTCCCACACACACTCTTGTTCTCAATTTTGATAGAGTGGTGCTTTCATCAATGTTATCACAGTTGACAGTACATTCCAAACCTGATGCGCTGCAACCAGTGTCGTTGTTACAACCACACTCAAATGTCCTGTTGAAACCCGGCCAAATGCGTAACCTGTGATAGGGTTGCTCACGACTGCAATTGTCCACCTCCTCCCCACTGTATCAACCGCAATGACAACCATGCCTCCTCCTTCCAAGATTGTCCCATGTATCTTGATAAGCAGACTGTCCGGAGATCTGGGTGAAGGCAAAAGTGCCTTACCCTGTTGCTCGGAAGTTGTTGGCTAGTCGGAAACCCTGCATCCTATCATCCAGCACTTAAAGTACTGTACTTGCTACATCTCACTCCACGAATGACGTGGCCATGCAGACACGCAACCTCAAATTCAGCACTGCAATTAAGAAATCATCCATTGTCATTGTAGCAGACCCGTCTCCTCCTCCAGCTGTGCAACAAGCCACCAAACTTTTGCCTCACTGGGGAAGTCACCTGCTATACAATTGGCAGGCCAGATAGGACAGAAGGAATACTGCTACAGACTTCCTGTGTCCTTCCAGCCATCAAACGTCTGAGTCTTCCTCTACCAACCAGAAAGGCTCCAAGAAGTTAAACAAAGGCAATTGGTCTTCTCCTTTGCCAACTCGGAGACCCTCTTCGATGATGTTGCCCGGGCGACCTACGTGTTGCTGGTGCACATCACCAACCATTTTTCTGCCCTGGACTCTACAAATCCACAAAGGGAGAATGCCAATGCCTCTTCAGATCTCATGGAGCAGGATCCTCAAGCCTCTGCACTCCGTTGCAGTGAGTCTTCGAAGGCTGGCACTCAGCAACTGCCGAGGTGACTCCCCTTCATTTTTTCCCTCCTCCTCTTTCCTCATTATGACTCTCCTCTAGTGGGATGTCCATGGCCTTCGATCCAACTAAGAGGACTTACAGCAACTCTTAGAATAGGAGGGTCCATTTGTTCTCTGCTCCAGGAAACAAAAAATTGCTTTCTCATGACCGCTTTCAGCTCTCGCATTTTTTCCCAGAGCACTTTGACCTTCTCCTGAGGATGGCATTCTATGACGTGGGGGACTCATGCTGCTCATGTGGGATAAGGTTCTTAGTCAACCTGTCTCCCTGACTACCGAGCTTCAAGCTGTTGCAGTCCACCTTATACATCACTCCGTCACTTGCTGTCACCAGGGCCAACTTCCATCAGCTTATTGGGCCACTGCCTCACCCCTTTCTGCTGCTCAGTGACTTTAAGTAGACATTGTATGTCCTACGCTGCCAATGTTAAATTATCGAATTTTGTGACCCATTATGTTGGAAACTTTTTAAGATACTGACTTACAATTTTCCATAATTATTGAATGCACCTTTCTAGATACACTGAACTAGAATTAATACTAAAATTGTATTGTGGGGCATGTAATCTTCTTTTTCAAACACTAAATTTTTTGACAGAATTTTGCAAATAAATGAACATAAAAACAGAACAACTCAGGAAATTTTAATTATTCTAGTTCCATATGTGTTGAATCTCACACTTGGCAAGCTGTGAAAATTTCATGTATCTACCATCAGCACTTTTTTAGAAAATGGGTCATTTATTGCAAAAAATGTAGTTAAGAGATACTGAGGTTTAAAACTTTTTATATTACAAATTCTTATACTGACTTCCATTTCTGCATCTTTTATGCACTAGAATTGTCCTGGCCCATAGTCTGTGTCTTCTTCAGTGTCACAACAGCCCAGTGCTTGCCTCCTCCTTTTCTTTCTTGCTCCTTTTATCGTTTTCAGAGCAGCTAACTCTGCTTCACGTACACAAAGCTCATCCAGTTCCTGTAGTCCTTTAGCTGTGTTCTGTCCAAATCTTACCCCTAACTTCTCCAGAACCTTAAGTATTTCATAGTTCCCACCATTAAAATTTATTACAGCATCAGACTCTGCTCACTTTACAGTCATTAGGCCAACAAATACATTTTTAGGCATACAGCACCACACAACATTACTGAAGGACTCAATCACGTTCAGGGTCTTCCCATGTAAACACTTCTTTAGTAGCTGAGGATTTGCCAAATCTCTGTAAATAGGTTTGATTGCCTCCATTAATGCCAAAGGAAGAGAATGTTTACATGTAAATCCATGCATGGTGCCAGAAAATTCAGCTTGCCTATATTTACACCAAGTGTTTGGTGGAGGTGGACACAAAGCATGACACGCCTTTTCATCAGTTGATATTCGATGAAAGAAAGTGCTCCACACAGCTCTTTTCATTGTCTCTAAATTGTCACAGTTACCTCTACTGGCCTTCCCATAATACTCCTGTAATTCATCAATTACCCTTGTCCAGTAGTCTTCCAGCAAATTTTATTGTCTTGCCATCAGACAGTTTTGTGTTACCCAGCTTGGTTTTTAGGCTATGCAGATGTGTTCGCATCCTTTTCTTGACATATCCTACATGCTCGAGTTTTTGTACAGGAACTGGCTTACTGTTTTGTACTACAATGAAAGCCTTGATGTCTCCATCACATAAGTAATTCACATCTCTGACACCTCTCTCCCTCTGCGAACACTGGAAAATGTTAACTGCTCCTTTTAGCTCCAGTCTTCCACTTGTGGCATCATAATTTTTTATACACTGCTGCTTATGAAGTAATCTATTCTTCTGGTTCACTGTACAACCTTGGCAGTACTTACTGAGAAATTCAAAATCCAAAACTTTTCCAGTGTCAATACTTATTGCAGATGTAAAACCATTTTTAGAACTAAAACCATGCTTTTGACAGGATCCATCCACAGAAATGGTGATCTTTGTGTCACCCTCATTTTGTTCAACAGCTTCTGATGTAACAGCAACCACTGAATCTTCAGCCACAGCATTTACAGAGTCCCTAATTACTGTTACGTACTTCATGTACGTAGAAGGTGGTTTTGGCAAATACAACACAGTGTAGAGAACATTATCAGCCCTTGCACCTTTACCAATGCATCTAAGGCCATACAACAGTCTCACATTAGTTTCATACAATTCACTACCTGAACACTTTGATGAAGTATGAAATGCTTTTTTGTTTTTGCACGTATGACATTTAATAATTAATTTAGACACAACACTTATTCTAGCTCCAATTCATTCATTTCATTCATTTCATTGTTGCCCTTATGGACAGTGTTTGAACTCGAAAATCACATGATGACACAATTTTCACTTCTTTCCTTTCTTCCTCTTCTCTTCCCAAAATCTCTTCATCCTTTGGCTGTGCTCCTGTTTCCTTTGCTCTGTCCATAATGTTCCTTTCTTCTTTCTCTCCTTTACAATAAATTTTGCACTCCTGACTTTGTTTCTGAAGTATTTCCTATCATTTGCCTGTTGATCCCTATCTGCCTTAAGCCTTCGTCTATTTCATGATACCAATTTGTTTTCTTGCTTGAGCTGTTTACTACATCAAAAATTTTCTTTGTAAGTCAGTTGTTGTCCATTCTCTGTATGTGCCCATAGAAAGTTAATCTGCGTTTTCTGATCGCGTCTGTTAGTCTGTCAGTGTGCTGGTACAGCTCTTTGGTAGGTCGCTTCATCCATACGCCATCTCTGTGAATTGGTCCAAATATTTTTCTGAGAATTTTGCGTTCTGTTTTTTCTGTGTCTATGATGCCTGATGCTCCAATTGTGGTTGTTTCTGACGCGTACAATGCTTCTGGTAATACAACTGTTTTGTAGTGCCTAAGTTTGGCCTGCCTCGATATGCTTTTCTTATTACAATGTGACCATGTGAGTTTGTATGCCTTCTGGAGTTTCTTCGCTCGTTCCATGTTAGCCGCCTTGTTTGATCCTCCCATTTGTATGTACTCCCCTAAATACTTAAATTTTTCGACTCTTTCTACGGATCCATATACCGTATGCATGGTGTGTACATTGTTGGTCTGTCATTCCATATATTGTGTCTTCTCGTAAGATACCTGCAGACCTGTTTTGGCAGCTATTTCATGCAAGCATTCCAGTGCTTCCTTTGCCTCCTGTGTATTATTGCTGAGTATGGCTATATCATCTGCAAATGCCAGACATTTTATGATTGTTTTGGTTTCACGTGTTCTTCCCAGCTGTATTCCTTTAACTTGTTCCTCCCACTGCTTGATAATTTTGTCTAACACCATGTTGAACAGGATTGGTGAGAGCCCGTCTCCTTGTCGGACACCTGTGTGTATGTGGAAGGGTTCCGAAATTTCTCCCATGAACTTAATCTTGGAGGTAGTGTCTGTAAGCGTCTGTTGTATAAGTGCCCTGGTTTTTCTGTCGATACCATATTCTTCCAGTACGTCAAAGAGTGTCTGTCTGTCTATGGAATCATATGCTTTTTTAAAGTCCACAAAGGTAACTACAGTGTTTCTTGCCTGTCTGACTTTCAAAAGTGTTCTCAAGTTCCAGATCTGTTCGATGCATGATCTCCCTTTTCTGAAGCCTGCCTGGTATTCCCCAATTTGCAGATCTGCTTGTGGTTCTAGTCTGTTTAATAGCACCTTAGAGAAAATTTTGTATGTAACTGGTACTAGCGAAATGCCTCTGTAATTGTTTGGATCTGACTTATCACCCTTTTTATGTAACGGATGGATCAATGCACATTTCCATTCCTCTGGCACTTTCTCTGTGATCCAAATTTCGGAGATAATCTTATGGATTTTTTTGGTGATGTTTTCATCTTGGAGTTTCTAGATCTCGGCGATAATACCATCTTCTCCGGCAGCTCTGTTATTTTTCATTTGTTTTATGATTTCCTCTATCTCTTCTATTGTGGGTGGATCAGAATCGGCATTAGATGTGGTCTTTTGGAATGTTAATTTTCCTGTAGGTTTTTTGCAATTAAGAAGTTTATCAAAGTAATGTTTGAGAATTTTACAGTTTTCTTTTGTGTTTGTTTCCAGGGATCCATCTGTTCTTCGGAAGCAGAGGCTAGGGGGTTGATAGCCCTTAATATTTTCTTTGAAAGTTCTGTAAAAATTTCTTGTGTTATTTCTTTTGAAATCTTCCTCAATTTCTTTTAGTCTGTTATTGTCATATGCTAGTTTTTCCCTTCTGATTTCCTTCGATGCTAGTTTCTGAACTTCGTGAAATTCTTTCCATGTTTCTGAATTTCTGTAGCTACTGAACTTGTCCCATGCTTGCTTTCTTCTCTCAATGGCTTCATCCCACTTTGCGTTCCACCACCTATGTTTGCGTTTTCTAGGTGGTTGTCCCCAGCACATAGTCTTCTGAACTGCCTTCGCCAGATCTGTCCATGTGTCTATTGAGTGCCTATTAATTTCTTCAACGATTTTATCCCTGTTTATCTTCAAGTATTCCGGATCAGGTTTGACTATTTTGTTTTGCGCTGTCTGTTTCAGTCTTGGGATTGGCCTAATCTTAACTTGTAGCAAATAATGATCAGACTCGAAGACTCCTTTACGTGTTCTGACATTTAGAATTTCCCGCGAATTTTTCTTGGATATGGCCACATGATCAATCTGAAATTCTCCCCACACTGTATTGGGTGCTTTCCATGTTGTAAGTTTTCGTCTTGGTTTTTGAAATTGTGTTGACATGATTTTGAGGTTAAAGTTTTGACAATATTTTATGAGGTGTTCCCCATTTCTGTTCGTGCGAATATGTGCTGAGTATGGGCCTGTTATTTCTCTGAATTTTCTCTCCTTACCAAGCTGCGCATTGAAATCATCCATTACAATTTTCACATGTCTTTCTGGTACGTTGTTAGTTACTTCCTCCATGTCTTCCCAGAAGTCTTCAATTTCTTGTGGCTTCTTTCTGTTATGGTCATTTGTAGGTGCATGTGCGTTGATAATTGTGTATGCTTTATTACCTGATTTGAAGGACAGTGTCGAGATACGTTCTGATATTGAATTGAAGTCTATGATGTTATCCATGACTGATTTGTGTACTGCAAACCCTGTACCAAACAATAATGGTGTTCCTCTTCTGACAGCAGGTTTACCTTTGTAAATCCTGTAATGTTCTGTGTCGAAATGGTTTTCATCTACGAAGCGCGTCTCTTGGATGGCAAGAATTCTTATAAAGTTTAACTTCACCACCACAAAGACAGCAAGAGACAGTTTCAGAAAGAACTTGTGCAAGGATTTTCAGATCAATAATGACGTTGTCCAAAATATCATTATTTTTTCCACAGTCACCCGTTTCTAAAGTTACTTTCCTTTTCGATGCACTTGGGGGTGTGGTCACTTCAGAAACATTATCATGGTTTCTTTCACTGCTAACACATGTGTTTTTAAGAACTTCAGAAGAAAATGCAGGTCTCACATATCTGTTACATGCAAATTTGCGTTCTTGAAGTTACTTTTACACTTAGTCATCTTATTTACATATAAAAAGCAATAGAAGTTAGCTTACTACAAAAATAGCTGATAATCACACTACTTTCAACAAAAACTCATATCAGAAACAAAGGACTGATTTGTTTATTCGTAATGCCAACTTCTGAGACATAGCAGTAGGCACAAAACAAAGTTATTCACAGCCTTCTAGAGTGTGTAGTTCCCAAGATATGACTGCTTAACTGTAGCAGTATATGCGTAGCCGCAAAATTTGACAGTCACACATATGTTATTTGAAGGTCTCACAATTGTCTGATCTTAATGTATTATATACCAAAATGTTCAGGAAAGTCCAAAGTACATTATGGAGTAGAAAACAGAAAATGTCAAATTTCAACGAATTTCACATACATTACTTAAAGCATGCCATCCCCTTTGGGGTTCACCCATAACCTGTCAGAGAGGTGCCTTTTTGGCTGACCTCCTCAATCACCTTCATCTCATCTGCCTTACATGAGAGCACCAATGTTCCTTTCAGACTCCATTCATACCTATTCCCATTTGGATTTCTCTTTCTGTACTGCCCAGCTTGGCCATCTCTTGAGTGGTCCATTCTCTCTGACATGTACTTGTAGGCATCTTTTTAAAAGGTTAGGAATTCTTACAACAGTCTCACAGTACATTTACTCAGTAATGAAATTTGTTCTCAACAACATGGACCAGTTTAAGAACAACAGTGACATTCACGATTATATTACCAGAAGAAAGAATGACTTACACTATCCTCTACTTAACCTATCTTTGGCACAGAAAGGGGTAAAATACGCTGCTGTAAAACTCTTCAATAAATTGCCAGATGAAATAAAATATCTGACAGACCGCAGTAACAGTTTTAAAAATAAACTGAAATTATATCTTCTTGACAACTCCTTCTATACCATAGATGAATTTTTGAACACTTAACTTTCAATTGCACATTTCTTATGCACTTTTTACCCATTCCACATCATAACTGTTGCTGTGAGATTGATCAATGGAACACATAACTAACTAACTAATTAACTATCTTCCTCTTTGCTGCACCATGTCCGGTCCCTTGGTGGACTGAGGTGTGCTGTGAAGCAGTTTGTGCACAGAGACTTGCTCTCTGTATTTTTAACCATCATTCTATGATGGCAAACTGCATTCATTACAAACAGTTGCATGCACAGTGTTGTTGTCGTGTTCTTTGGGATAGCAGGGAAGCTAGCTGGATTTCCTTTACTAGTACTTTTAGCAGTTCCACACTATCTTCCATCATGTGGGCCAACCTCTGACAGCTGTCTGGGACCAACGTCTATTCCCCAATTTTCTTCTTCCATTGGAAACAAGTGGAGGAGACTCGGGTGATACTCTTCTCTTCTTAGAATCATGAGTGCTATTATGCTGCTTTTACTATGAGGGAGCTAGATCATGCTCTCACTTCATCCCAATGCTCTGTCCCAGGGCCGGACAATATTCACATTCAGTTGTTGCAGAACCTTTCTCTTGCGGGTAAGCACTTTCTCCTTCATATGTGCAATCACATCTGGGCAGAGGGCATGTTTCCCACATGCTGGCCTGAAGCCACTGTCATACCCATGCCTAAGGCCAGCAAGGACAAACACCTTCCTTATAGTTATCACTCCACCTCTCTCACCAGCTCTGTTTGCAAGGTGATGGAATGTATAATTCTTGCCTGGCAGGTATGGTGGCTTGAGTCTCACAATTTACTAACCACTGCACAGTGTGGATTTTGAGTGTGCCGTTCTGTGGTTGACCATTTCATCACTTTGTCAACCCATGTCATGAATGGTTTTGTGCAGAAATACCAGACTGTGGCCATGTTTTTTGATTTGAAGAAAGCCTACGACAACTGCTGGAGGACTGGTATCCTCCGTACTCTCTACACGTGGGGCGAGCTTCCATTGCCACATGCCCTGTTTCCTTCAGGATTTGTTAAAAGACTGAGTTTTCAAGGTATGTGTGAGTTCTGCCTTGTTGGACACCTTTTTTCAGGAAAACGGTGTGCCTCAGGGTTCCATCCTAGTGTCACCCTCTTTGCTATCGCCAGTAACCCTGCTCTGGCCCATTTCCTGCTGGGTAACTCCAGCTTCCTTTTCATTGACAATTTTGCGATCTATTGAAGTTCTTGTCTCCTTGCGTGGCATCTTTAGTGATGTTTCAGTGACCTTTACTCATGGAGCATCAATAATGGCTTTTGCTTTTCCACTGACAAAACTGTCTGTATGAATTGCTGGTGGCACCATTGGTTTCTTCGACCGTCTTTACATCTTGGGTCTGTTGCTCTTCCGTTCACTGAAACTATGAAACGGCTGGGGCTCATGCTCAATAGGAAACGTTTTTGGCCCTCTCGTGTGTCTTACCTGGATGCCCACTGTACATTGCCTCTCAAAGTCCTACGTGTCCTCAGTGGTACTTCCTGGGGAGCGTATCGGACCACCCTCCTCCATTTGTATCAGTTCCCTATCTGGTCGAAACTAGGCTCTAGCTGTTTTGTTTATGCCTCTGCATGTCTGTCCCTCTTACACCCTCTCTATACTATCCACTATCATGGCACCCTTTTGGCCATTGGCTTCTTTTACATTAGCCCGATTGAGAGTCTGTATGCTGAAGTTGCCAAACAACTGCTGTCATAATGCCGTGACTTTCTCCTCGGAGATACGCATACTGTTTTGTCTGCCATGCCTGGCCACCCATCCTACGCCTCTTTCTTTGATGACTACTTTGACCTCCAGTGTGGGGCGCATTGTCTTCTCTGTTACCTCCTGGAGTTTACTTTTGGCCCTTGCTTCCGCAGCTGAACTTCATGCTACCTGTCACTTTCCCGAATGGATGTGAACCAATCATCATCCTGGCTTCATGCGGAGGCTTGTGTTCACCTTGACCTTCATTCACTTCCTAAAGACACTACTACAACCTCACTCTATCACCATAAATTTCACAACTTTCACACAGAACTTCACGATAGTACCTTTGTGTACACTGATGGCTCTCAGACTCACCGTGGTGCCGGGTGTGCCTTCATCATTGGCACCGATGTGTTTTGCTATTGGCTTCTGGAACACTGCTCAGTATTTGCAGCAGAGCTCTTCACACTGTATCATGTCATGCAGTACACCTGGCGACATAGGCTTTTCAATTGTGTCATTTGCTCTGACTCTCTGTGCCCTTAAGAGTCTCAGTGTGCTGTTCACCATCCATCCCTTAGTGCAACGGGTACAGGAAAGCTATCACTTGCTCACTCTTGATGGAGCCACTGTGATGTTTATATGGGTTCCAGGTCATGTCAGTCTGATGGGGAACAAGGCCACTGATTCTGCTGCCAAGGCTGCAGTTATTGTACCTCGGCCAGCTAGTTCTTCCACTCCCTCCAATGATCTTCATGTTTCCATCTGTCAGCAGGTGGTGTCACTTTGGCATCCCTTGTCCTCCTCATGTGAACAAGCTCTGGGTGATTAAGCCCCTCCCATCAGCTTGGACGACCTACTCTCGGCCCTCTTGCCATTTGTTATGTGGTGCTCCCCCACCATTCATTGCCCTCAACCTCTAACAGTTCAGCACTTCCTGACAGAATGCTCTTTTTTTAACCACTTACTTTCTCATTTATGTTTGCCATCTGAGTTACTGGCCATTTTAGTGAACAGCACATGGTCTGTCAAGCACATTTTACTTTTTATTCACCATAGCAGGACATTTAATCTTTAGTTCAGAACTTCAGTTTCTCTATGCCGTATTTTATGGACCATTCTCCAAGTTGCTGTTTTTACCTGTCTTTCCTACCATCGCTTGGGCTTAATATGTATTCATTTTTAACTCCTTTTTTCGTTAGTGTTCTATGGTTCTGACTTGGGCATGTATGACCCTAGTTGTTTTTTGCACCCTAAAACAAAACAAAACAAAACAGAATAAGTGGCCTCATTGATTCATCAAAAACATGTCCTATTGGTGGGTGCCCTCGGCTTACACACTTTGCTGTGGAGCATTCCCACTTACAAGTGGCTATAAGCTATACTGACTACTGCCATACTTTTCATCACAAAAATGGATGTTTTTGATGACTGCCACTGGCTTTTCAATTTCAGTGAATGTTTCAGGTTTACTAGTGAAAGGGATACATATCCAGTCCTCCATGTGCATGCCTTCAAAAGCATTATTGACTTCCTCTACTACTGATATACCAAGGCTATAGGCCAACATATCCAGAAAGCTTTTGCAGAACATGCTCAATGATTCCCCTTTGTCAAGAGCTTCCATAATAATTCTGCTTGATTTTCCCTGAGTTAAGGGACAGATAATTTGAAAGATGATGGAGTTGGCAAGTTGTAGTGGCTCAGCCTGATTCTGCAAATGAGCTGTCAGTCTGAACAGGTCTAATATCTGATCACTTGTGTCTAGAGATAATTTATCAGTGTCCTGCATTATTGACTAAAGTGGGTTAGACAGCTTATTAAATAATTTCCACCTTCCTTCATAGTTCCTAACCAAGCCCTCAATCCCTTCCTCATGTGTAGCCTGCCCAGAAAGTGAACTTTTGTCCTGCTTGCCAAGACACAGAGAAAAAGTGTTCTGTGGTGAAACGATTGATAGTTGTGAAAACAAAGCTACTGCTTGTGGTTTATGGTGGCATGTGGTGGTAACCACCATTGCATCATTTCACATACATCTGAGCTTGAAACACTGCTATGGCAGATACTTCCAGCAAATAATATTGACTGAGCAACTTATATTAAAAATAATGAGGGTAACACACTCATTTGTAAGGAGTGGAACCTTTTGAACCCTCTACAGGGCGTTATAAAAAGGCATGGCCAAACTTTCAGGAAACATTCCTCACACACAAATAAAGAAAAGATGTCATGTGGACATGTGTCCAGAAATGCTTAATTTCCATGTTAGAGCTCATTTTAGTTTCGTCAGTATGCACTGTACTTCCTCGATTCACCGCCAGTTGGCCCAATTGAAGGAAGTTAATGTTGACTTTGGTGCTTGTGTTGACATGTGACTCATTGCTCTACAGTACTAGCATCAAGCACATCAGTATGTAGCACCAACAGGTCAGTGTTCATCATGAACGTGGTTTTGCAGTCAGAGCAATGTTTACAACTGCGGAGTTGGCAGATGCCCATTTGATGTATGGATTAGCACGGGGCAATAGCTGTGGTGCGGTACAATTGTATCAAGACAGATTTCCAGAATGAAGGTGTCCCAACAGGAAGATGTTCAAAGCAATTGATCGGCGTCTTAGGGAGCACGGAACATGATAGTAAATTTATCAAAATTAATTTCTGCAGCAGCGAAAATACACAAGGATGAACTGTGAACTGGAAGTGTAGATTCATTTTTTGAGTCAGAATAATGTCACATACTTCTCTGGTAATTTCTACTCTCATTTGTGAATCAATTTTTACTTGTTAGATTTTCTTTTTTGTAGAATTCTAGACTTTCTCTCATTTAATTGACTTCTGAAGTGAAACTAAGTAAATATCTTTGAACCTTAGAGGCAGCATTGTCATGCCTTAGTAGGTGATTTGCATAATGAACATGTCCATAAGCAAATGAAGCATTGGTACTGACACATACAGCACTGATAATTTAGTTTCGTATAAAATTATTTCTCTGTCAGATTTCATCAAGCATAGGAATAGTTCGTTTTATACTGTTATGGAAGTGGCTTTAAAAGATAAATGCTTTTTTTATGGTATATCAGTAGTCTGTTTCAGTGGTTTATTTTCTTAGACCCTTAAAATACTGTAAGTAGATTATCTGACCCTTTGCTCCCATCACAATCCCTCAAAGCCAGCTCACAGAAATCACAAAATTTCTGAGAAAGGGAGGCCCTATTATTGACTTTTTTCAGGATCAAAATTAAATTTTAATTGCTTGTTACTAGTTGCAAGGTATTCTCAAGCAAATAGTGGAACCATGTGAAACTGTAAGCACTGTAGCCCAACGTGCACCATAATAGCCTATTTGATGCAGGGAAAATAGTAGCATGTTGTTGTTGTTGTTGTTGTTGTAGTCTTCAGGGTGAAGACTGGTTTGATGCTGCTCTCCATGCTAGTCTGTTCAGTGAAAGCCTCTTTGTCTCTGTTTTAAATTATGTTGGCCAGACTGAGGGAGTGAAACGTCAGAGTGTGGTGCTCCAAAGCAGTGTAGTATTTAAATGTTGAATGAATATGCAAAGTATGGAAATTATTTCCAATTATCTCTTAAACAGTAAGTACTGAAAGTAACCAAAGTAAATAGGATCAGTCGTTGCTGATAACTACCTCTCTGATTTTAATATCCATGATAACAATATAACAAAAAACATAGATTGCTACTCACCACAAAGATGACACACTGCATTGTAGTCAGGTACAACAAAAAGACTGTTTCACATTTAGCTTCTGGCCAAAGTCTCCTTCAAAAATGGACCACACATACATTCATTTGCATAAGCAAACACTTATTGTGCACTCCTGATTGCCATCTCCGGCAGCTAAGACCAGTACGCAACTGTCACTTTGAATGGAAGCGGCAAACTGGATGGGGCAGGGAAGGGGAAGGGATAGCATGGTATGAGTTGGGGGAGAGAGCTGTCTGGCCAAGCATTCTATGACTAGAAGAAGGTATGACAAGATTGTCAGCAGGTACAACCATGGGAGGCTGTGGGGTGGGAGTTGGAGGGGGCCAGGAAGAGGAGTGGTGGTGAATAGGGAGCAGAAAAGGAGAGGAGCCGCGAAGGGGAAAGGGGAAAGACAGGTGGGAACATTGGCAGAGGGTGGCACACCAAGAGGGTGAGGAGATTAGATTAGATTAGAGATTAGATTAATACTAGTTCCATGGATCATGAATATGATATTTCATAATGATGTGGAACGAGTCAAATTTTCCAATACATGACATAATTAAGTTAATTTAACAACATACTTAAGTTAATATAACAACTTTTTTATTTTTTGTGTTTTTTTATTTTTTTTATATTTTTATTTTTTTAATAATTTTTTTGTTTGTTGTTTTTTTTCTTTTTTTCTTAATTTATATCTAAAAATTCCTCTATGGAGTAGAAGGAGTTGTCATTCAGAAATTCTTTTAATTTCTTCTTAAATACTCGTTGGTTGTCTGTCAGACTTTTGATACTATTTGGTAAGTGACCAAAGACTTTAGTGGCAGTATAATTCACCCCTTTTTGTGCCAAAGTTAGATTTAATCTTGAATAGTGAAGATCATCCTTTCTCCTAGTATTGTAGTTATGCACACTGCTATTACTTTTGAATAGGGATTGGTTGTTAATAACAAATTTCGTAAGAGAGTATATATACTGAGAAGCTACTGTGAATATCCCTAGATCCTTAAATAAATGTCTGCGGGATGATCTTGGGTGGACTCCAGCTATTATTCTGATTACACACTTTTGTGCAATAAATACTTTATTCCTCAGTGATGAATTACCCCAAAATATGATGCCATATCAAGCAATGAGTGAAAATAGGCGTAGTAAGCTAATTTACTAAAATGTTTATCACAAAAATTTGCAATGACCCTTAATGCATAAGTAGCTGAACTCAAATGTTTCAGCAGATCATCAATGTGTTTCTTCCGTTTTAATCTCTCATCAATGCACACACCTAAAATTTTGAATATTCTTCCATAGCTATATGCTTCTGATTAAGGTCTATATTTATTAATGGCGTCATACCATTTACTGTATGGAACTGTATGTACTGTGTCTTATCAAAATTCAGTGAGAGTCCGTTTACAAGGAACCACTTAGTAATTTTCTGAAAGACATTATTGACAATTTCATCAGTTAATTCTTGTTTGTCAGGTGTGATTACTATACTTGTATCATCAGCAAAGAGAACTAACTTTGCCTCTTCATGAATATAGAATAGCAAGTCATTAATATATATTAAGAACAACAAAGGACCCAAGACTGACCCTTGTGGAACCCCATTCTTGATAGTTCCCCAGTTTGAGGAATGTGCTGATCTTTGCATATTATGAGAACTGCTTATTTCAACTTTCTGCACTCTTCCAGTTAGGTGTGAATTAAACCATTTGTGCACTGTCCCACTCATGCCACAATACTTGAGCTTGTCTAGCAGAATTTCATGATTTACACAATCAAAAGCCTTTGAGAGATCACAAAAAATCCCAATGGGTGGTGTTTGATTATTCAGATCATTCAAAATTTGATTGGTGAAAGCATATATGGCATTTTCTGTTGAAAAACCTTTCTGGAAACCAAACTGACATTTTGTTAGTACATCATTTTTACAGATATGTGAAGCTACTCTTGAATACATTACTTTCTCAAAAATTTTGGATAAAGCTGTTAGAAGGGAGATTGGATGGTAATTGTTGACATCAGATCTATCCCCCTTTTTATGCAAAGGTATAACAATAGCATATTTCAGTCTATCAGGTAAAATGCCCTGTTCCAGAGAGCTATTACACACGTGGCTGAGAATCTTACTTATCTGTTGAGAACAAGCTTTTAGTATTTTGCTGGAAATGCCATCAATTCCATGTGAGTTTTTGCTTTTAAGCAAGTTTATTATTTTCCTAATTTCAGAGGGAGAAGTGGGTGAGATTTCAATTGTATCAAATTGCATAGGTATGGCCTCTTCCATTAACAGCCTAGCATCTTCTAATGAACACCTGGATCCTACTATATCCACAACATTTAGAAAATGATTATTAAAAATATTTTCAACTTCTGACTTTTTGTTCATAAATTTTTCATTCAATTTGATGGTAATACTGACTTCCTGTGCTCTTGGCTGACCTGTTTCTCTTTTAATAATATTCCAAATTGTTTTAATTTTGTTATCAGAGTTGCTGATTTCAAGACATGATACACATACTTCTGGATTTTTAATAACTTTTCTTAATATAACACAGTAGTTTTTATAATGTTTAATAGTTTCTGGGTCACTACTCTTTCTTGCTGTCAGATACATTTCCCTTTTCCGGTTAAAAGATATTTTTATACCCTTAGTAAGCCATGGTTTGTTACAAGGTTTCTTATGAGTATATTTAACTCTTTTCTTGGGGAAGCAGTTTTCAAATGTATTTACAAAAATGTCATGAAATAAATTATATTTTAAAGTGGCATCAGGTTCACGGTACACTTCATCCCAGTCTAACTGCTGTAGACTTTCCCTGAAATTTGCAATTGTTAAATCGTTGACTGATCGTACTACTTTGGAGGACTGTTTAGTATTGCTGAATGGAGCTATGTCATATATTGTAACTAGCTGTGCACCATGATCAGAAAGACCATTCTCAACAGGCTGAGCATTTATCTGGTTAAACTTATCTTGGTCTATAAAGACGTGAATAGGGAGCAGATGATAGGACAGAGTGGGTGGAAACTATAGGATGGAGGGTGCAGGGACAGTAGGTTACCATAAGTTGATGCTGGGATAATTTCAGGAGCGGAGAATGTGTTGTAAGGATAACTGCCATGTGCACAATTCAGATAAGCTGGTGGTGGAGGGGAGCATCAAATGGCCCAGGTTGGGAAGTAACTATTGAAATCAAACATGTTATGTTTAGCTGCATGTTGTGCCTCAGGGTAACTCTGGAGATGGGGGTTATCCTTACAACACATTCTCAACTCCCAAAATTATCCTGGGCTCAGCTCACTATAATGGTAATCTTCTATCCCCACACCCTCCATACTACAGTTCCCACCCTCTCTGGCCTATCATGTCCTCCCTATTCACATTCCCTCATCCTCTTTGTGTGCCGCCCTCTGCCAGTTCACTCACCCATCTTTCCCCTTCCCACCTCCTCTCATTTTCCATCCCCCATTCCCACCTTCCCTCCCTCCCCCCTACCCCCAACAACCTCCACCCTGCAGCCTCCCAACACTGCACCTGTTGACAATCTTGTCATACCTCCTTCTAGCCCCAGCATGCTTCACCAAACAGCTCTCCTCTCTCCCTTTCCCACCTGCAACCTGGTATCTCTTTGCCTTCCCCAACCCCTCAAGATTTCCATTTCCATTCAACGAGACTGTTGCATTAAAGTCTGAGCTGCTGGAGATAGTGGTCATGTGTGTGTGAGGTGTGCTAGATTGTGTGCACGAATGTGTGTGTGTTTCCATTTCTGAAAGAGGCTTTGGCCAAAAGCCGAATTTATAACAAGTCTTTCCATTGTGCCTGACTGCAGCTAATTGTGTCTTCTTTATGGTGAGTAGCAGTCTATCTTTTTCCTTATATTGTTGATATACCAAACTGGAGTTTCCATTGTTCAATATCCATGTTAAATTTTCCACCTTTTTACTTGCTTACTTCATCATATGTAGTCATCTTACTGGTGCTTTTTCCATTTCAGAATTCTTAGTTAATGAATATTCTCCTTCCTCTCTTCTTTTCCATGTATTTTCATCCTTCTTTCATTTCCCTGGCAGTTATGCAATGTCCATACCTCTTAATTCTCTGAAATTATTTAAGTTCCATTTTGCCCTCAATTTTATTTATAGCTACTTGTTGCCTTTTACTTCCACCATTACTAATGAACTTTCCTCATAATCATCATTGTCATCGTTATTGTCATTGTCATCAACATCTTCTTCTTCTCACTTTTTTTATTTTTTTCAAATGTTCAGTATCTCATTTGCATGAATATAAAGGAGATAATATTTCATTTTTATTTTTACATGACTACAACCAGGCACACTCTTATTTTTTATTTGTTTCAGGGTCTTTTCTCATCTGCCCTCCAGCCAGATGCAGGAAGTATTGATCCAGGAGCAGATCTGGTGTGTACTAATTTTTTATTTCATCATGGTACTATAACAAAACACATTTGGCAGTTTTACCTATATACTTCTTAGACATGTAATTTAACCTTTACGTTTATTGTCCTAGTTACCTATTAAATTGCGGATATGAGTGTCCTCTTTTCATCTAGAGACCAGCCAAAGTTGGGGCCATTTTATCCTCTTCCTACATTGCATTGGAGGAAACCAATATAATTTCCCATGGAGATCTTTATTACAAAAGTGCAGCGACATGCCTCAGTCTCCCTTGATTATGGATTTGGGGGGGGGGGGGGGATTTTGAATAGGTATGATTGAGTTAAAAACTGAGTAATCAATATTTTATATCTATAAATCTATGTCTGCACTCTGCAGGGCACCTCATTGGGTGTGGCGAAGGGTACTTTGTGCACCACTGTTGCTTCACCCCTTTCCTATTCCATTCTTGAACATTGTTCAGGAAGAATGGTTGGTGGTAAGCATGTGTGTGAGCTTGACTCTCTCTAATTTTATCTTCATGGTTTTTTTGTGAGATATGCATAGGAGGGAGCAATATGTTGTTTGCCTGTTCTAGAAACGTACACTCTCATAATTTTAACAAGAAACCACACAGTGATGCACAGCATCTCTCTTGTAGCATCTACCACAAGAGTTGGCTGAGCATCTTTGTGATACTCTTGTTCTTACTAAATGAACCTGTAACAAACTGCAGTGCTCTTCTTTGGATCTTCTCTACTTCTCCTGTGATCTTGTAAGAATCCCATACTGACAAGCAAAATTTGTGTATTGGCTGAAGAAAGGTTTTGTAAGCCATCTCCATTGTGGGTGGCCAACATTTCCTGAGGCTTGATCCCATAAATCTCAGTCTGTCATCTGCCTTACCTGTGATCAGTTTTGTGTGTTCATTCCACTCTGAATCTCATATTCGTAGATGTTTTATGAATGCAACTGCTCACAGTGATTGTTTGCAATCTTGTAATCATATGAGGCTTAACTGCTAATCTATGCACCAAGTATCAATCCTTTGCAGGTGTTCCTGAATTTTGCTACAATTTTCTAGTGTTGCAACTTTGTTATATGCAACAGTGTAAGCAAAAAGCTCTATGGATCTTCTGAAGTTATCCACAAGGGCATTTATATGTATTTTTACAAAGTAATGGTCCTATAACACTCCCTTTGGGTATGCCCACAGTCCAGCACATACAGTCACTACACTGCTGCTCATTTTAATATGTTTCTATTAGGTCACTTTCTTGTCTGTTTGTCTGTTCCGTGCACATTTTGCAGTTAATGAACTAGAGACTTGAAACTTTCAGCATAGCTCAGAAGCGGATCATAGCTCAGAACTTTATGATAATGTTATAATAACTCACTTTCATGGTTGGTATGTGATGGAGAGTACTTCATTTTTCTCTGTGTATGTTCAGTACAGATTCTGGAACTGACTTCAAACTAATTTCCTGATGAACTAAAGACTTGAAACTTTCAACATAGTTCAAAACTGGATGAAAATACAATATTAATTCACTCTTTTGTCTGGTGTGTGGTGGAGGGTACTTTGTTTTCCTGTCTGTCTGTCCATCTGTCTGTCTGTTTGGTATATATTTTGAAATTGATTTTAAACTAACTTCCCAGTGAGCTAGAGAACTGAAACTTTCAACATAGCTCATAAGTGGATGATAATGCAATATTAACTCCCTCTCATGCCTGTTGTGTTGCCTAGGATACTCTGTCTGTCACTGCTACTTCAGTCTTTTCCTGTTCCAGTCACAAATGTCTCATGGTAAGAATGATTACTGGTAACTCTTTATGTGAACTCAAAACCCTCGTAATTTTTACCTTTATGGTCCCCTGTGAGATGTGCATAGGAGGAAGCAGTACATTGGTTCACTTAGGCGAGCAGGAACTCCAATTAATCTGAAATTTACCTTGTGCCTCTGTTGTAATCTCATCAGAGTACTTGAAGATTAGTGAACAATTTCACACACACAAACAGACAACCAGAAAATAATTATTTAAACACAAAAACTTTTTAATTCAACAAGTTTTTAAAATGGATTAAAAAAAGTGTAAAATAATTTCTCCTAGCCCCATACAGATCCTAACTCATATAGGTAGTCCCAAAAACCTGTGCTCATGAATATTTAATAGCTATGACATTATTTCTAAAATTTCAAATTAAAAACATGGGGCACATGCACTAGGTAACACCAAGGAGTATAAAGAATAGCTGTTGATGAGTAAAACCACAAAACAGTTCAGAGCATTCATAATGCAATAAAATTGCTAGTGACTTAGTTGAACTATTCATGCATCAATTATCTGTTGCATGCACCCAGTGTTTTCATTTTCAGTTTTACAAGTATTGTTATTGCTAGTAAAAATTTACAGTTGCTAGTTTTCAGGACTATCTTCATGGGGTAAGGAAAAATTATTTTATACTTTTTATTCCATTTATAAAGATTCTTATTTAAATAATTATTTGTAATACACTGCAACGGCAGTACTCAAAGCAGAAAGGGTGCTACACTTCTGCATATGATATCAGAGGAGTGTGATTGGTGTTGTTTTTGTTGATTTTAACCTAGTAGCTACAACAGGGAGCATATGTAGTGCCATAAAAATCAGCAATGACTAAAAATGGCACAACATTTGTATTTATTTAGTTTTCTAAGGATCTTGGGAATTATGAAATGGTATGTTACTGGACAGTCTATGTACAATCCTCTTGTGGCACAAACATATTTACTGAAGACTGTTGTTCTCTTTTAAGAAAAAAAGACTGGTAAACAGTAGATGACCTGAACTTTTGCAGAATGATGTGGAGTTTCATTTGCTACAATTCCAATCAGGTCAATGGACGTGGAATGCAGGAAACTTGCGAGGAATGCAATACCTACATTATTTAATGCACCAAATACACCACCACAACTGTAGCTGAAGGGAAAACAACTGATAATACTATGTAATAAAACTGTTTCCCAACACACAGAAAACCAATTCCACAATTGACTATGAAGTCTTTTGCGATGGAGTCCTTACATAAAAAGTTCTTAGTTTACTTGCTGTGTCAAATTTGGATAAAATCCCGAGCTTTTGATGACTACCTCCGTCATCTTTGTCAGGGGTAAAACTGACTGTCGTGGGCCAGTGAGGCATCCTCTTTTATAAGCAGTGGATGGCTCTTCATTGGCTGGATAAAGTCACGGTGAAAATGGTGTGTATGGAGGTGGCAGCCTCTATGTCCATAGATTTTGTTCGCGTGCTTTATCCAGTGTTGCTTGCAGCACCATCCATCGCAACAGGCAGAGAACTGCAAGGAATGTAAGAAGTCTCCCTCTGCACTCTTTCTTTATCAACTGCGTGCTTCCATGCATTGCTGAGTGCATATCCAGAGTCTCTGTTGAAATTATTTTCACGTAGTCTAATTTCAATTGTTTCCCTGATGACAGAGTCCCAATAGTTTGAAGCGTGAGCAAGTATTCTTGTTTCATCGAATAAAATCTTATGTTTATTTATCAAACTGTGCTCAGCCACTGATGATTTTTCTAGATACCTGTATTTCAGGTGATGCTGATGTTCCACATAGCGATTGGCAACAGTTTTTATAGACTGGACCACGTAATTTTTGCCACACTTGCAAGGAATGCTGTAAATTCCTGGTACTCTCAGGCTGAGATTATCATTCACAGAGACTCCGGATATGCACTCAGCAATACATGGAAGCATGCAGTTGATAAAGAAAGAGTGCAGAGGGACACTTCTTACATTCCTTGCAGTTCTCCGTCTGTTGCGATGGATGGTGCTGCAAGCAACACTGGATAAAGTGCGCAAACAAAATCTATGGACGTAGAGGCCGCCACCTCCGTACGAACCTTTTTCACTGTGACATTATCCAGCCGATGAGAAGCTGTCCACTGCTTATAAAAGCAGAAGCCTCACTGGTCCACGACAGTCAATTTTACCCCTGACGAAGATGACGGAGGTAGTCATCAAAAGCTCGGAATTTTATCCAAATTTGACGCGACAAGTAAATCAAGAACTTTTTATGCAATTTCACAGTTGTTGCTACATCTGAGCCACAAACAGGTAGAATCTTCAACACATTCACTTTTAAAGCAAAAGTAATCACATTTACAAAAATATATGCATATTAGAAAATCAAGTAAAGTGTAAGATGTGCAAATCTTAAGACACTCTACAAAATTGTTACATATAAAGAAAAGAGCCAGTCATAATAAGAATAGAAAACAACAGAAACACATGCTTCTCATGCATGAAATATGTTTATATTCTATTGGTTTCCAGGAGATAGCAATTACACACATGTTCAGAAATATTTCTTTATGATTAAGTTGTAGCTCATGTCACTGAACCATTGAGATTTGTTTTTTTATATTTATTTCATGATCATTCATGTCTCCTGATATTTTATTAATGCTTGGAATGCAAAAATATAATAACTGTTTCATTAATTAAGTAGAAAAATAATTAAAAACAAACATTAATCAATTTGCTGACTTTCTTGCAGCTACGGCACTAGTGTCATTCCAACTGTTAGATAATAAAAACGTTCACTGCAGTGAGTATCATGACTAACTACATTAGAATGTAGTATGCCCAAAGGCACTTTTACATCTGAAGATTTCTCTATTTTAAGAATAACATGCTGTGTTCCGTTTACTACAAACTCTGCAACCAATCATGCAGCTGGACTGATGTTCCTTAGGCTCATATTTCATTCATTAGGCAGCAGTGTGGAACTGCATTGAAACATCTTCTGAAATTTGAGGAATGTGGCTTGAAGGGCGTTGGTATCCACCACTTTCTAGGTCTCATAGATGAACAGAGCAAGCTGGGTTTCAATGATCCTTGTGGAAAGCTTGTTTATTTCTACAGAGGAGTTTTATTTCTACAGAGGAGTGGTCGTAAGAAATGTTATAATATATGAGCAAAAAACATATTCCAAAATTCTACAGCATACCAACAACAGATATGCCTACGGTTCTGTGCATCTGTTCAGTAACCTAGATAGTCCAAAGCAAGTCATCATAAGTGAAGTTCATGACTGAGGTCAGCTCCAGTAATGCTGTAGCAGTCCAATAAATACTAGGAAATGACTGAACTGTGTTGGTGGACTGTTATTTAAGCCCAGCTCTGGCTCTCAGGATTAATTCAAACAAAACTGACATTAATCTAATTGCTGACTTTCTTACAGCGAGGGGACTAGTGTCGTTCCAATTGTCAGACAGTTAAAACTTCCACTGCAGTGAGTATCATGACTGTATGTGCTAGACTGTGGTATGCCCGAACCCTTATGTTGGCATGTCTTGGTTTGTGGCACCTCCTGTGCAAAGTTAGTTTCACTTTCTGAGATCAATTCTGGATTTGTGACACCACCTAGACAGTTAGTGTCTGTTCTTTTTAATGTGTTGTCTCAATCATTCATGGGTTTGGACATATAAGTGTTCAATTTATAAATGACATGTAATGTTGATAAATCACTCCAGCTGATATTCTAATGGTTCTTGTTCAAGTTTTCAGTTACAAAATCATTAAGTGCTCAGTTTCCTTTCTCAAAAATTTAGTTTTGAGTAGTCATATAACCTATAATGGTTAATTGATTATCAGGGTCTGAGAATGCATTTATTACAGGCTGGATGTTAACTAAATTGTGTCATTAAGGCAGCAAAATTACTGTAATTTATGTATGTTACTGAATTTGGTTTGCATAACCACCATCTGTCACTGTTCAACTGTTAGAACATGATTTGTATGATATAAAATGACATAAAAAACTAGAAAAACTCAAACACAGAAGACTTCTCTGGGTAGTTATTGTCCAACATCTGCTGCCATGCTGGTGTTTTGCCATAAGCAGCACAAGCAAGTTATTTGATTCTGGGGAACTTGCATCAACAGGCTGAAAAGACTGAGCTATCTGGGAACAGGCAGAAGAAAATTGAGCACAAAAAGAGGAATTTCTTTGCAACAGTTATCAAATTCATTTCTGGAAACCAAGGAACTTAAACAGATGATAGACATTCACACTAAACACAACATACTCATTGCAGCAGTACAAGAAACAAAAATTTACCTATAAGCAGACCTTTGAATCAGAGGGCTATAAAACTGTCATAGGAAAAGTATGAAAAGGATTATAAAAAATATCCCAAATTTAGGAACAGCCTCCATTGTCAACAGCAGAATTCTAGATTCCATAATAGATTCCCAGTTGCCTGATGGCAAAATATGCATGCTCTTCTTTTAGGCGAAATATGCATGCTCTCCTTAGATGCACAAATAAGTTCTGTACAGGACTGGCGCTAGGATTTTTGGGCCTTGCATAAGCATTCTTAGGCCCCTTTCCCAAATTTTTTGTTTTAAACTTCGATTTTTTTTATTAAGACAGAAAATTTTTATGTAAAACAAATAAAAAAAATGCATTTTTTAAGAAATGGTTTTTAATGCCTACAGTCATTTGGAATGCTACAAAGTAACACTTTCTTTCTAGCTTTTTCAGATGTGAACTATTTTATAATTTTAGTACAATCTAATGAATGGCATAGCTCTGACTCTATTGTGACCAGAGCTAATCCAACAAACCACTCTTGCCCCATTGTATTTTCCAAACAATTTGTTCCTAGCTCTTGCAAGAAACCTGAATGACCACTCTGCTTGGGCAACAAAAATAGGGAAAGTGCAGAAAATCCATAAAGCTACTATTACGTGTGGAAATAGCCTGTGTTATAAAAACTTCAATTGTGAATAGCATTGAAAAGGTACAGAGGAGGAAGTAGCTTAGACTCATAACTAGCTACATGAATCTTTTCAACCACAAAATTTCCTTCTTTCAAATATTGCTTATGAACTTCTATGACACACAAAGATGCCAGGTTTCCTAAGCACTCTGATAGTTTATAATTGTCTAAGCTTACACAGTTCTATAAGAATCCAAACGTGTTCCTTATGTTGTCTATGGCAGCATACTTTATAGTTAAGTTACCTACAGGCTCAGGTTTAAAACCTCTCCTGCTGTTTCATCTACAAAGCATTTTTCCTCTGTTTCTCAAAATGTTCAAATGTGTGTGAAATCTAAGGTCATCAGTCTCTTAGCATACACACTACTTAACCTAAATTATCCTAAGGACGAACACACACACCCATGCCCGAGGGAGGACTCGAACCTCCACCGGGACCAGCCGCACAGTCCATGACTGCAGTACCTTAGACCACTCGGCCAATCCTGCACGGCCCATCTGTTTCTCTGTGTTGCAAATTGTTACATACAGTCAGGTGAGATTCCAATATTGTTTGCTAGCCTGCAACTTTCTGCATAAACAGTTTCTGTCTACTTCTTAATCTATTTAATTGTCCCACTAGACTCTTAATATTGACACTGTAAACATCTGTTGTTGGTTCCCATATCTGTTGTGGCTTCCCTTGCTTGAAGCACTACATTATGTGTCTTGAATGCAGCTAATACTTTGTACCACTTTGAAGGCATCAAGTGATATTGAATTAATTTCAAGTAGTTCTGCACAGCCTTTAATCTAGTATGTGCCTTGACCTTTGTAATCCTGACAATATCATAGAAAATGGACACACAGAATCTACCCTAGCAGACCATCTGATTTCTGATAGTCTGTGAAAGGACAATCCAATATTTTCTTATAAGGCTTTCCATCTTGGGAGACTAGACTGATACTTACACTTACATTAAAACCTGGTATCAACTGATGGAAATTAACATATGTTTATGAATATTACAACACTTGCTCATATGTAATAATAATATTATTTACGCTACAGTGTCTGATGGATTGGTTGGGCCTTACATGGAAAACCTTAATATTTTCCATTAATTTAACCACTACTTATATGGGTATATGGTTTTTGAAACTATCCCACAGTACTCAGACCTTCTATTCAAAATCATAAATGCACATTTTAAAACTTGCATTTGATATTTGATGTCTTTTTAGTAAAGCATCTGGGGTGGGGGCAGACCTTGGATTCTTTCACCCTCCCACACAAACGCACACTCTCACCATCACACCAACACAGGCCCTGGGTGTATCCAGTAGTTACTGGCCATGCACAAATCAAAGAGCCCAAGAAACAAACAGGAAGGAACATTGAGAAGAAGTTGAAGAAATTATTACAAAAATTTCAAATAAATACACTGCAATATGACTGAGGGATTTTAATGCGCAACTGGACAGAGGAAAAATTCAAGAACATTTCTGGGAACTAGCCAGCTCATAAAAAAAGGAACAATAAAAGACTGATAGAACTTGGCAGAACAACCAGAAAAGTAATGAAACACATTGCCCATAAGCATCTCTCCAGAAAATGGAAAATGTGGAGTTCCAGACTCCAGTGTAGGTGAATTTCAAATACACTATCCACTCAGATTAATGTAAGTGAAGAACCATAATTTGCAGTACAGACTGCTTCAAGACCTGAAGACCTGCAGGAAGAGAGTCATGCCAACTCCAGTATGATGGCCAGCTTCACTGGGTTTATTGGTTGATGATCCATTGCATGAACAGTCTTATCAAGATGGCCTCACAGATTCTTTATTGGGTTTGAATCTCGCAAGTTTGGTGGCCAGGGCAGTACAGTAAACTCATCCTGGTGCTCTTCAAAACCACGTGCAAACAGTGCGAGCTGTGTGACATGTTGCATTGTCTTGCTGGTACATACCATCATGCCGAGGAAAAACAAACTGCATTTATGGGTGGATGCATTCCCCAAGGATAGATAAATACTTGTGTTGTTTCATTGTGCCTTCAAGAATGAAGAGATCACTCAGGGAATACCATGAAAACGTTTCCAACACATAATGCTCCCTCATCAAGCCTGGACCCTTCTCATGATCTAGCGGGCATCTATCAGATGGAGCATAAAACATGATTAATCTGAATAGGCCACCTGTCAGCAATCGGTCAATCAGTGGACATCCATTTGCAGTGCTGATGTGCAAATTCCAGCCTTTGTCACCAATAAACAGCAGTCAGTATGGGTGCATGAACCAGGTGCCTGTTTTGGAGACCCATACACAGAGACATTTACAGAATGGTCATTGACGAGACACTGATGGTAGCCCCTTGGTTCATCTGGGTGGGCAGTTGCTCAACAATTTCACATTTGTTTGGCCATACACATCTCCACAGCCACTGTTCACCCTTTATCTATGGCTTTGCTGCACCACAGTTTCCTCGATGCTGGATTTGGGTAATACCAAATAACCATGGTGGCATGCGAACTGTTTACAAACTTAGCAATTTCACAAATGCTTCCACACATGACCTGAAAGCCAATGATCATGCCCTGTTGGATGGCAGACAAATTGCTCCAGTTCTGCATTATGACAATGACTGCACTGTTTTCTGCAGCCCCCCTCTCCCCCTCCCCCACCTGACACACTTTGTATACCCTTCACTCCTAATGCTGGGACCTGCTGCCTGTGACCGGATATTGCACTTTGACGTCAAAAAAGGCAGTGTTCACATTAATGGGACTGGACCGAGCAGATCAGGTTGCAATATCTAGATAATCCTCCCAAGAAATCCAGGATGTTAAGGTAATAAGAAGTGCTGATTTAGATTCTGACCACTGTAATGAAAGTTAATTTACCACTTAAGAAGAACTAGGAGATAAGCCATACCATGGACTCTGAAATATAACATGCAAAACACGAACGAGGAAGAAACTTTAGTGGTAAACTGGAAACCAGAAATCCAGAAAACTGGGAACAACTGAAACAATAATTTGTTCAAATAGAAAAAGAAACAATTCTTTTGACCAAAATCAAATGGCGGTAGAATTGACATTCATAAGAAGACAAAATGCACGACAAAAATGAAATAAAGATAAAAATATGGAAAACAGACAATATTCCTTGAAACCAGCAAGGAAACAGCCAAAATTATAATAAAGATAAAAATATGGAAAACAGACAATATTCCTTGAAACCAGGAAGGAAACAGCCAAAATTATTAGGAATACAAAGAAAAATTATGGTGAAACACTAAATAACACCTATTTCAAAGTGAAATTTAGAGGTGAAAATTCTAGATGTTTTTAGATTAAATCTGGAGTCAAGGAGGGAGATGGTCTCTCCCAATGCTCTTTAATTGTGTTGTAGAAAAAGATCATTAAGGAATAGAGAATGTCATTCGAAGAAAGCCAAATCAATGAGGGAGTTATGTTAAGTTACAAAAAGAACAACCTACAAATAGACTGTCTAGCACTTCCAGACAACCTAAGTATTTTTTCAGAAATAACGGAAACAGCCACTACACAGACAGAATTGCTGGAAGAATAATCTGGAAAAAAAAAAACAGCTTACAAATCTCCTTTGAGAAAATCAAATTCATGACCATCACAAAAGCAGCTCCCAAGATAATGAAAACTAAATACAGAAAGACTGAGAGAACTGTAGAATTAATTTGAAATCAATTCTCTGGGTGCGAAATCTTGACATTGGATGTATTGGGTATAGATACGCTATCTGTTAGTGAGATATGAAAATTTGAGCCAGTCTGGTGCTCAACCCTGGATTTCCTACTTATCCCAAGTGCTCACCTAAACTATTTTGGTGGTCTACACACACCTAGATCTACCCAAACTTCCATGTGTCATATTGACACATCCTTGTACCATAGTCGCCAACATTCATGACTTGATGCTCACAGTATTCCTCTGCATTCCAGCATCAGTGAGAATGAGACCATCAGGAATTGTGACCAATGATGTTATCATCTTCTGCCTGCCTTGGCATATAATACTAACTTACATGTCTAAAGGAACAGACTATAGAACTGCTGAAAGAACCAGCTGAAAAAGCAGACTTACAAATCTCCTTTGAGAAAACAAGGATAAAGATTAAAGCATTCTCCAAGATATTGAAAAGTAAATATGGAAAAATGAGAAACTAACAAATTCAAATATCTAAGAGAAGTAACTGAACAAGACATTTCAGCAAAAGCAACGATTAAAGCAAGAGTTAAAAAGATGAAAAAAAGTGTACTACCTCACTAAGGATGTACATAATAAGAAATCAATATTCCTAAATGCTAAACTGAGACACTACAGTAATTCACCCATAAACACTTTATGCTACATAATATTTAATTATAAACAAAAAGGCAATGGGGGAAACATTGATAACCATAGAAAGAAAAATATAAAGGCAAATTTTAGGACCAGCTAAAGAGAAAACACAGTTCAAAATAATTCATAATGCTTTATACTTGTACTGAAAACATTATAGTCATGATTAGGAAAAGAAGAATAGCTTTCTGTGACTACATCCAACAGACTGACAAAAAGGCTGTTCACTTATTTTGGTAAATTAAAGGTAGATAATGCAGGGTGCAAAGAAGTTGGAAGGACATATCCAAACTCTGAATTACCCCACTAGATACCAAGGAATTTCCACCACTCAAAATGGAATTGCATGGTTCCAAAGGTTTTTGTCAAAAACCTATGAAGGAAATGTGGAAGAAAAGAAATGTGTAACACTTGTTCTATATTAATGTCAAAGATTGTTGTGTATAAATGTATTTCATTTCTTAATTATCTGACAGGTACTAGGGCTTAGTTAGTCTGGGGTGCAGCGTGATGAAGACAAGTAAAATCCTTTTGGTATAATTTCGTATCTTATGTTTGATTACAATCCTTTACAGAGAAGAAAGTATATGTCTTGTAGTCCTCAATTTTGATCACAAAAGACATTTATTAACACTTTGATGAATACACTGCAATGCAGAATGAATGACACATAGTCCATAAAAGTTACCTACACTGTGAATTTTCCAGTACTAAAAATGAAAACAATCAAGACTTAACACACAACTTGAACTATGGTGGTGAAAACAACTTGGTGGCAAAAGAGTCACTAGACTGTATATCTCTGTCCAGTGAAGTACTGCATAATAGCGGTATATCAATGAGGGTAAAGAATAATTAGTGTAGTACAGCAGAGTCACCATCAGTACTTCAGTCTGCTTTGGAGAGTAACACATTAATAACTGAACAGTACTGAGGCTGGGCCTACAGCCACTTGACCTTAAATTGGCTGGCAGATGGACCCACATGACATGCTAGTGACAAATGATGGTCCATTCGCAGTGACTCTGCCAGATGTAGGTGTAATGAAGCATATCAGTATTGTGGACTGCCCATTGATATGTTCAGGTGGATTAGAAGGAAATCCTCTATTTCCTTAATTGGTTTTGTAGTACTGTACTGTAATTACATCAGTCATACTGACATTGTTGAGTTCATGCATTTTTGTTACCACTTAGTGTATTTTTTCTACACTACAGTTAACAATCCTAAAATTGACATACAAAGTACTTAAAATATTGGAATGGCAACCAGTCACCTATTGTGTGTCGATGCTTGGAGCACACTAACACATAACAGAAAGCAGCAATCACAATAGTTTTCAACCACTAGCTCTTTTACTAGCAGTAGTATACACATTCACACACACAACCACATGACACTCAAATCCATGCTTCCATAGCCATGGCAATACTGTGCTCTACGCATTGATCTGATTTAGAAGAGTGGTTGCCTTCCATTTATTTTACATATTTTACATCCAGAAATTTCTAGTATTGTTATATACAAAGTACCTTTATATGTAGTTAATAGTGACATAGTTCAGCTTATATTTTACATACACATCCTTTATTTGTCTGATTTCAGAAACAGATTTACCTTCTGCTTTTTCCTGCTTATTCTAAATTCCAACCAGTTGTAGATCATAGAAACAGATTAGTTGTGATTTAGTTATTTTATGTGATGGTATACATTTAAGTAAAAAGTGTATGGTATTCCAGAAAGTATCATAATTTTGTTATCAAAATCATACTCTTGCAGTCTAGTGACATGCATTTATCACCATGCATTTACTTTCAGAGTGGTGGGGAAGATGGAATCCGTGGTCCAAGGGAACAGGGCACACTTGTGAAGGCTGCGATTGATGTAACAAAGGCTGTTTCGCAGTTTATGAGTGCTGTTATCCAGGTGGGCAAATCAGTCAGTATAATGGTATGAAAGACAGTAAAGTTAGTTAGTTGGTTAGTTTCATGCTCCATGGATCATATGCATGATAAACTGTAATGATATAGACCAAGTGTTAAAGTGTCAAATAGGCAATAATAATGTTATTGACAGCAATTAGTATAATTTATTTCAATACAGTGTATAGTATCATGCTGTATAAATCTGGTATTTTTTATTTTATTTTATTTATTTATTTTTTTAATGCTGATGATATCGCTTTCACTGACACTGGAAATGACGGAGAGGACCTAAAGGAACAAATCAAAACCAACCTAAGAATTTCCATTATCTGCTTTAAAGACAATGGATTAACTGTAAATCAGAATAAATGTGAAAATGTAATCTGTAATTTATACAGCACTAACATTAGTTGTATGTCTGTTATACTTGTGGGTGTAAGCTTAGAATCACATACTTGTTATGTAAACTGAGAGCATATATGAGTACAAACTTGATGCTTAGCTCCTATTATGCATTTTTTCATAGCCACATAACATACTGCATACTGCTTTGGGGCAGCTCCACTGGGAAAAAAAGAGTTTTTACGTGGCGAAAGGGTGTAGCAGGTGTTTCTAGAAACAACATAGCCTGTAGGTCACCTTTTAAGAAACTGATTGTTGTGACAGTCCTATCATTACTTGTACTTAGCTGCCTAGTCCACCCAATAGAAAACCAAGAGAGCTACAAATTAAGGCATTAATTTCATTATCATAATACATGGCACAAAGAAATTATCAACCAGCTGTTTGCTAGACTGAGCAAGACTCACAATAGTTATATATACCTTCAAGTTAAATTGTTCAGGGCACTACCACTAGAAGCACACACTACCACATTAAAATTTTTTTATAAATGTTATACAAAAGGGGCTTAAAAAGAAAGTTTTTTGTCAGAGAGGAAGACTTTGATTGTGTGAAAGAAGAACTTAAATTTTAACTTATACTCATTGTGAGTTAGCAAGAAAATCTGTATGATTTAACTGTTAAGTTTAATACCATATTATATTATTATATGCCTGAATATTAATAATTTAATATGAACAAATTATTGACATCAGCAGCATGCAGAGTGCTCACAGATTAAAAATAAATAAATAAAAATATTGTAGAAGTATAGAGATGCATGTGAAAATAGATGTTATTTCCTATTTGAAAGAACAAGCAGGAGACTCATTTTCATGTGGTATAAATTAGGCTGCTGTCTCTACAGCTTCATGGTTTGTGTGTGTTTTTCCATTACACTGTGATATGAGAGTCCATGTGTTTTCTTTGAATAGTTTTGAATGAAAATGCTACAAGAACCAAGAGAGAATCTAATTAACGCAATTCTATCTTTCATGTTCTGTTATTTTGTAAACTGCGACTGCGTAAAACAAAGTAAAATCCTGCACCATTACATTGGGTGAAGACAGTAGGTTTTACTTGACTGGTGAGATATGTGTGGATTTTTTCAGGATGCAATCATTCCACCTACATTAATACACTATAGTCGTAACCATAAATACTCAGTTTCAGAACTCAGTAGCATAAAAAATAACCAAAGGATTCTACAATTGAAAATAACTAATAACACATAAGGCAAAATAAATAAAGAGCATTACTCGTACAGAAATCTTTAGTTCACTTAATGTGCAATGTTATTGCATTGTGTATTATTAATGGTGAGAATGAAATTTTAGCATGGTTTTTATTGATTTTTACTGCTGTTTAGAGAATGGCAAAATTAGATTGTCAATATGACTTTAAAGGCTTCATGAAGAAGTGACTGTATTGTTAATATTCTCAGACTGGATAGTCTAGAGACGTCAAGATATATTGAAGCATTTGGTCAGCTTTAAAGTGGTACACTTCATACACGCAAGATGTTACTTTGTTTCTGAGCGGAAATGGATTCTTTTCATATCACAAACTATATTGTGAACTATTCTTGTCAAAAGCCAAACAATGACTTAAAAATAGTTTATTTGCAATTACTTTTCTTTTTTATCTTCTCACACTGATTAAAGATTTAATCTGAGGGCTAACAATGCATTTCCTTTTTGGACAACTGTTAACAACCCTCATCAAGCAACAGTCACCTTGACCCGCTGATTATCATATATATTAAACAGAGAAAAATTTTCTGTCATCTATCCAAACATAGAAATTTAACTGTGAAAGCATGAATTTTGATCATCATGATGGTCTTTTAATTCATGGTCAGTTTGCATAGTGTTGTAAACATGGTCACCTTTGCTGTGACTGTGATTCAATGCTTCCTCATGTCAGACGACTGATAACACACCATATAACTCCCAGCTTTTGAAAGCTCTAAAAAACAGTTCACCAGTACTATTTTTGAGTGGCAGTAATATAGTTTTCTTTCTGTTAAAATATAAATTTGCATTCATCTTAATGTGGCTTTACTTTTCTTAGACTTTTTCACACATTGTGAGTAGGTACATTTAATATAAAAATATTTTGTGCTATTTGTATATGTAGTTAATTCTTTGGCTGTTAAGATTATCTGATATTAAAAAAAATACAGACACAAATAATGTAAACCACTTGTTAAATTACAAGTCTAAAGTAATGAGTTAGCAGATTTGGTTGTGAATTTTCTGTCATATTATGTGGAAGAAATATTTGATTTAAACAACTCTTAATTACCATTACTGTTTGTAAAACTAATCTCATAATGTTACAGGGTGCAACTCGTTCTTTCCAGTCATTCTTTAGGAGTGGCACAAATCTACTGAGCCAGTATTTTAGCCTGGGTTCAGCACAAGCAGGAAACTTCCAGTTACGGTAAATGAAAATGTGACTGCTTATAGCTGATAATTCTTATAATCATTGTTTCTCATATCTCTTCAACTTAATATTGTTTCTGATTTGTCCAATCATTAATTCAATGACTATTAATGTTCATTCATGAAAGACAGCACATTTCTCTAAGCCTATGGACAAAAATTTCTCCCTTGTCCCACTTGATATTTTTGTGTAATCAATTTCTCTTCATTTTCTACTCTCATGAGCTGATGAAAAACTCACCTTGTGCACTTAGCAAATTATAACTGAAGAACTGTGGACTGAGGTGGATTTGGTATATCTTTAATTTTAATAAGTAAAAAACTTCCACAAATTCTCCCAACAACAACTTACACTTGGAGACAGTGGCCAGGTGTGCAACAGCTGTTGTGTGAATGTGTACGAGTCTTCTGAAGAAGGGCTCTGTTCGAAAATTGCAATATTTATAGCATTCTTTTTCTTTGTATCTGCCTGCAGTTCATTGTATTCTCTATGTGATGATTTGCAAATTATTGTTTCCATGTTGTTATTCCCTCCTGCACATTCCATTACCTAATTTTGATAAGATTTAGGTACAGTGATGTGTAAATGTCTACTTTAAATGGCATATGCAGTCACATTTAGAAGTGGGTTGGGAAAGTGTTGATAAGTAACATATATTGCTGGGAAGAAATTTATTCACTGAAACAAGAATAACATGAAATATATGGGAAATAGTTTCAGTTATATGGAAATCTCATTGTTGTGATGATCACAAGCCATTCTGACCCTTGAGTGAGTGTTATAGGAGTGCTGAAAATAGGCAGTGTGAACTGCATAAAGAAAGACTACTTCCTACCCTCCCCAAAATATGGCTAATTAATTTCATAAATCGGTTTTAAGTGAGTAAACTAGAAACACCATTTGGTGAACCCTCTCTTGAAATCGTAACAGAAAGATATTACCCAGAAAAGATTGAGACATGCAGAAGGGTAACAATGACTAAATTACAGCTATGCATACATTTTGAGAGCAGATACTTGGCTGCAAAGGATAGACCATAATCTACAAGAGAAGGATAGTAAGTTGAAATTACAAAGGATGAAGAAAAAGAGAAATACACTCCTGGAAATGGAAAAAAGAACACATTGACACCGGTGTGTCAGACCCACCATTCTTGCTCCGGACACTGTGAGAGGGCTGTACAAGCAATGATCACATGCACGGCACAGCGGACACACCAGGAACCGCGGTGTTGGCCGTCGAATGGTGCTAGCTGCGCAGCATTTGTGCACCGCCGCCGTCAGTGTCAGCCAGTTTGCCGTGGCATACGGAGCTCCATCGCAGTCTTTAACACTGGTAGCATGCCGCGACAGCGTGGACGTGAACCGTATGTGCAGTTGACGGACTTTGTGCGAGGGCGTATAGTGGACATGCGGGAGGCCGGGTGGACGTACCGCCAAATTGCTCAACACGTGGGGCGTGAGGTCTCCACAGTACATCGATGTTGTCGCCAGTGGTCGGCGGAAGGTGCATGTGCCCGTCGATCTGGGACCGGACCGCAGCGACGCACGGATGCACGCCAAGACCGTAGGATCCTACGCAGTGCCGTAGGGGACCGCACCGCCACTTCCCAGCAAATTAGGGACACTGTTGCTCCTGGGGTATCGGCGAGGACCGTTTGCAACCGTCTCCATGAAGCTGGGCTACGGTCCCGCACACCGTTAGGCCGTCTTCCGCTCACGCCCCAACATCGTGCAGCCCGCCTCCAGTGGTGTCGCGACAGGCGGGAATGGAGGGACGAATGGAGACGTGTCGTCTTCAGCGATGAGAGTCGCTTCTGCCTTGGTGCCAATGATGGTCGTATGCGTGTTTGGCGCCGTGCAGGTGAACGCCGCAATCAGGACTGCATACGACCGAGGCACACAGGGCCAACACCCGGCATCATGGTGTGGGGAGCGATCTCCTACACTGGCCATACACCACTGGTGATCGTCGAGGGGACACTGAATAGTGCACGGTACATCCAAACCGTCATCGAACCCATCGTTCTACCATTCCTAGACCGGCAAGGGAACTTGCTGTTCCAACAGGACAATGCACGTCCGCATGTATCCCGTGCCACCCAACGTGCTCTAGAAGGTGTAAGTCAACTACCCTGGCCAGCAACATCTCCGGATCTGTCCCCCATTGAGCATGTTTGGGACTGGATGAAGCGTCGTCTCACGCGGTCTGCATGCCCAGCACGAACGCTGGTCCAACTGAGGCGCCAGGTGGAAATGGCATGGCAAGCCATTCCACAGGACTACATCCAGCATCTCTACGATCGTCTCCATGGGAGAATAGCAGCCTGCATTGCTACGAAAGGTGGATATACACTGTACTAGTGCCGACATTGTGCATGCTCTGTTGCCTGTGTCTATGTGCCTGTGGTTCTGTCAGTGTGATCATGTGATGTATCTGACCCCAGGAATGTGTCAATAAAGTTTCCCCTTCCTGGGACAATGAATTCTCGGTGTTCTTATTTCAATTTCCAGGAGTGTACTATGAAGAGAAATTTTCTAAGGCAGTAATCACCAAGCTACATAGATAGAGTACAGTTCAGTTGTCAGGGACTGAAATATTGTAAGAAAGGGAATATGACCTTCATTCAAATGAAGCCTGGTCAGTGTATCTACCTTTGCCTTACACGCAAGGTGGAACCACATAACTGCAGGTATGGTGGTGCCTTCTACTGGTAAAGAGACTGACGTGTGCACACTGTTTGATGTGGTGCCAGTGTGGTTTCACGCCGAAGAGAAGGTGGTCACACAAGTTATTGTCCACTACAGAACATGCAGGTGAGTAAGCAGGAACAATGAGGAGTGATTTAATTTTTGGAGGTGGAGGGAGTTGGGGGCCGTGAAATGTATCGATGGATGAAGGCTGTGTATGGTGAGAATAGTCTGAGTTGTTCAAGTGTTGTGGAATGGCACAAATGATTCCTTGAGGGGCACGAGTCACTGGAAGACGAGGCTCATCGTGTCATCACACCGGAAATGGTTGCAGAAGTGAATCCTGTAGTCTTGGACAACCGCAGAATCACATTAGATGAAATTCATTGGTTACTGGGTATTAGTGTGGGCACCACCCATACCATAATGCATCAACACTTGAACTTTCGAAAAATCTGTGTGCAGTGGGTTCCCCACCAACTGACCACCGAACAGCACAGTACTCGAATGGCGCTGTCTTTGGTCATCTGCAACTTTATCAGGAGGAGGACTGTCACTGGTGACGAAACATGGTGTCACCATTTAGAACCAGAAAGCAAGTGTCAGAGCAAGCAGTGGAAACATGCAACTTCACCACCTCCAAAGAAATCAAAGGCCATGCATACCAGTTCTGGTAAGCTCATGATGTCCTTCTTTTTTTACTACAAGGGACCACTGCTTGTTGAATTCCTGGAACAGGGAACCACCATCAATTCCCAGCGCTAGCAAGTCACTTTACAGAACCTTAGATGAGCTATCAAGTAGAAACGCTGAGGCATGTTGTCCAATGGCATTATTCTCCTGCATGATAATGCCTGCCCACACACACACGACCAATGCGGCGAAGATGACATTGCAGCAGTTTCGGTGGGAAACCCCGGAACATCCACCGTACAGTCCTGACCCTTCACCGTGTGACTTTAATGTGTTTGGACCTCTAAAACAAGCTATATGCGGACACCAATTCACAACGGATGATGAAGTGTGTGGCTGGGTCCAGGCCTGGATCTGACAGCAGCCCAGTAGCTTCTTCAAGGATGGAATCGTCAGGCTAGTGTCGCAGTGGGATAAATGTGCCAACAGTTTTGGTGACTATTTTCGAGTATGTGCACTGTGTATAACTACATTTTTGAGTTAATAAAATCATTACGTTACTTTGCACTAATGAACAGGTTTCATTTGAATGCCCCTTATAATTCAGGCTGAAGAGACCAGCATAGATGCTGAAAAACTGTATGAGAAAAATTTGTGGGCATGTAATCGAAGATGCCAGCTTCAAATAGAACAGTAGAAAAGAGGTAACTTAAAACCGTAAAATAGGAATCATGTTTAGAAATGAAATCAACGTGAAATGTAGTGAATTAGAACCAAAATGGATGAATGATATATGAAACTACAGGGTTTAAGAGGGTATGTGATGTTAGTTTAGTGATTACAAATTCAAGTTGGATTTACAAAGTACTTGGCAGTATGAGCCCACTGATCATTATGATATTATACCACCTCTGGCCTGGATATATGCTCCGATTCGGTTAGGAAGAGTGTCATAAACTGTTCTATCCTCTCCTGAGGCAAGTTGGCCTGCAACTGTTGTAACTGGCCCTTCATATCCTGTATTCGAGCATTAGGATGGAGCTGATGTCTGAGCTGGTTCCACACATTTTATTGGGAACAGATCTTTGGATCATGCTGGCCACTGGAGTATCTTTGCATCATGCAGACAGTCCACTGATACATGTGCCATGTGAGGATGAACATTGTTCTGCTGAAAAATGGCAGTACATTTCTGAATTCTGTTGCATGAGAGGTAACATATGAAGACATAGGATGTCCGTGATGTAGCATTATGGCACCAGAGTTCCCTCAGTCACTACCAGCCCTGACCTGAAGTCATACCTAATGACTCCACACACCAGGGTGTCAGGAATAACACCACTCTGCCTCTTCAAAACACTGGGAGAATGGGACCTCTCCCTAGGTTCCACTATTCATCAGCACATCTTGCTTTCCAATCATAGCATCACACCATACACAGATGCTTGTCTTGTGGTGTGAACAGCAGCATATTCATGGGACAGTAATCCTCTAGTCCAGTTGCTGCCAGCCTCTGACCAATGGTGTGGCGGTCAGACACAGTTTACAGGAACCTTGATGACAAGTATGCTTGCCCCTCATGTTCCCATTCAGTCCAACACCAGGTCACTGTTACATATGAGTGCTCCACAAATCTGCATATTGCATTATTTGACAAGTCAACCAAATGGAGATCCACAATGAGGCCTCTTTCAAACTCTGCCAAGTGCTGATAACGCTGTCTCACACAAGTATTTGGCATCTCTGTGTCCTTCACAGTTATCACTCAACATCTGATGCTGTTCTTGCCTGTTATACATAGCCTACCAAGTCTGGTAACACAAAACATGAACAACTAACGAACTCTGGTGGCCATTCTACCTGTTGCAGAGAATTACAGCCCTAATCATTTACTTAACTGCCAGTGTTGTGTATATGTACAATGATACACAGACATCTAACCACATCGTCTGGGTGTTTCATGTTTTTTGTCAGGTAGTGTATATGAAGAAACTGGAAAAGCTATGGCTGTAGAAGAGTAGATTCTGAGTACATAAAAATGAAATGTAATTTGAGGAAAACAAAAGATAGTAAAGGGCTTAATGTATTGGGGCTTATGAGAAGGTTATGTTACGTGCGGAATTAAGGGTACATAGATATTAGATATGATAAAATCTCTGCATTAATCAGTGGCGTAGCATGGTTGTAAAGGTTGGAGAGACTCTACAGTTATTATAGGGAGACAAAATAGTACAATAAACAATAATTTAAACAAATGAAACAAAATGCATCAAATAAAACAACAACAACTACTACTACTACCACTACCACTACCACTACCACTACCACTGCCACTAATAATAATAATATTAATAATAATAATATCTAACTTGTTCAAGAAATGATGACTAATTTGTAGAACTCCAGCAATAAGAGAAGAAGCACTTATATTTTCTTGTACACAAGTGCAATGTGCCTGCCTTTTCTTTACACAAATAAGTTGGTTGGTTGGTTGTTTGGGGAAGCAGACCAGACAGCGAGGTCATCGGTCTCATTGGATTAGGGAAGGATGGGGAAGGAAGTCGGCGTGCCCTTTCAGAGGAACCATCCCGGCATTTGCCTGGAGTGATTTAGGGAAATCACGGAAAACCTAAATCAGGATGGCCGGACGCGGTATTGAACCGTCGTCCTCCCGAATGCGAGTCCAGTGTCTAACCACTGCGCCACTCGGTCTACAAACATCTGATCACTGGATAGATCTCCAAGTAGTGTCTTTTCTATTGCTAATGTGCTCAAACATGACAGTTGGGTGTTGGACATTGAACTCCTTAAATAATTCTTCACTCATTTAAGAGTACTCATGCTTCATTCTATGCTTGCTATAATTGCGGGTAGGGTCAAAATCAAACACAAGAACTTCGTTTTTTCTTCATAAACAGAGTTTAAATCATTGTTGACAATGTACTCTAAGAGGATCCTTGGAGATAAATGTTTTTTTCTCATCAGCATATATGTTACACAGTTCATTCTCAAGTTGTTCTTGTTCGTAAAAAGGGTACTGTTCTAGTAACTGAAGCAGTTTCAACTTTGGGAATGCTCTTTGATAGTTTGGGAAACACTTTTCATTCAGAAGTTCAACAAACTGAATTTGGGATAAAGTCTTTAAATCTTCTTTCCATCTGAACAATTTGCAAATCCAGTATCTTGTCAGTTAGTCCCCTGAGAGATGCCTTTTGACTGTCACAGAATGATAAGTTGCCATTCAAACACAAGCTGCATTTAATGCATTCATCAACAAATGTTTCTGTTCTTAATCATCATAAGTTTCTCAAAACAGTTCATATTTCATCGTGGCAAGCAGTTATACTGACCGATTTTGACTGAAGAACATTAAAGAGATGATTAACATAAACAAAGCACCCTCGGTAGAAGCAAAGCAAGTAGACAAACATAGGATCATCCATTCGTCATTTCATTCCCACAGCACAGCTCAAAGATTCTGGGTCCCATTGAGAGTCTGTATCACCAATTATATAATTAAAAATGGTATATAACTCTGAGAAATGACTAGATATTGTTGAAACTGCCCTGGAATGAAAGTGTCAGCGACTGTTGCTTGCATGTGGCAGCTTAAATCCTTTCTCAGTTAGCAATATAATTCATGTTGATGATTTGCTGAAAAACGAATGGAATGTAGTACGATCACTTACAAACATTCGTACTTGTCATATGATTTTGGAGGCATTAACAGTACCAAATTCAGGTGGTGTGCGTAACAATGAATAAACAGCACATAGAAAGAGAACTGCTTCACCAATTTTTGTAGTCCTCTTTCTCTGCCCGCCATTACTGAAGGGCCAGCATATGTTTGACTAATCACTTTTCCTTCCACATTCCATTCTTTCAATACTGCACGAACAATACTTGACAAACTTTCAGCCGTTTATCTCCAGAAACATCATAAAATCCAACGAATCTTTCCTCATTTTTGTCTGCAATACAGTACCTGAATGTTATACTCATTTGACTCTTGCATGACATGTCTAATGTTTCATCAGCTTCAATCGAAATGATATTGCAGTTCTGAATTTCAGATTTTATTTCCTCATTAACTGCCAGAGTTATCATTTATATTACATCATTCTGTATATGTGGAGAAGTTACATTAAAGGTTGCAGATGATGACAGATGGTCTCGGATTAACTGCTCTCCTTGAGCTAGTAAATCCAACAATTCCAGATAGTTACTGTTGTTGCTAGAGGATTCGTTTTCTCGATGGCCGCAAAAGGCTAGTTCTTGTTTACAAATAAATACAATTGCCTGAATAAGACGAGCCAATACTCTCCATCTGGATGCAACTTGTTTGTTGTATTTTGTTGCTGTCAGATGAGCGGCTTCAGAAAGGATGTGCTCAATTCTACTTTTGCCCAATAACTGAAATGATTCTTTGTTCTGCAGGTGACTTTTGATATCTGATTCTTTTGCGCTTTGCTGTCAAAGTTCTTTATTGTACAAATGCCCTCATAGCACCATTCCTTTTCACCACCAAACAGAAGACATATATAACATTATAATCTGTCATTAACTGTATTTGCAGTCAGCGAAGTATACTTTTTGTACCAGGCTGTCTGAAAAGTGCGTTTTTGTTTGGCTTCACTTAAAACTACACTGAGTATAGGAGTAGGTTGTTTATCCTTCAATTCCCACTTCTTTCATTCATTAATGTAAAAAAAGGCATTTTCAATAAAAATTCTATAAGGTGTTCAGTTGCTGGCTCGCTCATGTTGGCGACACAACGAAAATATGCACAAAAATCACACAAGAATGACTATGAACACAAACCGCGTGACTGTTCACTTCCATGTTAAAAGCTAGCATAGAAGCGGTAGAGACTAGTCTCGATACCTGCTAGCAAGCGCAGGGCACCAGCCTTCGTGGAAGAGGTGAGGGGGAGGGGAGCCGAGAGTGCCAACAAAAGCACAGGCACACACAGCCAGGTAAGCGGAGGGAGGCAGAGACTGGGAGCAGTCGAGTCTCAAACAGGCAAATACACCAATACTCAGGGTGTAGCGCGGGCTACAAAAATGATGTCTTCATACATTTAGGGATCTTAGTAGAAAGTTGTTTATATTTTTGTTATGAATTACTATTGCATCTTTTTTAAGCAGGAATACAGGGGAGACTAAGTCCCAAAGTCTCCCCTCACACTACATCACCGGCATTAATAGAAATATGTCATACAACATGATAGAAGAGAAAGAGAAGGCTGACATGGAAGAAGTAGATGCTGATGCTCTTTTACAATTAATTGCAGAACCCCTATACAGTTAGAGTCAGAGGAAAGCATCTTCCAAAATAGCCATACATGCACTATGTTGTCAAACAAATGTTTCAGTCAAGGACAGGTCCTTACTGCATCATTAACTGGAAGTTCTTGAATATTTATTTGGAAAGGTTAACTCTGAACAGATCCATTTATTGACATTTTACAACAAGCACTTTGATGTACTCCACCTCCATTTCTGATGTTTTGGGCTCATGTCTTCCAGTCATCACCGCAGTTAACCAAAGACTATATGTGTAGATAGCAGTGTATGCATCTGCACTTTATATTGACTGGCAGTCAGAAGAGCTGCATGACCACCGATATTAAAACTATCATATGTTAACTCCTTGATCAGACTGTCCCTTGTGCCACTATCTGTTCCCACCTGTGTAATTATTCCCATGCCTCACAGTGCTTTCTTGGAGTGTGGCATAATGTAACATGTTTTGATGCATTTTCCTGAAATAAAGTGATTGTTGCTATTGTACGTTGTTGACAATTTGAAGCTTTGGCAACAGGTACATTTATTATGAAAATGAGTATGTTACAGATAATTTATTTTGACAGTTACACGAAGGTTTTAGCTGAAGGGCCAAATGCCTGCACAATACTTTTCGGGTAATAGATGTTTCAAGATTTTTTTCCTCAAGTAATAGATTTCAAAGTTGGGTTTCTGATGCATGCTTTGTAGGATTGTGAACAACGAATAGAAATCTCAATTGTTATTTGCTACCCATCTGTTCACTTATGATCATTGTTTCTGTGTATCCAATGTGAACTTACAAACTGTTCAGCATATTTGTTTGTCTCATTAATTACTACCATTAACAATATATCATTGAAAATGAATGTGAAAATACTAAGTGGACCCTTGCAGCTGGTGTAAAACTCTAAATACACTTTGTAGAGCCTCCTGAATGTCTCCAGCTGTGGGCCCAAGCGCTGTTGATGGAGCACACAGTGCAGCACTGCCAGGCAGGCTGAACTCAGTTTGCTAATCACAGTTGAAGGGTTAATACTGACTATTAAAGAACTTGAAAATATACCATTTTGTTACAAAGTCTGTTGTAATTTAAAACTATCCAGTGTATTCAATCAACTTAGTTGTGAATTTTGCACTGTCTGTGGACATATCACTATAGGACTTGAGTTGTCATCATTTAGTGAAAATCTCCAAGTATTTGTAGTTAAATGTTCACCACAAATGTTCAGTTATTTGTTTATTTTGACTGTATATTTTCAATGGGATCAAAAATAGGATCAGTACTGTAGGTAAAGCATATACATTGGTGGTTTTGTTAGGTTTCTGTAGATTTATCTTCTACATTACTTACTTTTGTTGAGAAAAGTTTGGTTAACATGGATAGATGGGTGTAGGAGCCACTGTTCAGTCACTGGACAGGGAGGTTTACTTAGAGAAATGAAAAAGTGTGGTGCTGCCATGTGAAACTTACATTTTAATTTGGCATTTAATGTTTTAAGTGGGAGTTTTCTCCCACTCACATGGAGTGAATATCTAAGAGGCATTATGTTGAAAGTGCTGTAAGTGTAAATATTTAGAGTAGCTGACTTCAGTGATTATGTAAACTGCTGTATTTCTTTAAGTTTTAAAAAGTTGAAGTTAAGAAGAAGTTTTATTTATTTATTTATCTCTTGTTCCGGTGATCCATATTGTGACACTATCACAGGATATGGAACGCATCAATTTTACAAGCTTTTGGCAGAATTTATGGTAATACATAAAACAAATCAAAAACAGCAAACAGTAACTTAGGTCCCACTACAAAAAATACATTTTAGAGAGAGATGGAGAATACAAAAAAAACAACAGTAAACAGTAACTTAGGTCCCACTACAAAAAATACATTTTAGAGATAGATAAAGATTACAAAATAATAAGTGTTACAGAGAAATAAATATTGCAAAATATGTGTTTACAATAAAAATATCTGGTATTACAAATACAAATTTGGGCATACATTTGCAATTTACAATACAAGAAATGTTAAACACTGTAGTTCAGGAACTCTTCTATTGTATGAAATGATCCTTGCAATAGTAACTGCCTTAAGGTTTTTTTAAACAAGAGATCATCATCTACCAAACACTTAATTCTTGAAGGGAGGGCATTAAAAATCTTACAGCCACTGAAATGGACTCCTTTTTGCACCATACTTAGATTTGGCTGTTCATGGTGGATATCATCTTTCCTTCTAGTATTGTGACTGTGATGTGCACTATTCAGCCTAAAGATGGATTTTTCTTTCCTTAAAAAGCACATCAATGAGAATATACATTGCGCAGTGGATGTAAGTATTTCAAGCTTCTTAAAAATATTCCTGCATGTGGCTCTAGGATGGACTCCACACATGATCCTTATGGCTCTTTTTTGTACACACAGTACTTTTTTAGCCAGTGGCTGATTTCCCCAAAATATAATTCCAAATGCCATAATTCCATGAACATAACCATAATACGCTGACTTCATGGTTTTCATATTTCTATAAGAAGAAACAATGCGCAATGCGTATGTTGCTGAACTTAGTCTTTTGGATAGATCCACGATGTGGTTTGACCAATTCAGTTTGCTATCAATATGCAAGCCTACGTATTTTGAGGAATCTACCCTGGTTATTGTCTGCTCACCTATTTTTATGACTATTTCCTCATCTTTGGATGTTTTGTGGAACTGAATGTAGTTTGTTTTACAGTAATTTCAAGAAAGACCATTAATGTTGAACCAGTTCACCGTTTCATTTAAAACCTTATTTGATGTTACCTCAAGTTTATCTACTGAATTATCAATAAGTAGTGTAGTGTCATCCGCGAAAATGGAAGACGATGTTGAGATTTAGCCGCTAGTTAATACCTCTTGATAAAAATATGCAACCACAGTCATCAGGTTAGTAATCCAATCCACTGGCTTCTGAAACATCAACATGAAAGGCATATTGGTGAAGTATTGTGGTTAATCTTTAGGCCCACCATGTACTGTCAGCAAATATAAGCTTCCAATTTCATTTGTTGATGATGATATAGTGAGGAAATTTTATTTTATTGTCTGTACTTCAACCACTACCTCTGTGCTGACTGTTATCATTTAATGGGGCTAGCCTCTGGCTATCAGATAGATTATATAATGGTAAGACAGAGATTTAGGAAGCAGGTTTTAAATTGTAAGACATTTCCAGGGGCAGAAGTGGACTCTGACCACAATCTATTGGCTATGAACTGTAGATTAAAACTGAAGAAACTGCAAAAAGGTGGGAATTTAAGGAGATGGGACCTGGATAAACTGACGAAACCAGAGGTTCTACAGAGTTTCAGGGAGAGCATAAGGGAATAATTGACAGAAATGGGGGAAAGAAATACAGTAGAAGAAGAATGGGTAGCTTTGAGGGATGAAGTAGTGAAGGCAGCAGAGGATCAAGTCAGTAAAAAGACGAGGGCTAGTAGAAATCCTTGGGTAACAGAAGAAATATTGAATTTAATTGATGAAAGGAGAAAATATAAAAATGCAGTAAATGAAGCATGCAAAAAGGAATACAAACGTCTCAAAAATGAGATCGACAGGAAGTGCAAAATGGCTAAGCAGGGATGGCTAGAGGATAAATATAAGGATGTAGAGGCTTATCTCACTAGGGGTAAGATAGATACTGCCTACAGGAAAATTAAAGAGACCTTTGGAGAAAAGAAAACCACTTGTATGAATATCAAGAGCTCAGATGGAAACCCAGTTCTGAGTAAAGAAGGGAAAGCAGAAAGGTGGAAGGAGTATATAGAGGGTCTATACAAGGGTGGTGTACTTGAGGACAATATTATGGAAATGGAAGAGGATGTAGATGAAGATGAAATAGGAGATATGATACTGCGTGAAGAGTTTGACAGAGCACTGAAAGACCTGAGTCGAAACAAGGCCCCTGGAGTAGACAACATTCCATTAGAACTACTGACAGCCTTGGGAGAGCCAGTTCTGACAAAACTCTACCATCTGGTGAGCAAGATGTATGAGACAGGCGAAATACCCTCAGACTTCAAGAAGAATATAATAATTCCAATCCCAAAGAAAGCAGGTGTTGACAGATGTGAAAATTACCAAACTATCAGTTTAATTAGTCACAGCTGCAAAATACTAACGCGAATTCTTTACAGACGAATGGAAAAACTAGTAGAAGCCGACCTTGGGGAAGATGAGTTTGTATTCCGTAGAAATATTGGAACACGTGAGGCAATACTGACCCTACGACTTATCTTAGAAGCTAGATTAAGGAAAGGCAAACCTACGTTTCTAGCATTTGTAGACTTCGAGAAAGCTTTTGACAATGTTGACTGGAATTCTCTCTTTCAAATTCTGAAGGTGGCAGGGGTAAAATACAGGGAGCGAAAGGCTATTTACAATTTGTATAGAAACCAAATGGCAGTTATAAGAGTTGAGGGGCATGAAAGGGAAGCAGTGGTTGGAAAGGGAGTGAGACAGGGTTGTAGCCTCTCCCCGATGTTGTTCCATCTGTATATTGAGCAAGCAGTAAAGGAAACAAAAGAAAAGTTCGGAGTAGGTATTAAAATCCATGGAGAAGAAATAAAAACTTTAAGGTTCGCCGATGACATTGTAATTCTGTCAGAGACAGCAAAGGACTTGGAAGAGCAGTTGAACGGAGTGGACAGTGTCTTGAAAGGAGGATATAAGATGAACATCAACAAAAGCAAAATGAGGATAATGGAATGTTGTCAAATTAAGTCGGGTGATGCTGAGGGAATTAGATTAGGAAATGAGACACTTAAAGTAGTAAAGGAGCTTTGCTATTTGGGGAGCAAAATAACTGATGATGGTCGAAGTAGAGAGGATATAAAATGTAGACTGGCAATGGCAAGGAAAGAGTTTCTGAAGAAGAGAAATTTGTTAACATCGAGTATAGATTTAAGTGTCAGGAAGTCGTTTCTGAAAGTATTTGTATGGAGTGTAGCCATGTACGGAAGTGAAACATGGATGATAAATAGTTTAGACAAGAAGAGAATAGAAGCTTTTGAAATGTGGTGCTACAGAAGAATGCTGAAGATTAGATGGGTAGATCACATAACTAATGAGGAGGTATTGAACAGAATTGGGGAGAAGAGGAGTTTGTGGCATAAGCTGACAAGAAGTAGGGATCGGTTGGTAGGACATGTTCTGAGGCATGAAGGGATCACAAATTTAGCATTGGAGGGCAGTGTGGAGGGTAAAAATCGTAGAGGGAGACCAAGAGATGAATACATTAAGCAGACTCAGAAGGATGTAGGCTGCAGTACATACTGGGAGACGAAGCAGCTTGCACAGGATAGAGTAGCATGGAGAGCTGCATCAAACCAGTCTCAGGACTGCAGACAACAACAACAACAGCCTCTGGCACATACATTATTATTATAATTTATGTCTGTTTCTCTCAGCTATAATTTTATATTATTTTTGTCAGTGTTATCCAAATTCACTTACTTTATACTTGGTAGAAATAACTATCCTCACAGATGAGTTTGTATTGATTGTTGGATCATGTAAAATGTCTTTGCGGCACACACATTTCACTTCCCATTCTGTGCAATTTGTGCAACTACATAATGCTGAACTGTAAGAAGTACAGCTAATACTTTTGGAAATTCTGACAGAATTCTTCAGTTTTCCAATATTTATGTGAATGTTGAATTTTTGTTAGCTGTCATTGGCAATATTCGCAATATCATTTCTGATATCAGTTGCTGTAGTGTATCTCATGGTTAGGATGTGATTCCCTTATTGTGAGAAAGCACAATAAATGCAGAAGTATATGAACACATTTGATAGTATTGTGTACTGCTTATAGAAGAGGAACAATTTGAAGATGATGATTATTTGTATTGGCATGACAATGCAACCTGTGAGAAAGCAGCATTTGTGAGGCAATGGTTTGTGGACAGTAACAGTCCTGAAATGGACTGGTCTGCTCAGAGTCCTGACCTGAACCCAGTGGAACTCCTTGAAGATGAGCTATAACGTTGACTTCACTCCAGACACCAGTGTCCAATATCACCACCTACTCAGATTTTGGCTGTTGAAGAATTAGGGGCTGCCATTCCTCCATACCTATACAGAAACTTCACTAAGAGTGTCCACAGCAGTGTTAAAGCTGTCATAAGGGTGAAGGGTAGGCTGCTAATAGGTGCCCAAATACTTTTTATCAAGGAGCTTATATGTGGTTGTGTGTGTCAGGCTCTGAAGAAAAATGTGGATTGAATAGCTAAGCTACAGTATTCAGTCACTTCTTTTAGCAATTGTCCACTGCTCAATGCTTCTGCAAAGCGAATTTTCTTCACACATTATTTACACATTCAGTAATTTATATTTTGTTCAAAAATTTACATTATTAATATTTTCATTTTAAGTTTTTGATTGTGTGGGATATCCAGGTGTCAAGGTTGTAAGAGACCCATGCAGCCATGCCTAATACCTAAATTTTGCTTTACTTTCCTCCCTATGCTGATTATTCATGTAATTACACTAACATAATTTGTACATGTTTTAAGCATTTTGTACAAATTAGAAAGCATACCTCTTATATTCATTTCTACATGCAATTCAAACAATGGACTTTGGTTTTTCTCTTTCAGGTGAAACAATGGAAAGAATACATGAAGAATCATATGGCAACTTGCAATACTAATATCTCAGGATGGAAGTACCAAATTCAGGGAATAACCAATTTAATTAATATGCTACATTTGTGATTTGTGGCATTCAGTTTGGTAAAGAAGTTCCTTATTTTATATCCCAGTCTATTTTGTGTACTTCAGTCATATGAGGGTATCTCTTTTGAGGAAGTGACAAAGTACAGAAAGGCTGTGCAAGGACAAATAACTTCATAAAAACTTGTCAACAACAGCTGACTTAGATCCTAGTGTGTATTTTGTTTTGGGTTTGTATGAATCTTTTTCAACTGAGACAAATCAGTATCTTGAAGATTCACAGCATTTAAAGTCCACATTTTGTTCAACTGTGATGCATCTTGCAAACCCAAAATTAAATGCATAAAACTGAACTCCAGTGTTAGATGACTGTTCATAAGGATCACTTGTCTACTGGAGTAATAGCATAATTTTTTGTCATTAATGAAAAGCAAAAATCATTTATTTCCACTAACAGATGACCACCCGTTTATGTGTAACAGCTTTAACTGTCCTGTGCTTAAGATGGAATTTCTGCTTGATGTGGTTTTGATTAACAATGTGTAAAATGACATCTGGTATAGTTGTAAATATTACACTATCTTTTTTTAATTTTCGTTTTGTAAATATATTTGGATCTCACACCACCTAAGATCCTGTGTAATGAGGTACTGTACATGCTCTTGCTTCGATAACATTATTATCACAGTCTGAAGTTCATATTACTGTTTCATTTCAGTTGAATGACCAGAAATGAAATTTACGTTCTAGAATCATTTATCTTGATACTTTTTTAATTTGTGGATGTTAATTTCCTTTAAAGCAGCAGCTTGACTCAATGTTGTATTATGAAACCGCCACAGTAGTTTTCCAGTTAAGAGAAAGTACAAAGTGCTTGTAATTTTTTTTAAAATATGAGACTTAGTATAATGCTCCAAAATGATCTTTGCAGTGTGACTGAGGATAAAACTAAGACACAAATAATGCATATATGTTGTAAACCAAGATTTATTAACAATTATCAGCTAAGCTGCTGACATTCCAGAAAATGTTTTCAGTATGTAATCTCCCAATTCATTGTTGATAACAGAAAATTTTTGGTAGTTCTTCTACTGATATGTACATTATTTATGTCTCTCAGAGGACTAGGTGCAGTTACTTTCAGAAAAAACGTGTATAAAATTGCTTTTGTTGTTTGTACAGTGTATGTTTGTTTGTATAATAATAAATGATACTTGTTAATAAAATGTCATTAGTTTCTTATTGCTCATATTCCCAATAAGAACACAAGGAAGACATTTCAAAGTCAAAAGTAAATAGATCAACAGAAACAGGATTTTACCCATTTTTGTATTTACTTTGTACATTTGTTTATATAATTTCTTCTATTTGCAAATGCGTTTGCGAGAGAGTGTGTATGTTGTCAACTTTTGACAAAGGCCTTGTTGGCCGAAAGTAAGGTTACCAACAATATATTTTGTTGTGCCTTTCTGTGACTCAGCATCTCTGCTATATGGTGAATAGTGAATACTATCCTTTTCATTCTATTGAGAAATCTAGATATTCTTTCACTCAGATGACTGCACCACAGATGTACATAAAGAGATGAGACATGCAACACTTTATCTGTAGTTTTAAATTCTGGTCTTAAAATTATTTGCTGGCACTCTTTCATACATGTGACTTGAGTACAAACATACAGATCATAAGTTATTTATGTATACAGGGTGGTCCATTGATCGTGACCGGGCCAAATATCTCATGAAATAAGCATTTATTATTACATATTAGTGTAGTACGTAAAGAAATATGAATGTTTTAGTTGGACCATTTTTTTTGCTTTGTGATAGATGGCTCTGTAATACTCACAAACATATGACTCACAATTTTAGACGAACAGTTGGTAACAGATAGGTTTTTTAAATTAAAATACAGAACGTAGTTACGATTGAACATTTTGTTTTGGTTGTTCCAATGTGATACATGTGCCTTTGTGAACTTATCATTTCTGAGAATGCATGCTGTTACATCATGATTACTTGTAAATACCACATTAATGCAATAAATGCTCAAAATGATGTCCGTCAACCTCAATGCATTTGGCAATACGTGTAACGACATTCCTCTCAACAGCAAGTTGTTTGCCTTCCGTAATATTCGCACATGCATTGACAATGCGCTGACGCATCCTTCAACTTTCCCTACAGAAAGAAATCCGGGGACATCAGATCTGGTGAATGTGCGGGCCATGGTATGGTGCTTTGACGACCAATCCAGCGGTCGTGAAATATGCTATTCAGTACTGCTTCAACTGCACGCGAGCTATTTGCCTGACATCCATCATGTTGGAAGTACATTGCCATTCTGTCATGCAGTGAAACATCTTGTAGTAACATTGGTAGAACATTACATAGGAAATCAGCATACATTGCACAATTTAGATTGCCATCGATAAAATGGGGGCCAATTATCCTTCCTCCAATAATGCCGCACCATACATTAACCTGCCAAGGTCGCTGATGTTCTACTTGTCGCAGCCATCGTGGATTTTCCATTGCCCAATAGTGCATATTATGCGGGTTTACGTTACCGCTGTTGGTGAATGACGCTCCGTCGCTAAATAGAACACGTGCAAAAAATCTGTCATCGTCCCGCAATTTCTCTTGTGCCCAGTGGCAGAACTGTACACAATGTTCAAAGTCATCGCCATGCAATTCCTGCTGCATAGAAATATGGTACGGGTGCAATCGATGTTGATGTAGCATTCTCAACAGTGACGTTTTTGAGATTTCCAATTCTCGCGCAACTTGTCTGCTACTGATGGACGGATTTGCCGTGAGAGCAGCTAAAACACCTACTTGGGCATCATCATTTGTTGCAGGTCGTGGTTGATATTTCACGCGCGAACACTTCCTGTTTCCTTAAATAACGTAACTATCCAGCGAATGGACTGGACACTTGGATGATGTCATCCAGGATACCGAGCAGCATACATAGCACATGCCCGTTGGGCATTTTGATCACAATAGCCATACATCAACATGATATCGACCTTTTCCGCAGTTGGTAAATGGTCCATTTTAGCATGGGTAATGTATTACGAAGCAAATACCGTCCGCACAGGTGGAATGTTACATGATACCACGTACTTATACATTTGTGACTATTACAGCGCCATCTATCACAAAGCGAAAAATGTGGTCCAACTAAAACATTCATATTTATTTACGTACTACATGAATATGTAATAAAAAATGGGGGTTCCTATTTAACAAACGCAGTTGATATTCGTTTGACCTATGGCAGCGCCTTCTAGCGCACCAGCTATAGGGCCATCTGGTTTCCCCCTTCAAGCTGGACAAGTTTCGTTCTATGTAGTTTTTTCGTTTGATGCTTATTTCATGCGATATTTGGCCCAGTCACTATCAATGGTGCACTCTGTATACTATTTTACACTGTAAAAATCTCTTTGTGCCAAATGATCCTTAAGAAGTTTTTGGAATACCTTCTTATTCACACTATCTCACTACCTCTTTGGCATACACTGTCCTAATTGAGCATCTGAGTATTGAGGATCTTTTTCAACAATTCTCACTCTGTGGGAATGCTTTGCAACTGATCTTTACATCTTGTGTCATTTGAATGGAAACCAGTGTGTTTCCTAGAAGTGTATTACCTTGTATTAATGTAACAGTTATTCTGTATATGCACACAGAGAACTGTCAATATTGTTAGATTATAGAAGGCTGTTCTGTATGACTCAGTTTCTATTTTATGTTTTATGGTGTTTTCTTTTTGCAATGCAGAAATTCTTTTTGTATTATTGCTGTTGCAGTTTTCCCCTGCTACAAGTATGGCTCAGAAAGACCTAGATACACTCTACAAAGAATTTATTTATTGGCATAATGTGTAAGCTGTTTCATAATAAATAATGCAGTTTCAATTTCTGGCAAACATTGTCTGTATGTGGCCTCCATTGAAGCTTATTGTCTTAATATCATTCCCAAAAAATTTATGGCTGTAAAATTTCCAGTCTTGTGTTATCTATAAATATATCTATGAGATCCTTCTCTTCTTTATTTGTGAATTTTTTAGGCTTAGACGAAGTCATTCTGTATGACTCACCTCATTGTGTTATTTGTTGAAAGAAATGTGCTCTCTTCAAGTGTGTCTTAGATTTATTTCTACGTGTCATCAGCATACAGTAGTTTTTGTTCGTTCTGACTGATTTTGACGTTGCTTACAAAGAGGTTGAGTGATAGTGGGCCAAGTACAGACCCTTGAGGTATATCAAACTCAACCCCTTCCAGCATCAGTGGTTTCTGCCTAAAACGACAAGTTCATTGTTTTTGTTTTGAAGTACCAATATCTTTCACCTGAAACCACTTATGCTATTGGAATACAGAAACAGGAAACGCTATACTGAGGTATTTCTGCAAATGTAGATCATTGTAGCAGTCACTTGCAGCATTCAAATCAACAGTTGGTGTGAGGATTGTGTCACGTGATTGTAGAAGATTGTTATGTGTTTTTTTTAATAGTGATTACACTGTTGAGACCATTAACAGTTCAAAGTTACTGTAAATGTAATGTAAATTTGAGTTTATACTATTGCTTTTATAAATGGTTTCAGAGTGAAATAACTGGGTAGTATGTACTTCTGATAAAAATTTATTAAGTTTTAGGCCCAGTTTTGCTTGTTATTTGTGATGATAATTTGTTTTTGGCATTATGAGGTCACTCAAGTTTTTAGATGTGGTATTGTGTCCAGGAAAAGTGTGAAATTGCTTTCAGATCTGCCTCATGAAATAATGGATGATTGAAAACTGTATGTCTCAGTGGTTCCAAAGTGAAACCTTCTTCTTAAAACAACTGATTCTTTACTTTTTGCCAATTTCTTCTTCTATTCATTGCTCACTATGATAATGAACATTAATTTTGTGAAAAATTTTAAAAATGTAGTTCAAAGTGAAACCACCTCCTTAAAAATTGAATACTTACTTTTGGAAATTTCTTCTTGTATTCATTGCTTACTATTTTGATAAAGGTTAATTTTATGAGTAATTTTAAAATTAAAGATTTATTTGTAATATCAGGACTCAAACAGTTAATAACCTTGATTTCAAATATGTATCCAGAGTACGTAGTCACACACTACTTCCTATTATGAACATATTATTTTATCCATTGCACTGCATGGGTATGCATGCTGTACCTTCCAAATTTCCTATTAGAGCTGCATGATCAATTGAGACAAAAGCTTTAGAAAAATCCAGAAACATAGCAGAGGCCAAATATCTTCTACGTATGGCATCTGTAAGAAATATAGCTGTTTTTGAGTTTTCCCTTTTTGAACATCCTGTAATGACAGATTCAGAACACTGCATTCATCTAAGAGTTGAATCAATCTAGTGTGTATAATAAGCATCTCTAATATTTTTGAGAAACTATATATTACAGATACTGGCTTGTGGCTGCATCATCTTCATTGCCTGTAATGTACAGGGTGATTATAATTAAAGTTAAACTTTCAGACTGCTGTAGAAATAACACCACTGGCCAGAATGAGGTCAAATAACAATGGAATGTGATTGGAGAAGTGGGAAAACATATGGCAGAAGAAAAATAAATAGTTGAAAAATGTAGCATCATAATTTAATAATGGTCGACTACAAATGACAAATGAATCATACAACAATGGCTAAGGTGTACTTTTGACATTAAACAAACTGTACTACTCAGTGTGCTTGGGTGTACAGGTGTGATACTGTTAGTTACCCATCCAACACAGCAAGGTTGTATCACATCGGATGGGAAAAATCAGTTTTAATTGTCCTGAGGCCAAAAACTGCTTAAAAAGCATCACTGTCATCAGTTTTTATTGTCCTGAGGCCAAGAACTGCATAAAAAGCACCAATCAAAATCAGATCGGATTATTAACCTCCATGTGAGTGGCACAAATCATGTTCAGTATGCTGTCCACCATTTTCTGCAACAAGTTGAAATTGAGAAACAGCATGTTCCACAGCTGATCGAAGTGTTTCCAGGGTCCCATTCAGAAAATGTTGGGCATTGCATGCCTTCAATGCAATCTTTTAGGAAGCCCCACAGCCAGAAGTCATATGGATTAAGATCAGGTAATCGGGATGGCCAGGCCGTAGGGAAATGGTGTCCGATAATTTTAGCATTTCCAAAATAGCGCTTCAGCAGCTGTTTAACTGGATTTGCATTGTGCCGAGGTGCGCCATCTTGCATGAAAATGACCCTATCGACACATCCACACTTTTGGAGAGCTGGAATAAGGTGGTTGTGCAAAAGACAGTCATAGCACTTACCAGTGATGGTGCAGGTAACAGGACCAGAAGCATCTGTCTCTTAGAAAAAATATGGCCCTATGATAAATGATGCCGTAAACCCACACCACACAGTGACCTTTCTAGGATGAAGTGGTACTGGTTGATTTGCGTGTGGATTTTCAGTTGCCCATATTCGACAATTCTGTGTATTGACATATCCTGTCAGATGGAAGTGAGCTTCATCTGTCCACAAAATCTCCCACGGCCAATCATTGTCCACTTCCATGCAAGCAAGAAATTCTAAAGCAAAAGTCTCTCTTGCTGGCAGGTCAACAGGAAGCAACTCGTACATACGAGTAATTTTGAATGGGTAGCAAACAAGGAGGTTTTGTAGGATTTTATGCGCCGTGCTCATGGGTATGTCCAATGTTGACTAGTCTTCTCCTGCATTGCTGTGGCCACTGCTGCCACTGACGTTGAATCAATTCATTTTCTACCTCTTTCAGGTGGCAGACCATAAGAACCCATCTTTTTGAATTTCTGAATCATTTTCTCCAGATCCAAGGCAGTCATTGGACCGATGCCTTTTTTCAAGCCCTTCAGTGTCTGGAACTTCTGCAGAGTGATGTGTGCACAGTCATCATTCTTGTAATACAGCCTTACAACCAGAGCATGATCCTGCATTGAGACAGTCGTGGCGACGATCGCAGATGCAAAAGGAGGAAAAGCCGCGTACCCAACATGTTTATACCAACTTCAATGGGTCATG